>NC_133970.1:37870348-38200190 GCF_031877795.1 Strix aluco
TAAAAACCTCATGGAAAGAACTGAGTTTCTTTGGGGATAAGGGTGCTCTATCTTAATCTTTGGTTTAAGAAAGGTTGTCTTATTTTTTCCTAAGTTAAACATGGTTTTATAACTTGTTTGTGTTTGCATGTTTTCTTGTTTAGTGTCCTTGCTCATTTTCAGCCCTTGTTCCAAGGTCTCTCAAAGGGTGTAGCTACATAGGTGTCTAAACCCCCAGAGTAAACTTTTAGCAGAGAGAACTCTTCTTTGTGTAGCTCCTCTTCTCCAGGCTTGAGCTGGAGCTGTGATCCACATTTTCCAAAGTGCTATAATCACTTATCTAGGTATGCATAAGTACTGATAGACTCTGGGAATTGGGTACCTAAATACCTTTGGAATTATATATGCACCTGAGTTGCTTGCCAAAAGTAACACAGGAAGTATGGAGGGAAAAGGGAGCTGGGTTTCAGGCCAACTACAGGACTGCCCTTTCATCACTCAAAAAAATAGATATCAGTAATTAAAAAAATACTAGTCTGAAGAAATGTCTTTTGATGTTTCCATTCATCTTATTTGTAAACTGGAGTGCCTGTGAAATGAATCTGTTAGTCTGGAGCTTCTCTAAATGTTCAAGATTTGGCTGATAATTCAGGGTCTATTTTGGGAAAGCTCTAGATACTTTTTGGAAGAGAATATTGTAGACTGCCTCATCTCTTCAAGGCCCTTACTGCCATGTTGTGTTTTTTGTTTTTTTTTTTTTTTTTTTTTTTTCTTAAGAGGATATGTTTGAATGTGTCTGCTTGAATACCAGGTGCTTGGTATTGCAGGTTTAAGTTGTTTTTTTGTTGGTGTGGGTTTTTTTTTTTTTTTTCAGACAACCAATTCTTCCTGCTTTTGGCCAAAGAAGAGAGATACCACCCCCCCCAATAGGTTTTGTGAATTGACCTTTAGGAGTGATCTTAAACTGCTGCTTTATAGATAAACATATGGGACGTATTTATGGCATTGTTTGCTTCTCTGTTGTTGATTGCAATTTCCTGTAGTATGTGATTTCTACCTGCCTTATAAAAGGCCACTAGGGCTATTTGGAGAGTTGAATTTATTTTAGTAAATCGTTAAGGACTGACTAAAGGCAGGAGATCAGTTTTCTCTGAAATCCTATTTTTGAGGGAAACATGCAGGAGCAGCATTTTTCTATTCTTAGGGCAAAGGATTGTTTTAGCATTTGTTAGTACCATCCCTGCCATCCTCTGGATCTTTGGAGTAAAAGTTCTGGGGAGTTATGACCAAAGGGTTATAACTGAGAGGTGAGAGAAAACAAAGGGACTCAAAGGAACCTGCTATTACATCGTGTCTTTTGCAAATCTTCAGTTTTGTTAAAGGATTTGGCAGTAGCTGTAACCACAGTCACTACTTCTCAAGATATTGTTGAAAATGTCCGGTATAAGGCTTGCCCTTCCAGACCTTCAGATTAACCCTTAATTGGTAGTGTTTATTGAATTCTGTAGGTTATCAGTTTCTGGAATATTAGGGAATTGCTGAGAAGATGTGGTGAGCACAACTGTATCTTTCTTGTATTTTGAGATACAATTTCCAGATCTGCTGTTCACAGATGTGTTTTTAAACATGTCTCATACCTCTGTCCATAATCCTTACTCATGAGCAGCCTGACAAATGTCAGAGGGATTACACAGACATAGATGGACGTGGAGCAGAAGTCAGCAGTCTGGTGTGGAGGCCAGAGATGGCATGTGAACACATTTTTGAACAGAATTAGCCCAGGAGTGGGGAACTACAGCTCCTTCTGAGAGCCATCTGTAAGAAAATGATTCTAGCTCCCAGCAAATTCTGAACTCACCGAAATTTGGTTTGAAGCTACCATTTGCATCCCAGCAAAATACTGCAGATAAGAGGATCGGTTATATATTATTGCTTAGAGAGAAAACGTCTCTTGGGTCCTATAAGTTTCTGCTGACATCCTGACTACTTTGGAAACAAATAATACAGGGTGCATGCTATCCTTGAAACACTGCACATCCCTAGTTTAGAAGATAACAGCTTCAGTTTCATAGTTTGTATTTAATTGGGTTTTGAAGTAATGTGTTAGTTTCATCTTTATGGAAAAAAACCTCAACCCTCTTTATAGGCAAATGAAGGTGCCTGTGACAAAACCAATTTGTGTGATGTTAGTGATGAGCTTCATGGCTATTGTGGAAAAAAAAAACCTCAGTGAGAAGAGATGGAAGTGTGCTCATATATCCAATGTGGAAGGGGAGATTACACAATTTACTGGAAATTCACAGTTTATAAATACTGAAAGTAAGTCCCACTTTTAATTTTTGCTCTTGTACACCCAGTACTGAAGTCATGTGATTCAAATGTGAAGAGCAATATGGTTCAGATACCATATTAAAATACAGAAATTGAAGTCTCATTCTTGTATGTATTGAATCTCTCATTCATACCAGGCTTGGTGTCTTTCATTTATTTTTCCAGTCTGGATGGCATTTGCCTGTTTATCAGGTGAAGCAGTGTTTAGTGCTAAATTGTTACCCAAGAAGAAAACGGAGAGCTATTTTGATGTCTCCTCTTCAAGCTCATTGCCAAACAATTTGTTGTACTCTGCTTTATTTTAGCTGTATTAATAATATTGTATTGTATATGCTGACCAGTCTGGTCATTTGATGTAGAAATCGAATTCTGCATGTTCATCTGGAGTAAACTTAAAATGATGGACAGAATAGATACTGAGAAGTTTCTGTTGGTGATGTAGTGATCTTTAAGTTGCAGTTAACACTGAGTGTATTAAATAAGATAACCTCTGATAATATACTGTTATCTTGTATCTGTATGCAATTCCCCTGTTCTTCACAGAATCATCTAGGTTGGAAAAGACCTTGAAGATCATCCAGTCCAACCATTGACCTAACACTGACCGTTCTCAACTACACCATATCCCTAAGCGCTATGTCAACCCGACTCTTAAACACCTCCGGGGATGGGGACTCCACCACCTCCCTGGGCAGTCCATTCCACTGCCTAATAACCCGTTCTGTAAAGAAATACTTCCTGACATCTAGTCTAAACCTTCCCTGGTGCAACTTGAGGCCATTCCCTCTTGTCCGATCACTTGTTACTTGGTTAAAGAGACTCATCCCCAGCTCTCTGCAACCTCCTTTCAGGTAGCTGTAGAGGGCGATGAGGTCTCCCCTCAGCCTCCTCTTCTCCAGACTAAACAACCCCAGTTCCCTCAGCCGCTCCTCGTACGACATGTGCTCCAGACCCTTCACCAGCTTCGTTGCCCTTCTCTGGACACGCTCGAGTCATTCAATGTCCTTTTTGTAGTGAGGGGCCCAAAACTGAACACAGTCATCGAGGTGCGGCCTCACCAGTGCCGAGTACAGGGGGAAGATCACTTCCCTGTCCCTGCTGGCCACGCTATTTCTGATACAAGCCAGGATGCCATTGGCCTTCTTGGCCACCTGGGCACACTGCTGGCTCATGTTCAGCCGGCTGTCAATCAAGACCCCCCAGGTCCCTCTCTGACTGGCAGCTCTCCAGCCATTCCTCCCCAAGCCTGTAGCGCTGCTGGGGGTTGTTGTGGCTGAAGTGCAGCACCCGGCATTTGGCCTTATTGAAACTCCTACAGTTGGCCTTAGCCCATCGCTCCAGCCTGTCCAGGTCTCTCTGCAGAGCCTCCCTACCCTCGAGCAGATCAACACTCCCACCCAACTTGGTGTCATCTGCAAATTTACTGAGGGTGCACTCGATCCCCTCGTCTAGATCATCAATAACGATGTTAAACAGTAGTGGCCCCAAAACCGAGCCCTGGGGGACACCACTCGTGACCAGCCGCCAACAGGATTTAACTCCATTCACCACAACTCTTTGGGCGCAGCCATCCAGCCAGTTTTTTACCCAGCGAAGTGTGTGCCCATCCAAGCCTCGAGCAGCCAGTTTTGCCAGGAGAATGCTGTGGGAAACAGTGTCAAAGGCCTTACTGAAGTCAAGTTAGACAACATCCACAGCCTTTCCCTCATCCAATAAGCAGGTCACTTTGTCGTAGAAGGAGATCAGGTTTGTCAAGCAGGACCTGCCTTTCATAAACCCATGCTGACTGGGCCTGACCATCTGGTTGTCCTGCATGTGTTGTGTGATGGTACTCAGGATGAGCTGCTCCATCAGCTTCCCGGGCACCAAAGTCAAGCTGACAGGCCTGTAATTTCCTGGATCATCCTTCCGACCCTTCTTATAGATGGGCGTCACATTGGCCAGTTTCCAATCTGTCGGGACCTCCCCGGTCAGCCAGGACTGCTGGTAAATGCTGGAAAGCGGCTTGGTGAGCACCCCAGCCAGCTCCTTCAGCACCCTCGGGTGTATCCCATCCGGTCCCATAGACTTGTGTGTGTCTATGGGATGCAGCAGGTCACTGACTATCTCCTCCTGGATTGCGGGGGGGTCATTCTCCCAGTCTCTGTCCTCTGGCTGAGGAGGCTGGATTCCCTCAGTACAACTAGTCTTGTTATTAAAGACTGAGGCAAAGAAGGCATTAAGGACCTCAGACTTCTCCTCATCACTTGTTACCATGTTTCCTCCTGCGTCTAGCAGGTGATGGAGACTCTCCCTGGTCTTTCTTTTGCTACTGATGTACTTATAGAAACATTTCTTGTAGTCCTTGATTGCTGAAGCCAGATTAATTTCTAGCTGGGCTTTATAATAATAATTATAATAATGTTTAATAATATGTATTATACAGTGCTGCACTGCACTGATCTTAAGGAAGGATGGTCTGACCTGAATCAGATCAAGCAGCATTTTCCCAGGGAAATCAGTCTGTTAGAAACACTGCAGGATGAGTTGCGTTGGTTTGAATTTATTTTTCCCCTTAGGAAGCCTGGCCCATTATTTTAAATCACTGTAGTTCTGGTAATGTGTTTCACCTGTTTTGAGTTTTTTTTTATTCTAGTGAATCAGAATTTCCCAGCCTGTTTCTGTGATCAACAGATACTTGTGCACCTTTGCATTTCTTGATGTTTAATGCTACTGGAACCCTTTCCTTTTTTTCCACTTCTGGCTCATGTTCAGCTGGCTATCAATCAACATCCCGAGGTCCCTCTCTGATTGGCAGGTTTCCAGCCCACTCCTCCCCAAGCCATCATAAATGCATAGTTGCTTTTTCAGACCAGTGAGGCTTATTGTGGTACCTTAAAAGTTTGTTGTATCTAGAATAATTAACAGTTAATGATTGTGCTGAGATATAGTGATGGGGGAGAGGAAGGAGATAATGTAGTTTATGGTACTTAAAAAATGAGGCTGCAATGAAATGGGTGTGGTGGTTTAGTCCCTGCTGGGGTCTGAGACCATGCGGCTGCTGCCCCTCCCCCACAAAAGGAGTGAAATACAAAGCCCCGGCCTGAGATAAGGAAAGGTTTAATACAACAGTGCAACAGCAACACAACCAACAACAACAATAACAATAACAGTGATAACAATGAACAGAGCAAGATATCTACCGATACAGCAGTGAGAGAACCGCCTGCGCCAACCCACGCGATCACTGATTCTTCCCCACGCTCTGGTGCCCGGACATGACGTCAGCATGGCATATGAATAACCCGGCTAGAGCTTCCCCCCCACTGCTGGGGAAACTTAACCCTATCCTAGCTAAACCAGGACAATGGGTCAAGCTTTCTTTTGAGCATCTTATGTGAAATGAACGCAAGTATTTGATTTGGGATTTTCACTGTTATATTAAGTGCATGCAACTTTGAAGACTAATGCCTAATTTAAGAGCCAGGCTAGAGTTAGTCCAAAGAAAAATCCCCATAATACTGAGGACCCGATGGTCATGCTGTTTGCACCAACTGTTGTGTTCTTCAGAGCTGCTCTTACTGTGCTGTACTGCTTATACAGATTTAACTAGGGACATCTTCATTCTTTCCCAGGACTTGCAATTTTATATCTATAGTTAGATCAGTTTCCAGAATACATTTATATTTGTATTTAGGGTCAGCACAGAGATCTTCAACCATCCCAAGACACGAGTTTCTCTTTCTTACTAGTGTTACACATTTCTAGCCTGCTGTAAATCAGCCTCTATGCAAATTTGTTGCAAAAGATGTCACAAATGTGCTTCTCTGTTATGAGTGTCCAGAAAAGGGCTTAGTCAGGAGTGAGGATTTGTGGGGTTGGTTCTTGGTGCATCCCCTCCCTATATAGCCTTCAGACACTTCATGAACAATCTGGAAGCCGGTGGGGCTGAAGCGGAGCTCTTAGGTAGAGACCGACTAGAACTTTTGAGTTGACTTGGATTGCTTCTGCAGGTTCAATTGTAGGGTTCACTACTTGAGCAGTTGCAGTTGCCCTAGAAGCTACAGTCGTTGTTGCTTATTGTAGATATATGTCAAGAATTTAACAGGCGTTCTTAGTTACCTTTCATTCATATATGTAAGTACGATGACTGCTAAAATTGCAGGTAGCTTTGGCAGGGGGAGTGTGGAGAATCACATACCTCTTGTTTGAGAGATGTTTGGTCCCTTACTTTGCTCTGAAACACGCCTGCCCTTAATTTCAGCGGCGTGTCAGCATTTCCTGGGCTCCTTATCATCATCCCTGTGAAATGAATGCCATTCCAGATACACCTATGGCTTAATGCTTTAGAACAATATTTCTGCTTATGAATCATGGTTGTTATAGTTTAACAATAAGAAACAAAAAACCCTGTGAAACTTCTTATGACCTTCAAGTATGAATTTCAGGGGAAAAAAATGTTTCTGGAACATAAAAGTACTTGAATTATCCAGTCAGATTTTCTTAAAGTTCTGTCAAACTACTCTTTGCATTCATGGAAAAACATTAAAAATAAAATGACTTTGGTCTTCCATGTTAAAAAAAGCTCTTTATTGGGCTGTGCAGCTGTAAAGAACTTCTGTTAAGAGAAAATTGATGGCATTTACATGACAAATGTCTAATCTTAATTCAGTGATGTGAAAAGCATGTTAATAGCTAGGCTGCAGTCTTCTGCAATATTGCTGGAACCCCAAAAGGAAATAACTTGGTATGGTTTGTTGGAAGTAATACCTGTCTTGCACCATGATTATGAATGTTCCTAAGCATATATTATGCCTCCATTAAAACCTTGTTGATTTGAATATAACAAGTGTCTATTTCGATATATCTGTAAATGGAGTAATAAGCTAAAACGTGTAGATCAGACTAGCTGCGTTTTCATGCACATGGTTGTTGTTGCCTTAAAGGGAATGTAGAATCAGCTTTAGGGGGAAAATGTTGCAAAAGCCATTGTTTAATTACTTCCAGTAAAACTCACTTTTGCAAGACTTCTTTCAAAAGCATATGGGAGATTTTTGCATTGATGAAAAAAACTATGTATTTTTTATTTTTTATACTCCCAAGCACTTTTAATGGAGGTGTCAATTTAAAATCTTGCTGACTATGGTATTGAAGCCAGCCTGTGTCTTCTAATAAAATGAAATCTATCTTGTAACAAAATGCTAGTTTGTGGAATTTCTGCATAAAATGTTAGCTGTTCCAAGGTGCGATTGTACATTTCACGTTGATTAACTTGCAGGAATGCACAGAAGGCAGCAGGCAGGGTAATAAACAGTATTTTGCAAAACATGCTGTTAATCTCTGTTGTGGTTTAGCTAGGATAGGGTTAAGTTTCCCCAGCAGTGGGGGGAAGCTCTAGCCGGGTTATTCAGATACCATGCTGACGTCACATCCTGGCGCCGAAGCGCGGGAACGCGGGAGAATTGGTGAACGCGTGTGTTATGCCATCTCTCTGCTCTCACTGCTGTATCGGTACATATCTTGCTCTGTTCATTGTTATTACTGTTACTGTTATTGTTATTGCTGTTGTTTGTTGTGTTGCTATTGCACTGTTGTATTAAACCTTTCCTTATCTCAGCCCCGGGGCTTTGTATTTCACTCCCTTTGTGGGGGAGGGGCAGCGGCCACGTGGTCTCAGACCCCGGCAGGACCTAAACCACCACAACTTTTGGTGCCCAATGTGGGGCGTGAGAGGGTTGAGATAAGGACAAAAGGAGAAGGTGTGTTAAAGCCATCTGTTAGGTGCAATTTTTCTGTTTTTATATGTATTGTTTGATAAGGAACATTTGCAATGCTGGCCAATTTGCTTGCGTGGTGGGGCTGGATTAATCCTTATATCCACTGTGTGTTCCCAGTGCTGGTGTTTGTTGTCGGTAGAAAGTATGCCAAGGGTCTTGTTTTGCTGTACTGGTTACTGTCTGCTTATAATGGGCTTGTATCACTGCTTGTGGGGGTGAACCGGTACCTGTTTGCTGCCTGGGCTTTTGTTTGGGGTCTCACCCCCTCTATGGGTGAGCCAGGGGAAGAGATCCTCTCGGTTTTTGAGAGTTTCAGCTATCCCTGGAGCACCCAGGCCAGTGTGCTTGCGGCTCTGTGCTTTCTAAATGTCTGCCAGATCTTGTTTTGGGCCATGCGGTACTTCTCCAACAATAGCACCACCCGGAAACCTGCCCCGAGGGCAGATAGTTATAAATGGCAAGGTGTGTGGGAGAAGATGGGCAAGTGCCTGAGTCAGTGGTCACCCCCAATGCTTTGGGATCTCACTCCCAAACAAGTGCAGAGTCCTGATAAACTGGTGGAGCATTTGGAAAAGGTGTGTTGCCAATCTGACAAACCCCAGGAGACACAAGTCGTTGCGATGTGCTGGGGGCTTGCCCATGCCTACTGTGTCATCTTTAACACTGTTCACTGCCCTCAAGGGGGAGAAAGGGCTGCACGGTCTGAAAATGAACTTACTGGTGCAGCAGCTGGGCCAGGGGGACAGGCAGTGCCAGTACCAGTCGCCTCCACCAGCACAGCAGCTGGGCCAGAGGGACAAGCAGTACCAATATCAGTTGCCCCGATACGGAAAACCAAATATACCAAAAAATCCCCTCGCAGTGTACAGGGTGATGATGAACCAGGCCCATCACGAGAGCAGGAGGAAGAGCTGGAGGTAATCATCTGATCTCTATCCCTGAGTGAGTTGCGAGATATGCAGAAGGATTTTAGCCTCATTCCAGGCGAGCAAATTTGCACCTGGCTGCTCCAATGCTGGGATAGTGGAGCTGCTGGTTTGGAATTGGAGGGGAGAGAGGCCAAGCAGCTGGGACCTTTAGCCAAGCAGGCTGGTATTGACAAGGCAATAGGGAAACAGGCTCAAACCCTCAGCCTTTGGAGGCGACTCCTGCTCGCTGTGAGGGAGAGGTACCCCTACAAGGATGATGCTCTATGTCGGTTAGGCAAGTGGACCGACATGGAGAAAGGCATTCAAAACCTCAGGGAAATGGCTGTGTTTGATATGATCTATGGTGATCTGAATGATGAGCGGTCACCAATGGATCCAGATCAGGCCCCTTGCACACAGTTGATGTGGCGGAAGTTCCTGCAAAGTGGACCAGAGGCACATTCCAAAGCATTAGCAGTAGCGTCCTGGTGGCGAGACACCCAGACTCAGACAGTGGACGAAGTGACTATGCAGCTCCGGCAATATGAGGGAAGTCTCCCTTCCTCCCAACATGCTTTGGTTTCAGCTGTAAAGGAACTGTCTCAGAGGCTCCAGAAAGTGGAAGAGGACATGCCCTATATTCCACCTGCACGGGCCAATGTCTCAGCCATTAGAAGCAGGCGTTTCCCCACCCAAGAGAAGGGCAGTGGAAGACACACACCACGGGGCACCCTGTGGTTCTTCCTCCGCGACCATGGGGAAAACATGAGAAGGTGGCATGGACAGCCCACTTCCGCCCTAGCTGCACGAGTACAGCAGCTGAAAGGGAAGACCACCATGAAAGGGGAGTCTTCCAAGAGAGATGCAGCTCCAGTGTCCAGTCGGAAATCCCCCAGACAGAATAGAATGGCCAACAGTATGCTTGACCCTCTTGAGGGGACCAGGAAGTCATTCCTGCAGGAGTCACTCTTAGATCAAGTGAGTGATGGTGAGCAGGATTAGAGGGGCCCTGCCTCCAGCCAGGTGGAGGAAAGGGATAATCGGATTTACTGGAAGGTGTGGATCTGATGGCCTGGCACATCAGAACCACAAGAATATAAGGCCTTGGTAGACACTGGAGCACAAAGCCCGGAGACTGAGATAAGGAAAGGTTTAATACAACAGTGCAACAGCAACACAACAAACAACAACAATAACAGTAATAACAATGAACAGAGCAAAATATCTACCGATACAGCAGTGAGAGGACCGGTTGTATAAAACCACACGCTCCGCGCTCTCGCGCCAGGATGTGACATCTGCATGGTATCTGAATAACCCGGCTAGAGCTCCCCCCCACACTTCTGGGGAAACTTAACCCTATCCTGGCTAAACCAGGACATACTGTTATTGTTATTGTTGTTGTTTGCTGTGTTGCTGTTGCACTGTTGTATTAAACCTCTCCTTATCTCAGTCTCCAGGCTTTGTATTTCACTCCCTTTGTGGGGGAGGGGCAGCGGCCGCATGGTCTCAGACCCCGGCTAGGACCTAAACCACTACAATCTCAATGTAAAGGATTATTTTATTCATTTGCATTCTGATTATGGAATTCAGAATCATGCTTACTGCCTGCATCTGAAATAAAGGAGCTGATGCTGCTATCAAGCTTATGCAACTATCTATGGAAGCATGCAGTATGAAATTCTCAGTAAATTCTTGAATATCATCATTATCTTTTAACACAATTTCTCTTTTATGTGGCATGACTATAAAGCTGTTATAGTACTTCAAGCTTTTTTTTATGAATACTGAAACACTTTATTTTCTTCACCCTGTTTGACTGTGAGACTAAGGAAAAGTAGCAGGGGGATCCCAGGTGGAAACTAACCCTGTCCAGCAGCTTGCAAACTGGATGGGGTTTTGTATTTCCTCTTTTCTTGTATTGTTTTGCTGTTGAGAACTTGATGGGATGAAATTAAGGTGACATCTGCTGTTGATCTCTTCTTCAGAAGTTAGGGTGAGCCATTCAACCCCTCATGTAACACTGCTTTCACTGGCAGTTGCATCTGTGGTGTGTTTATTGATGGGGTGTTGGGGGAATACCAGTTTGAAGACTGCTGGGTTAGCTCCCTGATAGCTACTTGATAGAAGCATCACTGTACCCAAACTAGCTGTCTGGAAATGTTGAAATTCAGTATCTGAAATAAGATAACCTCATCCCCTCAACAAATGAGGAAAGGGTGTGCCTGATGAGAGGAGTATCATAGTATTTTAGATGGTTGTTTTGATATGCATGAATAATGTGGTTCTTGAAAAGGCAGGCCCTGGCTGCTCACTCCTGCTGTCTTATAATGGCACAAGAGGGATCTGGACAGGCTGGATCGATGGGCCGAGGCCAATTGTATGAGGTTCAACAAGGCTCAGTGCTGGGTCCTGCACTTGGGTCACAACAACCCCATGCAACGCTACAGGCTTGGGGAAGAGTAGCTGAAGAACTGCCTGGCAGAAAGGGACCTGGGGGTGTTGGTCAACACCCACCTGAATATGAACTGGCAGTGTGCCCAGGTGGCCAAGGAGGCCAATAGCATCCTGGTTTGTATCAGGAATAGTGTGGCCACCAGGACTAGGGAAGGGATTGTCCATTTGTACTTGGCACTGCTGAGGCCGCACCTTGAATATTGTGTTCAGTTTTGGGCCCCTCACTGCAAGAAAGACATTTTGGTGCTGGAGCGTGTCCAAAGAAGGTCAACGAAGCTGGTGAAAGGTCTGGAGCACAAGTCTTATGAGGAGTGGCTGAGGGAACTGGGGTTGTTTAGCCTGGAGAAAAGGAGGCTCAGGGGAGACCTTATTGCTCTCTACAACTACCTGAAAGGACGTTGTAGCAAGGTGGGGGGTTGGTCTCTTCTCCCAGGTAACCAGTGATAGGATGAGAGGAAACAGCCTCAATTGCTCCAGGGGAGGTGTAGATTGTGGATATTAGGAAAAATTTATTGACCAAAAGGGTTGTCAAGCATTGGAACAGGCTGCCCAGGGCAGTGGTTGAGTCACCATCCCTGGAGGTATTTAAAAGACATGTAAATGTGGCACTTGGGGACATGGTTTAGTGGTGGACTTGGCAGTGCTAGGTTAATGGTTGGACTAAAATGATTCTATGATTTTAGGTTCAGTTTTCATCTGGCTCAATTCCCTGATCTCTCTTACCGTAAAAACAATTTTCTCCACATTAAGGAGAGAATAGGGAACAAGCAGCTAGGGACATGGGGAGTTCAGACTTTTTTTTTGGTGGCTCACTGCATGGTTGTAGCATAGTTGTGTTAAAAGTTCAGCTGAGATCAGATCTGTGTTAGAAAACATGGGTGTAAACTCTGTAACTGTATAGCGAGGATTAGGGAAGGTAAACCAAAAACATCGTGTTTTGAGTTGTATCCCTTCTGAAATCAGTGCCCAAAGCTTTAAATGTTGTATATTGGACTACTATTTAAAAGTCAACAATGCACTTTTGAACTGTTTTTAAGAATATCTTTTATGATCCCAGATGTCTACTACTTCATACCTTCTGTTAGGGCCTTCATCCTCCAGTCCTTGAATCTGGAGTTGTTACGGTACAGCAGTACAGATTGAAGTTGGATGTTCTTTCATCTTTAAAGCTTAACCTCCTCGTTACAGTGGAAGAGTCCCACAGAAATAGGAAGGAAGGTGCTTAGAAGAATTCTGGACAACTTTATACCTCTGAAAGGAGAGCTTGCTCACAAAAATGTGAGATGATGCGCCTATGCTAATTTACTTGTTTGTAGTAATGGGGGAGAATATTGCTTCCTCTTGCATAGTGGGCATTTTTTTTTTTTAGAAAAAGAGAATCTTTCTGTTTATGAACTTCATAGTTTAATCCTCAAAGTCTTCCACAACTAACTCTGATAACCAAGTAAATAGTATTATTTCCTTTGAAGAGATCTTTGTGTCCCATGATACCAGAATGTGATACGAAGAGGACAGGATTTTTTCTGTGATGTTCTGGAAGAATCAATTATGTTGGTTAAACAGTTTGTTAGTATGATATAATGTAGCTTTTTAAAAAGTGCCCACCTTGCTGTGCCATCCTTTCAAGAGTGAAACCAGATGTGCCCATCTCTGTTCATGCATGCATTTAACATGCTGCCCAAAATAAAGGACGTTTCAGAATAAAATATGCAGACCTTAAACACTTCCTTATTTTATTTCTTAAAATGTGTTGGAAGACAGGTGATAATACTGATTCATGTGATTTGTTTGTTTGGTTGGTTGGTTTTTTTGCTTGTTGCATGAAGTGAGACAGATATTTTGTGTTAGAGCTTCTGCCTTTGAATTTAAGATAGCACTGCATGGGTTGCATTAAGGTTTTGTTGTTACTATTGTTTGAGTGTGGAAACAATTAGAAGTTTTTGAAATTATTTACATAACTAAACTCAACCTTCATCCTAGGCACTTTGTTTCTTTGTTTTAAACTAACTATACTCTTGCGTCAGGTGAGGGTATGGGTAGTACCGAAGATAACAAGTGTGAAGCTAGAGTTGATGGAAGTTCAGATGCTTCACCATGCTTCTCAAAAAGGCCTACTTGTGGTACTGTTGGTTCACCTGTGCTTATCTCTCTTTTCTTTCTAGAATATGGTATCTAGTTTTCGTGTTTCTGAACTACAAGTGTTGTTGGGGTTTGCTGGACGTAATAAAAGCGGGCGGAAACATGACCTCCTGATGAGGGCACTGCACTTACTGAAGAGTGGCTGCAGCCCAGCAGTTCAGATAAAAATCCGAGAACTCTATAGGCGTCGGTACCCAAGGACAATTGAAGGACTTTCAGACTTATCGGCTATAAAACCCACAGTTTTCAATTTGGACAGTAATTCCTCTCCTCTTGAGCCTGACCTGGCTGTTGCTGGCATTCACCCACTCCCTTCTACTTCGGTCACGCCTCAGTCTCCTTCCTCGTCTGTCAGTTCTGTGCTCCTCCAAGACACTAAGCCCCACTTTGAGATGCAACAGCCATCCCCTCCGATTCCACCCGTTCATCCCGATGTTCAACTGAAAAGCCTACCTTTTTATGATGTGCTTGATGTGCTCATAAAACCTACAAGTCTAGGTAAGTGTTTAATAGCTCTGCAGGTTGTTTAATTCATGAAGTAGGTGTTGCTCATGACAGTACCAAGTCCGGACTTAAATGGCTTTTTGCAGCTGGGGAAAAGTGGGAACTCCCTTCCCTTCTTATCTCTACCCTTGCCCTCTCTTCACCACTTGTCCCCAAAAATGCCAAGTCACACTTCTCTTTTGTAGATATTATATGATTAAAGATCTTTGTCTTTTGAATATTAAATAATAGAGTAGAATAGTTCAGTTGGAAGGTACCACTCCAGGGCTGACCAAAAGTTAGACAGTGATAGTTAAGGGCATTGTCCAAATGTCTCTTAAACACTAACAGGCTTGGGACATTGACCACATCTCTAGGAAGTCTGTTCCGGTGTTTGACCACCCTCTCGGCAAATAAATGCTTCCTAATACCTAGTCTGAACCTCCACTTTTGGCTGAAAGATTTGGACCTCAAGTCTTTGTCTGGTATAAGTGAGGAACACATTAGTCAGGGCCAACAGGAAAAGGATTTCAGGGTTATATAAGGAAATTAATAAGTTGCAACAACATAAAAAGAACAAGTTCACTGGTTTGTTAGTTTATGCTTCTCTTGCTGCAACAATTCTGCAGGTTCTGACACTGAAATAGATACTTTGTGCAGCAAAGTTCAGTGTTGTACTTGGATTAGTGAAGGTTTCTCAGTCTGCGTGTTGTACATTAAAACAGTTGTAAACATCTTCTCTGTGGTACTCTTTTCGTTAGGTATCTAGTGTTATATTTTGGTGTGTGTGTGTTTATAACCTTTCTCCCTTGTGAGAAAGGATTATAACATGGCTTTAGTACTGAAGTGTAATGTGATATTAAGCCATCTGAATATAGTTGAATGAATGATTTGTTCCATTGCTTTCCTGTTGACAGTTACATGCAGTTCAACCACAATTTGATTATATTAAGTGCCTTATGCCTTGTTCCAGGAAAAACTCAGTTGCAGATCCTGTTTTAATCAATGACTTCAATCACCATAGTTAAACCTCTTTTGTGTCTCTTTTTTCTAGTACAGAGCAGTATTCAGAGGTTCCAAGAGAAGTTTTTTATCTTTGCTTTAACACCTCAGCAGGTCAGAGAAATCTGTATTTCCAGGTAAGAAATAAGTATGGCATAGTGTAGGTAAACTTCTGCAAAGTTTCAGGAGAAAGTTTGGATTTTTGGTTTGTTTTATGCATTGCATAAGCTTGCAGATGCAGAGTGGTAATCCTCACCAAAGTTATGCTGAGTTTATCTGTTCTGTTTTCTTCAGGAACTACTGTGCACAGAATTTATGTGCAGTTGGGGTAAATCCTACACCACTAAAGAGTTAACAGTTGCTCAGTTCCAAATAATTGTGACTATTTAGGGAGGTGGTAAGATTTTCTTCCCTGCATGCTTTCTGGCTGCAGGAATGGAAGGCTGCTTTTATCTCTTGTCCCAGGGTTCTTGTTGTTGCAAGACCTATGGTGTAAGCCAAGAGAATTCATAGGGTTTTTTCCTCTCTGGTAACATCATACTTTATTGTTACTATAAACTCTTGACAGAGGGTGCTGATCCCAAAGTCCTGCTTAACTTGCAGTAGCAAAACAGAGGTGTCACTTCTAAGATTTGTTCATAGCTCAATCAAAGAAAAATAAGAGCAAAGTGCAGTGATGTTGGGGCAGGCATGCCAGTTCTTTCTGCATATGACTGGAATATGAGATCTGCTGTCTAAATGGGTGGTATTTTCTCTTTTTTTTGTCACAGAGACTTCTTGCCAGGGGGCAGGAGAGATTACACAGTCCAAGTTCAGCTAAGGTACCTTTTTCATATTGTTCTCTTAACTTCTTAATTGGCTAATATAACATAAGTCTAGATGTTTGTGGGGACAACAAATGTGGTGACACTTAAATGACGCTTTCTCTTTTTGGGGATATAGGTTATGCCTAGCAGAGACAAGCTGCCCTCAAGAAGATAATTACCCTAATAGCTTGTGCATTAAAGTAAATGGGAAGCTGTTTCCATTGCCGGTAAGCTTGTTTGTACATATTTGTGGCTTTGACTTGCAGTGTGTGTTTTTCTGTAATGTTAGCTTGCTAAAACAAGCTGTTTATTGTTATTGCTCAAATTTCTCTAGTTACTGATGTTAGGCATATGGTTTGTACATTTGCTGTGTGAGATAGCCCTTGCTACTATTAATCATGTTACAGCCACTGCATGGATTAATTGTTTTAGCCACCTGTAGCAAACCTCATCTGTTGCAGTTAACACAACAAAATATGTCAAACAAATCAGTGTCTGTATGTGGAATCCTCCTCATAGGTCTTCAAACTGGGTTTGACTTCATTGGTAGTAGCCCTTGCTGTTTGGGCTATCTATATTTGTGATTGGATTGAGTTCCTTCTTGTTATGAGGGAATGGTATCACCTTGTGTACAAGTTTGTATGCTGCTCTACATCTGTGGTTAGAGCAGAATTCATCGTGGGGATGAAGAACAGACACATTTTAGGGTTACTAGCATTTGCTGATACTAGAACAAAACCGTGTTGGCAGTCATACACTTCACTGGTGTCTGTTGCGAGAGTTAGTATGTAGGCAGGGTCACCTCAAGGCTTGAATATATACAAAAAGGGAGAGCACTCTCATTATACTTGAAAAATCTCTGGAATGAGTATCTCTGTACAATAGAACAGAGAGAGAAACTCTTACACAACCCGTTCTGGAAAATATAGAAGATGGAAAAAGTAGTAGCACAGTTTTCTTCAGCAGTGGGTTTGGAAAAATGCTGTGTGGAGAGAGGAGGTGTGAAACCTCTTTTTCAGAATGTTTGTCACCTTCTTGGTGTGTCAGATGTGTTGTCCTGTACCCTCCTTCCTGCCATATGCAACCATGACTTTTTTTTTTTGCCTCTACTCAGCTTAAATGAGAGTCTAGCTTCTCTTCCCCCTGCTTCTTTAACCATTGCATCACTGTTCTTCTATCTGTCTTCAGTGTGTAAGAGGATTCTTTCATATGTTTTCTGGTCAGTATTTTCTGCAAATGTCAGTTATGTTCTCTGTGATAAACTTAAGGATTTTCTCCTTTCTTCTGCAGATTGTCTTCCTTTCTTTAAGCAACCCACCAAAAAGAATTGGGTCTGATGTTATCCTGTGGACATCAATGTCTGCTGATTCTCAGTCTTGCTAATATAGTTTACGCCCTGCTATGCTGTGTTATGCTATCCATTTTGTGCATAACATATGTCACAGTCATAGCAAAACCAGTTTGTAATCTTGGATTATTGCTTTGCTTTAGATCTAAATCCTGTAGGTTCTTCCTGCACATCATAAAATGATTCTTTAATCTGTTCAGCAGAAACTTTAGGTGAGAAAGTCAATAAATTACTATTGTCTTGCCAACTTCCTTTCCTCTCCTCCTGAATGACAGATATAGTCTCAGACCGAGTGCTCTTGAAAACATTTTTTGTTAATTTGGTCACTGTCTGCATCCCTCTGGTGGTTCCTTTCTGTTGCAGGAAATGTAAAGTAACTTCTTTGCCTCAAGGACCACTGTTGTCCAACTCAGTAGTGTTGGTGTTAGGTAATCAGTGATGCCAGCTGCTATTGCCAACTTGTACAATTCTTGAGTACTGTTCTGTCTTTCCCTGGTATAGCAGTTCATGCCTCTGCAGATATCTGTAAATTATTCTTGGTCATCTCCTTGGCTGCAGTCCTTACTGGAAACTTCAGAGAAATGCTGCCAGTGTGCCAGTTCTGTTTCAGGTTGTGCCAACTCATGTTAACATGGTGTTTTCTTGTATTCCTACAATTATCTGTGTCCTGCTCTTGTAACATTGGTTCTGACTTAAAAGGAGTAAATGTAGAGCCTTGCATGCTGGTGTCTTGTCAAGTAACAAGGATTTTATACATAATGCACTACAGCAGGTGCTTCTCCTGTTGACTTCTCATGTAGGCAAGAGAAAATGCAAAAGTCCAAAAAGGTATTTTGCTTTTCTTCTCAGGGGACCTCCATAGACCACTGCAGGTCTCTTTCAAAGGACAAAATCAAATATGTCAGGGCAGGATGGAAATAGCCAGATAGAAGAGCAGTCATGCTTTCTGTTGATAGATTTTTCTGGCTATAGCAGATTCCACCTGCTTTGACTAATATGGTTCTTGTAAGAAGCGTGGAAGACTTAAAGACCCAAATAATGTTGGCACTTGTGAGCCACTAGAATTGGCAGCCTAACTAAACAGTGCTAGACCATGCTGGTTGTGATGGGCAAGCAGAGTGCTCTTTAACTCCTGGAAGGCTAGGAAGGGAAGGTTTTAAAGTGTTCTAGGAGTGCAAGATTGGATCTCATCTCAAGGTCATTGCTCTGTGGAAGAAAACATCAAAAACGTGACTGAAATGAAGCATGTGCACTGTAGTCTGTCTCTAAAGAAATAAAGTTGGGAAATAGAAGAGAACTTGCATCCTTGCTCTCTTGAAAGCAAGGCAGCTTCATTTTAGGTTGGAGACCAGCAGGATTATTGTGACTGGTACAGTACGTGTGGAAATACTCTCCAAAGTATTGCAGGGATCGTGTGTTTGTCCACAAGCTCATTATAAAGTCATCATAGTAGAGAAAGGCCTACTACAGCAAAGCAATTGGGATATATACTCTATAAATTGCTGCAGCTGCTATGTCTGATTAAAGAAATGGCAAATCATTCATTCTTTTAACTGTGAAATTGTCAGCAGTCCCCATACATCCGCTGCCTCTATGTTGTGCGATAAAGCATACATGGTAAGGTTCCCAATAGCTACTGGGTCACTCATCTGGGGTGAGAACCATTTTAGGGAGAGTTCTTCAGCAATTGCTGCCTGCTGTTCTGGCCTGGCAGAGCTGCCTGTAGAAGCTCCGAGTCCCTGTTCTGTCACTGCAAGCAAGAGTCCTGTCTGAAATTAATAAAGGGCAGTGGTGAGGTCCAGCCAGGGCTTGGTTGTCAGGTGAACATATGGACTAGTAATAGAGCTGCCTTGGAAACCTAGGAAATGATGTGACAAATATTGATTGAGTCCTCCTTGGATTAAAGACAGCGATTATCCTATGGTATACTTGGCTAGTGAGGGGAAGAAGCTGTTTATTTCTGCTTTTTAATTTCAGACTTAGTGTCTTTCAAAGTAATTCTTTTTCCAGGCTGTGAATGTGTATGTTTCTCCAGGTAAAACAATATATGTGTGTGTGTGTGTTTTCCAGCATATCCTTTCTGGGAGAGTTTCTTGTATCTAACAACACTGTCTTGAACTAAATGATATCTGGCAGTTGGTTCTATGCAAGACATGGGGCTGCAATCTTTTATTGGCATACTTCTGGTGCAGGATGAGTTTTTCAGATGAGTGGACTGCAGGCTGTCTGTGTGAGCTCAAAACAGAGATTCCCTGCGTTCCTGTTGCAGACTGGCTTGCTTTCATAGTGACAGACGCAGGGTGAGATGAATAAGCTGTGGTTAGGCCATGTGCTCCTTCACATAGCACAGGTACTTTCTGCTCACAATACGCTGGAGATTATGTGCTTGCCTAGAAGCAAAAGGGAACCGGATGGCTCCTGATTCAATTTGTGTCCATCGTATCGGAAATAAACTACAGAGAAAAGCTGTCCAGGTTATGAAATTCTTCATCAAAGCTGAGCAAACAATATCTGGTTTATTTTCTTTCTGCAGACAACAGCAAAGCCTATTAGCTCGTAAATACAGCTGATATTCCATTTACAGCTGTTCTTCAGGGGCCCTGGCAGCATACAACGACAACCTGTTACTTATGGGGCTAGGTGTAGTTGATGGGAGGCAAAGCAGACACCAAGGGCATGTAAAGTCTTGTTCCAAGAGCTCCACTGTTTCTTACATAGAATCAATGAAGTGTTTTCTGGGTATAAAACACTGAATTAACTCTTCATGACTTACTGTGTGTGTCACTAAGGCTGTGTCCTTGTGATGTTCCACACTCTTTCAGTGGAGTGGGGGGGAAAAAAGGTCAAAACATCAACATTACTTTTTACTCTTCTAGTGAACTTACCTGGACCAAAATTGCATTCTCTTCCACCTTTTCAGCACTTATGTAAAACCACTTAGAGCCAAAAATGCTTTAAAACTGTGGTTGACGTATGGTATTAGACTGTCAAAGACTGATATTTCTCAGAGTAAGTGTTGAATTCAGTCTCCAGCCTAGAGAGCTTCTAGGTTTCCCTGCTTTCCATAGATCTGTTTAAAACTAGCAAGTTGATTTCAACAGGTTTCAGAGTACAGTGGGGAGTCATGGTAACACTTTCCTTGTTCTTTCTTCCCATAGGGATATGCTCCACCGCCAAAAAATGGAATTGAACAGAAGCGACCTGGGCGCCCCTTGAATATAACATCTCTAGTTAGGTTGTCGTCAGCAGTGCCAAACCAAATTTCCATTTCCTGGGCTTCTGAAATTGGAAAGGTAAACTGTATGTTCTGTAGGGTGTGGAAAATTGTCTAAATAACCTCATCTAGCATTCCTTCTCCTGCACTGCCTGATGTTGCTGGCAAAGCATACACCAGCAAGTGTGTAGCATTAGGTGGCTGAACGTATTATCAGTGCCAGGAAACAAAGTTTTCTCTAGAAGTGTGATAGTTTACCATATATAAGATTTGCATACAGATGGCAAAGCCTTCCTTATAGAATTCACATTAGAAAGCCTGCCATTAGGGGTTGCCTGAAATATGTGTCAAAAATACCAAAATCTTTTTGTGGTGTAAATAATACAAACCAGTTCAGACATGACAAAATAACAAAAGGAAAACCTCCTTTCTTCCTTGTAGCCTGATGGTGTGAAAAATGAAATTATGTAGCCATATATTCTAAGGCATGTTTCTCAGTATCCGTTGTAACTGTCCATTGGAGAAGGAGCTTTAAGCTGACCAGATGTGCCGAGGCCGTGGGGGTGGAGACATGCATTTGCTTTTGAGTATTTTGTATTTTCTAACCAAGTAATACTAAGAAGTTTTACAAAAGCAATTTTTATTTCATAAGAAGAACTGATTAACGGATGTTTCCATCTCTATTCTTTTGAGATTCCTTTTACATGAAAATGGTCCCTCTGAGTTTAAAATTGCACTTACAAATAAACCAAAGCACGGGTGGAATTTCTAGCTCAAAGCTCTTAGATGGCTGGTTGCTGGGAAGGGTTTACTGGGGAGGTGACAGGCTGCTGGTGTCAGTTGTTTCCGGGCTTGATGGATCTCAAGCGTGCTTGGTTGGACCATACTTGTGTGGTCTGTGTGTTCATAATGCAGGCTATCTGAACAGTGTGTGTTTTCTTACAAATGAAGACTATTCTGGAAGTTTGGGTGACTTGAGGGGGACGGATGGAGAGCTGGGGGGAAAAAACGAAAATTGAAGCCTCTTCAATTTCTAAATTTCATGGAAAGCTGCAGTGGGGAAAAAGCATGCTAGACTTCAGGTGGCAGGAGATAAAGGGGAGGGTGACTGAAATTTGATATCTGTTGCTTTCTAGTGCCTGCAGTCGTTAATCATAGTTGAAAAGGAATTAGCCTTTAAAACGGCTGTGTGGCTGTTTAGAAATCCCCCTATGGATTTACTAAGGAAAGAAAGGGGGAGAGTGAGGAATTTCAGAATTTGTCCTAGGTTTAAATAGCTGTTGCAGCAGCCCTTTCAGCTGTTGGTAAGTCAAGAACTACTTACTCCTCTATCTGTGACTAGCTAGTTGTGTAAAGCCTTCTGGATTCAATTATCAAAGTAGCTTACCTCTTACTTTTTTTTCTTCAAAATGAAAATCTGTGGACCAGAGATGCCACATGTTTCAAAGTGAGACTTCAGTATAAGGTTTTATACACTAATTAAAATTTTAAAAAGAAATTGGAGAGAAAGCTAATGTTCAGAAAATAAATGAAGGGCAGTGCTGATAGCAGTTTTTTTCTAAAACAGAGGTGGAGGGAAAGATCTAAGCTGTTGCTTCCCAATCATAAAGCACGAGAATCTTAATATGGTTGCAGTGTTGTGTGTGTGGTCTTGGCCTCTCCTGCTGACCCCTGCTTTCTTCCTCCCCTGTATCTGCCAAAACATATTCTCATGGAAGCAGATGAATTGGAGGTTGTCCCAGCGCACCCCCTTGCCCTGAGAGGAGGTAACAGTTCCTTTGGTTTAATGTTGGTGCTCTGCTTTAAGTATTGGAACTTACATAGCAGCCATTGCTATTCATCCTCTAAATGAAACTCTTGGGGACAGTGTGGAGTGTCAGCGGGCTCACATGGTGAGGGCTTATTGGCACGTGCTTGACTGATAGTGGAGGGCTGCTGAGCAAAGGAGGCATTAATCCCACAGAGGTGGTCAGGCATGAGCCTTGAGGCAATAAACAGTGAGTGCAATATATGGTCATTCTTTAAGGTAAAAAAAATAATCCATTTTTCTTAGTGGCTTCCCATGCATTTAGATAAGTTTATCTGCTCATCTAGGTAAGAGCTGGTTTTTCTATAGGTGATAAAGGAGGAGCAGGGCAGTAGGTATTCTTGTTTAAAATTCTTGTGTGGTACCCAGACAGTATAGGAGCCATAAACAGGTGGCTGGCAGAGAGTGGAAATAAGAGATGGCAGGTTGTGTGTGTTATACAGATGAAACCATTATTATTCTGCAGTAGTGGGACTTACAGAATTTTCTCTTCATTGAAGAGAGTGAACACTGAACAAAAGAAGCTGGCAAACAGTGTAAGAGTAGTAAATGCTAGGGAATGTGGCCAGCCTCAGAGGAGTGGATATGGTGTAATAAGGCTTGGCTTAAAAGTGCAGAGCAAGCTAAAGAAAAGGTACCAGGAAGGTGGTGCAGCTGTGTGCCTTGAAGGTGTTGTGTTTGCACCTGAAAGACCATTCATCTTTTTTTTGTCACATGATTGTCTTTGAGCTCCCCACTAACAGACTGACACTGAAAAAAAGGGAAGGATTTAGGAGACAAAGGTGAGAAGTTCTTAAAGACTGCATATATGAGAAGGTGTGTCACCAGTTTAAATCATCTTTCCAAGAAGAGCCTAGACTGCCTCTTGGTTGTGGAGTTGTTATTCTTAGTTAAGTTACAAATGGAGTAGGACCATTGGACTTGATTGGCAGGAGAATTCTGGCAGAGTATTGGACTCTTTCACAGTAATGAAGTTGTTTGTCAATGCTTTTCATAACTATTAAGCAAAAAATAGGAATGTTTTTGTTTTCACTGTATGTTACAACTAGTGTAAATAGTTTGTTGTCATAGCAGAAGTACTGTATGAAATCAATATTTAATCTTTAATCACTCTCTTTGTAGAATTACTCCATGTCTGTGTATCTCGTTCGTCAGCTCACTTCAGCTATGCTTTTGCAGAGGTTAAAAATGAAAGGTATCAGAAACCCCGATCATTCCAGAGCACTAAGTAAGTCTAATTTGTCTGTCTGTACTTTTTGAGAGTAGTTGGTGGTTCTTTAGAACTGGTAATACTTAGGGGATTTGCAGTATTTTGAAAAGAAAGTCCATGCCCAGAGTATCAAAGGTTCCCTTTGCTGTTGCTGAGGCATCATGCGCTTTTTCAGTGCAGGTCCCTGTGCTGGTAGGGAGCACACCTAGAGATCCCATCTGAAATGCTGTTATGGGAATGCCACCAGCACCACTTACTGTGGTGGGCTGTGAGGGGCAGGTAGATGTCCTAAGTGTCACTTGCATGTGATGCTGATTGTACCTCACTCACTGATTATTTTATTTATCTCTTGGCATGTTGGGTTGAGTTTGCTCTACTAACCCTTGTGGCTGTTAGTGCATCTGCTGCACATCAAACAATCTTGTGATGCACAGTTTTTGACAGTTGCTTATAAATAGTGAAACTATTGTTGTTTGCTATGAACTAGTTTCCTAGATGCTTAATTTTTTTTAGATAGCTGGAAATAGGGTGCATATACTTCGTGAATCAAGATCATAATTTTAAATAATGATGCCTGTGTATAACTTTTTAATTTATTTTAATAGTTAAAGAAAAACTAACTGCAGATCCTGACAGTGAGATTGCCACAACCAGTCTGCGGGTATCTCTGATGTGTCCTGTAAGTATGCCTGGAAATTACTATATACAGATTTGTATTTTCATCTTCAGTGCAGAGTTGGGCTAATTTTAAAAGGCCCCGCTTTAGAAACTTCACTGGCTTTTGTTATATACTGATTCATTAATATAAAATAGTGGGGAGAAGGGTGCATTTGCAAGCACCTGATTGTAGCTGCATTCAGCTAACTATGGTTTAGAATTGAGAGTGCCTCAGTTGTAATACAGTCAGAATCAAGTTGCTACTTGTGTATAGTGAGGCCTTTAGAAGGAGTAATCTCATATACTGAGGCATTGACACTAATTGGGCAGGGTGACAGAATAATTCAAGGATACAGTGATAAATAAAACTTCAGATTTCCTCATCTTGGTGGTATTGCTTATACTGCCAGCTACTATAACAAACAAGAAAAAAAATTAATCATCATGTAACAGGGTAACTCTGCCTTGGGGTTTCTCTTCCCAGGTAGAAACTGGCCCTGTGTTTGTGACTGGTCTGTTAAACTAAATGTTAAAATGGGTATTATGCCACTCTGAGTCTAACATAACTGGAGCTCACAAAAACCCTTGAAATATTTGGCTAAAAGAAAATTATAAAAGCGGGTGCTTCAGTAGGTCTTTTAATAAAAATAAAATCCTAGAAATAACATTGTAGGTCCATTAGAAATGTTTCTGACTGTTTTCAACTTGGTGAAGACTTTGAGGATGGCTTTATTGTTCCTTTAAGCGCACTGTATGTACTTTTTAATAGGGTGGATTTGCCTGCAGCAACCTTAGCACTGGGCACCTTTGTAGTGAGAAGAGACAGTTACTTCACTGACTGCCTCCGATTTTGTTGTTAGCTGTCCAGGCCTACTTCACTGTCTTCTGTTCTGACACTTTTTTAAATGCATCTCCTGCAGCTGGGAAAAATGAGACTCACAATCCCATGCCGGGCTGTTACTTGCACACATCTGCAATGTTTTGATGCTGCTCTTTATCTTCAAATGAATGAAAAAAAGCCTACCTGGATCTGCCCTGTCTGTGACAAAAAGGCAGCTTATGAGAGCCTAATATTAGATGGGTAAGAGACTGGGTTTGCAGATTACACAATTACTTAAAATTTTTCATGATAGCTACTTTTGTGACTTGAGGTTTAGCCATTTCATACTATTTTCTTTGTCACAATATTTTGGACTGGGAGGAACCATTAGACTCTGTTAGTTTCTATTCCCATGTAACAAACTATGCAAGTTTATCTAACTGCATCATCAAACTCTTGAACCTTAGTATATTTCCTCTGGAGAAATCCAAATGTGACATTTCAGGATAGGTCTCCCTTTTACATGACCTTATCTCTGATGCTATTAACTTTAACTCATAAACAAGTGTCAAACTTGATTCAAAGGATGATGATTTCTGCTTCTATATGAGAATCTATGAATTGCAGCAATGTTGGAGTGGAATAGGGGTCGGGTTGATATACTCTTAGGTTTCGATGTCTGCAAAGACTAATTACAGGCTTTCAGGTAACATGAACTAGTACATGCAATGGGCTGAAGGTGTCAACTGACTCCTTTTCACTTAGAATAAAAAATTGCACTTGGAATCAAAAATTAAACCATTCAACTTTATTTTTCAGGCTCTTTATGGAAATCCTTAATGAATGTTCAGATGTGGATGAGATCAAATTCCAAGAAGATGGCTCTTGGTGCCCCATGAGGCCAAAGAAAGAAGCTGTGAAAGTCTCAAGTCCACAGTGCACCAAAATAGAAAGTGCGTATATCTGGGGTACTGGTTGCAAACCAACAAAAAGTCTTGGAGACTTGGTTGTAGCTTGGATAATGTGTATGGATGTTGATGTTTGTTTTGTGGAGGGCTTAATACTACTTCTTGTCATTTAAACTAAAAAGAAAGGGTTGTATCTCTAAAAGTGTGCATTTTTGTGCTTAACTGTTTTATAATAGCTTGTGCTTTAATATTTTCAACATGATACAGAATACTAATAAAGCAGTTCCTGGGCCATAATGTTTTCTGTAGTGGCCAGGAAGTTTGAGCTAAAACAGGATTTGAGTTGCTGGTTCTGTTACAAATAGAAACTGCTGATGTCAACAGCCTTTAAAAAACAGTGATATTTTATTTTCTTGTTTAGGTTCCACAGTTGTTAGCAAACTGTGTTCTGTGACAGTGGCCAATGAGGTAAACAAGAAGAAAGTTGACGTTATTGACTTGACGATAGAAAGCTCTTCTGATGAAGAGGAAGATCCTCCTACCAAAAGGAAGTGCATATTTATGTCTGAAACACAAGGAAGCCCAACCAAAGGGTTTGTCAATTTTAAAGTTAGTTGTTATTCTGTAGTGTCTCAGATAAGCTGATGTGTAGATGAATGGTCTTGTAATCTCTCTTTGGGATCCAGCTCCACGCTTCCAGAGGAGAATTTCTAGGCCTCTCCTTGCAGAAGGTTGTGTTGCCACAGTACCTTTGTACAGGCAAAACACTATTAAATAGTTTTGCATCTCACAATCTTGCGCTGACTGTTGCTGTGTTTGCAGGGTTATTTCTCCATAGAAAAGGAAGCTGATTAAGCTAATGGACAGGATTCTCCTGAGAAAGCAGGTTATGCCAAGTGGAGGAGTTTTATTCATTCTTGTTAAGTTAATGTCCTCTTAAAGGCTTTTGCAGTCTGTTACACCTTTTATCTAATCTGCTCTGGTGCCCAGGAAACCAGGCTGCATTGCATTTTTCATCCATCCTGTCAGTCTTGGAAGGGAGGTGCTTTGCTGTTTTGAATCAAGACAAGCTTTTCCTCCATCTCTCTGTTAACAGTGTCCAAGATATTCCAGATTTTGGCCATAGTTATCAGTCAGTCCTGCGCCTTGGTTAGCTTGACCAATGACTTCCCAAGTCCTCTGTCAACTGTTCCATCTGTGACTTCAGCGGCAGGCTTAACCACCTTCTTTACTCTTGTGCCTTCTGTCTCTTCGAATCTGTGCAACTCAGCTGCAGTTACTGTTTGTGGCTTCCATAAAGTTCTTGCTCTTGGCCCATAGGGCACAGGAGACCTGCAGGGAGAGGGGGGCACTGGTTAGGCTCACCAGCAGTCACTGCTCCACAAGGTGTTTCTAAGTGTCAGCTTTTAGGAATGACTTATTAGTGTTGCTGCATGCATAAGGGGTGTGTCTGTGTGTCTCAGCATAGTGGCTTATGTCTTGTACTAAAATAATAGTAATAAAAACAAACCCCTTCTGTTTTGCTAGCTCTTGAAGTAATGAGCAGGTGTACTGTGTCTCTAGTCCACAAGAATGTGTGATCTTTGGTGAGCAAATAGTCATCTTCAACAACTTCCAGCAGTGATGCTGTAAAATGCTGTTGCTTTTTGTGAGGATTATGGAGGAGTCCTGCAAGAGACTGTTTCTTATTTTTATAAGAAAATATAGCTACAATTACATCTCTTTAATGAAGTTTCAGAAGGCAACAAGACTTCCTTCCATGCTCCTGTGTTTGTCTGACATGGCTACCTGCAACCATAATTGTAGAAGGACTGAGTTTTCTTGCCTATCTGTGACCAATGTATTTTCCTTACTGTTTACATATGGAAATGGCACGTTTTCATTCTTCAAATCCAAGTCAAAGACAGGCTTTTGGGGAATAGCTTATCTCCCGTAAACTATGTTGCCTGAATGCTAGTTCTGGCAAAACTGTGAAGTGTCTTCCGATAGGCAGAAGCAACATAGGCTGAAGTATAAGGTGCTTGAGAAGGGTGGGTCTGAAATCCAAGCTTCTGAAATCAGAAGTAGCATAAATGCAGCTTGTCTAGGGAGGAAGATATGAGTGAATAACGCTGGTGGGCTGGAGGGAGCGATGTGGAGCAGCTGGGAGTGGGACTCTGGGTGTTTCCACCTGACTTGGAGTTTGAAATATTTGATGCACGTGGCTGGTGCCTGAATGCCTGTGGTGTCATCTTTAACAGTGCCACGAAGTAATCAGGCAGAAGGTGAGGATGCAGAAGGGTTTTAACTGGTTGCATGCTCCTGGAGGGCTGAACTTAGCTTGGGCTCAGGCTGTAAGTAAAGATGGGTTTGATATTTAAGTCCCACGTGTGTAATCTGTTCTCCAGGGGCTGAATAAGGGTCAGTTGTGCCCTTGGCATAACAGGTTAGCACCAAAGAACAGTTATGTGGAGAAATTGAAATGAGTGCTCTCCTCCCAGCTCTGGCTACCTACCCTACCAGGGTGCTCTACAGATACAGATTTCCATTTCTGTCTCCGAATAGTAGGATGTTATAAATGACTCCAGCACTGTACTTTGTTTTAATGCCAACTTGCTCTTATGTCACAGCTGCTGTTGAAAGCCAAGGTATGGTCATGTTATTATGAAGACTCTTATGAAAGAGGAAATTAGAGTGGAATACTGTGTAGTGAGTAGCCATGTTATAGTTGTGTTGTAACATAGTGACCTTGTGAATGAGTGTGCACAGCAGTGCATCATTTCTCTTCTGTAACTAACAGCCAGGTTGTTTGTAATTTCCCGTGCTGTTTAAAACAGGGTTCTCATGTATCAGCCATCTACTGTCAGAGTGCCCAGCATGACAACGGTCAATGCTGCTGCTATTCCTCCTTCACTAACAGACTACCCAGTACCATTCCATCATCCACCAATATCCAGTATCTCATCAGACTTACCAGGTAGGTGGTGGCTATTTTTAATGCATATTCTGACAGTCTTATTAATTTGGGGCATGGGCAAAAATTGGAGAATTGATCAACTTTTTTTTTTTAATGGAACAAGACTATATGCAGTATTGCACTGATGTGATGTCTAAACAAGTCCAGTACAGGCTGTCTTTCCAGTTTCAGATTGCACTTCACAACAGTGATGTGAAAAAAATTGCTTCTGGGGGTACAAATTGGCACTCTGTAATGGCAGCCAGAAACACTTCTCGCTATATTCAGTTAGACTTTGTGTAAACATCCGGTTGTTACATGTTGTAGATGTGAAGGAGAGTGGCTGCTTATTTAAGTTATAGACATGTGATGGCACTGACTCATCCCAACTGTAGATATAGAGATGCTAGCTGATTCTAGTGGTGCTCTATCTAGACTGTATGAAAAAGGTTAAGGTGAGCTACAATATGTAAGCTGACCTCTATTGACTTTCTTTACCTAGACATACCCTAAATGCCTATGATGTATTCTTCAACACTGCTGCTAAATATCAGACAAAAGGTGGGGAAACTGTTTTCTATCCTGGCTCCTTGAAAAGCACACTGTATATAGGGACTCTGGGGGTTCTTTTTGCCAGCTGTAACAAACCCAGAGCCCAGGAAATGGTGACAGGTGTCACATTGGTCTCCTGTACTTCCCTCTCCCCCTCCATTGCCTGTCTCCATTTCTCCCCTGCAACATCTCTGGGTTTTTTCCTCTTCTTTCAGCACCAGTTTGGCAATGGGATGGATATCATTCCCCTAGTTTCTCTGTCCATTTTGGTTCCCTTACTGCTCCCTCCATCCACTTCTCCCTTGTTAAGAAATCGGTTGTCTTTCCAAATTAGATAGGAGAGTAAGCTGAGAGAATGGAAGTCTAGAACTGTTGTCTATGTCTATTGACTGAAGTTCTAGAATGTGCAAGAACAAAAAAAGCTGTCAGTTCTGTAAAAGCAGCTGAGCTTAAATCTCTTTCAAAATTTTTCTCTAATGGAGAAGAGGAGAGATGCCACTGGCCAGAACAGATTTGGAGGTGAGGGGAGAGGGAGGGAGTAAGTTTACCATTTCTTTCTGTTGACATAGCAAACATAAGGCCAGTGTTTAGAAACAAAACAAAAAAGGCTGTAATTTCTCATTGGTTTCATAATTTTAAACATCTTGCCTTGAATGCTTACACGCTAATGGTGTATAAGATGGATGCTAGTTGTCACTGCTCTTAGAGGATATACCTTGAACTACTTGTAGTTTCCTCTTCTTCGTTCCTTTTATTTGTCTAGACACAAAACGGGGATGATATTAGAAATGTTTCCTTATTGGCTGCCCATGGGTGGAGGAAGAGACCTGCTGCTTGTTTTTGGACTTGTGCATGTTGTGACTTTACTTCATTCCAGCATCTTTAATGTGATGACACTCTTCATGTCCCAGTTTGGCCAAGTCAGGTACAATATGCAGTGAAACTTGCATTATGAACCAACAGCTCCAAATGGCAACCTCCATCTAAGCAACCACATTGAACCACCCTGCAATACCCAGTGAATAATAAATACATCATTATGTCATTCTCATTCTTAAAAAGCCACTTATACTAGATAACTAGTTTTGCTGCTGCCTGAAGTAGTCATTGAGTGGTGTCAGTGGTATATTCCATTTAGAAACTGTGTAACAATTGCAAAATCTGTTCTATGACCACAAAGAAGTTCCTTAAATTTGTTGTGTATGAATAAAAGAAAGACACATCAATTTATTATCCTTCTTTCTAGGTCTGGATTTTCTTTCACTAATCACAGTTGATTCACAGGTATGTTTCTGAACATAATATAAATCCAGGATAAATCCAGGCACGGAAACTTGCTCTTTGTTGATAGTTTGCCTTTCTAAAGTGGGTATGTGCACAACGCTAACCTGAATACATTCATAGTGTACTTCATGCTCTTAGTTCATACTGTGTATCTGTAGGCCAGGTTAAGCTCTGTAAATATACTTCACTGATTGCTATTTCTGTTGGTTTTGATATTAGGAGGAGATTAAGTTTTAAAGAAAATATCTTCATTAATTTAATGGGCACATGACTGAACACTTTTATAATAAATCTCTCCATGTAACACTTAAACCCCATTGGCTTTGGATTGCATGGAAATTTTGTAGGTCAAAATTAACTAGGTGGTGCTTTTCCTTCCCCAGAAATTTAAACTTTACACCGTTAGGGAGAATGATTCTTACTGTAACTAGACTCTTACACAGACAGACTACAGCCTTGAAATGTGGGGGAATATCAGCTCCCTAAGACAAGAGCATCTGAAGCCAGACCTTCTGTTTCATCTCTCTGTCACTAGAAGACAACAGTAACAGGACTCTGCTGTAGAGTTGACTTTCTGGTGCCTTTAAAAACAAAGGATGAACTTCCTCCTTTTATTTCCACTTGAAAACTCTGTGCAATACTCTGTGCCTGACCTTGATTTGAACTGCCAAAAGTGGGAATAACAGAAGTTTGTTCATGTGGGAGACTGGAAGCAGGTATACTGCTATGAAGTGTCCACTTAGGACAGTTCAAACTGTTCAGGCTCAGTTCCAAACTTATGCCCAAGTTTGGAATCCACAGGGTAAGAGAAAGTAAGGTGTGTTGAACAACGTGTGTGTGTGTGCGCGTGGGGGTGTCTTACATTACTCTCTTCTTTGATACCTGGCAACCTTGTTCTGTTTCTAAATGCTTAGAATGTTCAGTACTGCTTTTAGAAGGCTTGTCTTCCACTTCAGGAAATTTAAATCAACTTAGTAACTTTTCTTAATCAGACTTGATCAGGGCTCATTTATCAATGCTAAAATGTTGAGGGATCTGCATGTATCATTGCAAGTATATACTATGAAAATGTTGATTAGTACAGCTGCTGCCATTTGAGAGGATGAAATTATTCTAACCTCCACTGAAGCAGCAAAAAGCATTACGTTATTTTTCGTGATGAAAGGAGCTTGAAATATGCTATTGTGCCCAGTGGCTGTGGGTGTTTTTGTTTGTGGTAATCACGTAGACATGATAGTGTTTCTTAATGTGCTAGTAAATGTTCAAGCTAACCAGTTAGTAAGAAAAAAAAAAGGGGAGGGGGGAGGAGGATGAGGATGAGGAAGAAGGGCTCATGACTACCATCTTTGCTTGCTTACTTGCTGGTTTGCAGAACTCAGGTTCTTGCTATGCATGTGTTAACGTTTGTTCTGCTTGTAATGTGTTTTGTGCTTGTTGTATGGGAGATGTATCTTTAGAGCATATGTTTCCCTTGTGCAGTTAGTCTCTTCATTCTTTGTTGTTTGTTTCAAGCAGTGCTGTCCTCCTATGTTTTTGGATAGTCTCACCTCAACCTTAACAAGCAGCACACCTGGCAGCATCATCACATCAACCAGTCACCAGGAGAGCAGCATGCATGTTAGCTCATCCAGCAGGAGCGAGGCAGGAGCGATAACCAGCGGCGGAGGCAGTGCTCCTGACATCATCTCACTAGACTGAAACAAGGGGCAGCATGGGACTCCAGGAGAATTGCGCAGAGCTGCTGCTTGTATCTTTGGAACTTTCAGCATCTCGGAAATTATTCTGATATTTATTGAAAGGATTTGCCTTCTGGAAAATGGAGTTAAATTAATCTATACTAGGAACAGAAATGATAGATTTTTTTTTTTTTTTTCCTTGCTTGTTAAATAGCTGGTATAGAAAAGGCCCCATCAGAACATGCTTTTATGCTTTTGGCTTGTTCTGGGGAAACTGACTTTTTGTTGCTGGGTGGATTCCACAAATGGTTCTTAATTTTGTTGTAAAACACAGCAATAATGTAAAAACAAACTTTTGTAATAAAAAAGGCACTTAACCACTCTAGAACAACAACCTAGACAAAGGTGCAGAAGTGTATGCATTAGTGAATTTAATATTTTCACTGGGGCCTGTAATAAACTTCATTTAAGATGATGAAGCTTTGAAATAGCCATGATTTGTGTTGTATGCCTCTTGTTCCCCCCTTCCCCCTTACCTGGGGATGGAGGGGAAGCCTCTGTAAATGGGATTGGGTTGTTTTTTTCTCCTGATCTCATATTTTTCACAACTGCAACAAAATCCTAAGGTGTGACTTCTTCCTCTTAATGTTCTTTGGACTGGGGAGGGGACAAACTATCTATGCAAACCATGCATTACACAATCTCTGTACTGTCATGTCAGAATTAGGATACCTCCCCACCACCAGAAACTCCCAACTATGCGCAGTTGAGTTGTAGTTGAATTTCTGGTTTGCTAACTTTAAAAGGTGATAGAAAAAAAGCCTTTAAACTCAAATTTAGATTATAAAGTCCCTGGTGGCCTTCTTTGAAACTGCCACCCCTCACCAAATGATGAAGTGCGTGCTTTCCATGGCAGCTGTAAGGAGGCAGAATAGGGATTACTTTCTCCAGTGTAGGATTATTTTCTAGAATCTCTTGCTCCTGGCTTCTGTCACCTCAGTAACTGCTGTATTCTGCTTGGGAATACTGCACTCTGACTGGACATGGGGGAGGCTTGGCTTTTTGGAAGAGAAAAGCTGTAGCTGAACAGTGTTCCCGCCTAACTGGAATTATGTGTTTAGGGCTTAACGATGTTTTGTCCCATACTACATGGTCTCCTAGTTGTGGCTTTTTTAATTTGATGGGAGTAACTTCCTGTTTTACTCCTCTGATGAATCTGCTGCTTTGTGTGTACGCAGTGTCTCCTCACACACCTCTAAGGATAACTTCAGCAGTACTGTATGTGGAAGAGGTTACAGACCAGGAAAATCAAGTAATTTCTATAGAGCTGGAATAATGGTATTGTCTATATATGTTGACATAGCAGCTTTTCCAAGTGTTGTGTTTCTGTTGAGTAACCATATTTGAGATTATTCCTTCCCTAATTACTAGCTTTCACTTTTTCCTAATTTTGTGTTCCCTTATTTCTTCAGTCAGCTGTCTTGTGGTTTTTTGCCTTCCATTACTGTTACAGTATTTGAACAAAATACCTGGATAAGAAATATTGAAGCAGGATGTACTGTAACTTGTCTGCCCTGTATTCCCATCTTTAATGCCGCATTACCATTCCTTATTGCCTTTTTTGTATGATCTTTCACATCACTCTTCAATTCACATGTTGGTCTTAATATTGCATCCAGTCTTTCTTCTCCTTATCTGTTGAATTTTTTCTACCTGTTAAGGATCAGTTTTTAGCACGATTTATTTCCAATAAAGCCATGCTGCTCATGAAGTTTTTTCCTAATGGCCAGATCAGTGCTTTCTGCATCACAGTTGCACAGTGACTTGAACTATAAATAGAGTGGGGAAAGAGTGTCCAGAGTAATTCTGAATAAAGTGTTTAAAACTGGTATCTGTTGCTGAAGATGCTGTTTGTACTCTTAATGCTAAACTGAAGCATGACTCAGGCATGTACGTCAGAAAAGTTAAGTAAGTGACGTTTTTAGGATGTGCTCTAAATCATTCATGGTATTATAAAATACAGATGGAATTTTAAGTTAAATATTGTGCCCTGTTTTAGTAGTTGCTTATCAGGGTTGAGGTATGGTTGTGTTCCCCAGCTGTTTTGGGCAGGAGTTTTGCAGCTGCATTTAACTCTAAACCAAGGATTACTACCCTCTCCTGGTTTTTCAGGTAGGTAGCGACGACATTACCAGGAGAAGTCCTAAAGCAATGAAGAGAGATTTCAGGGCCTTGGGGAAACTGGTTAAGGGGTTGGGGGCACAAACTGTGTTCTCCTCCATCCCTTCAGTTGCGGGGATGGATGAAGAAGAATACAGGAGAACTTAACAGGTGAACTTGTGTATCCAAGACTGGTGTTACCGTCAGGGCTTTGGATTTTTCAATCATGGGTTGGTATACAGGGCACTAGACCTTTTGGCATTAGATGGAATGCACCTGTCCCAGAGGGGGAAGAGGATCTTGGGGCAGGAGTTAGCTGGGCTCATTGACAGAGCTTTAAACTAGATTTGAAGGGGGAAGGGGGCAAAACACCAGCCCATCTGAAGTGCATGTATACCAATGCACACAGCATGGGTAACAAACAGGAGGAGCTTGAAGCCATGATGAAACAGGAAAATTATGATGTTGTGGCTATTACAGAAACATGGTGGGATGTCTCCCATGACTGGAGTGCACCTGTTGATGGCTACAAGATCTTTAGGAGGGACAGGAAAGGAAGGAGAGGTGGTAGGGTGGCGCTGTATGTTAGGGACTGTTATGATTGCTTTGAGCACAAGTGTAGTGAAGACAGGGTGGAGTGTCTGCGTTAGAATCAGGGGGAAGGCCAACAGGGCAGATGTTGTAGTAGGAGTCTACTATAGGCCACCCACCCAGGACAGAGAGGTGGATGAAATATTCTATAGGCATTTAGGAGAAATCTCACGATCGCTTGCCCTTGTTCTTGTGGGAGACTTTAACTTCCCAGACATCTGCTGGAAATACAACACAGCAGAGCGGGACCAGTCCCAGAGATTCCTGGAATGTGTGGCAGATAACTTCCTGACGCAGCTGGTGAGTGAACCAAGCAGAGAAGGTGCCCTGCTGGATCTCCTCTTTGTGAACAGAGAAGGACTGGTGGATGATGTGGCGGTTGGAGGACAACTAGGGCACAGCGATCATGAAATAATAGAGTTCTCTATTCTTAGAGAGGCCAAGAGAGGGCTAAGCAGAACTGACATCCTGGAGTTCCAAAGGGCTGACTTTGTCTTGTTTAGGCACTTGCTTGAAAGGATCCCTTGGGAGATGATCCTGAAGGATATAGGGGTCCAGGAAGGCTGGGCACTCTTTAAGAAGGAAGTCTTAATGGCACAGGAACAGGCAGTCCCCAGGTGCTGTAAGAGAAGCCGGCGACAGAGAAGACCACCCTGGCTGAACAGGGAGCTTTGGCTGGAACTCAGGGAGAAAAGGGGAGTTTACAGCCTTTGGAAGAAGGGGCTTGTCACTCACAATGATTACAAAGAGGCTGTGAGGTTATGCAGGGCAGAAATCAGGAGGTCTAAAGCCCATCTGGAAATTACTCTGGCTTCAGCAATCAAGGACAACAAGAAATGTTTCTACAAGTATGTCAGTAGCAAAAGAAAGACCAGGGAGAGTCTCCATCCCCTGCTAGACACAGGAGGAAACATGGTAACAAGTGATGAGGAAAAGGCTGAGGTGCTTAATGCCTTCTTTGCCTCAGTCTTTAATAACAAGACTAGTTGTACTGAGGGAATCCAGCCTCCTCAGCCAGAGGACAGAGACTGGGAGAACGACCCCCCTGCATTCCAGGAGGAGATAGTCAGTGACCTGCTGCATCCCATAGACATACACAAGTCTATGGGACCTGATGGGATACACCCGAGGGTGCTGAAGGAGCTGGCTGGGGTGCTCACCAAGCCGCTTTCCATCATTTACCAGCAGTCCTGGCTGACTGGGGAGGTCCCGACAGATTGGAAATTGGCCAATGTGATGCCCATCTATAAGAAGGGTCAGAAGGATGATCCGGGAAATTACAGGCCTGTCAGCTTGACTTCAGTGCCCGGGAAGCTGATGGAGCAGCTCATCCTGAGTACCATCACACAACACATGCGGGACAACCAGATGATCAGGCCCAGTCAGCATGGGTTTATGAAAGGCAGGTCCTGCTTGACAAACCTGATCTCCTTCTACGACAGGGTGACCTGCTTATTAGATGAGGGAAAGGCTGTGGATGTTGTTTACCTTGACTTCAGTAAGGCCTTTGACACCGTTTCCCACAGCATTCTCCTGGAGAAACTGGCTGCTCGAGGCTTGCATGGGCACACACCCCTAGCAGTGCTACAGGCTTGGGGAGGAGTGGCTGGAGAGCTGCCAGTCAGAGAGGGACCTGGGAGTCTTGATTGACAGCCAGCTGAACATGAGCCAGCAGTGTGCCCAGGTGGCCATGAAGGCCAATGGCATCCTGGCTTGTATCAGAAATAGCGTGGCCAGCAGGGACAGGGAAGGGATCTTACCCCTGTACTTGGCACTGGTGAGGCCATACCTCGATGACTGTGTTCAGTTTTGGGCCCCTCACTACAAATTGAATGACTCGAGCGTGTCCAGAGAAGGGCAACGAAGCTGGTGAAGGGTCTGGAGCACATGTCGTATGAGGAGCATCTGAGGGAACTGGGGTTGTTTAGTCTGGAGAAGAGGAGGCTGAGGGGTGACCTCATCGCCCTCTACAACTGCCTGAAAGGAGGTTGCAGAGAGCTGGGGATGAGTCTCTTTAACCAAGTAACAAGCGATAGGACAAGAGGGAATGGCCTCAAGTTGCACCAGGGAAGGTTTAGACTGGATATTAGGAAGTATTTCTTTCCAGAACGGGTTGTTAGGCGTTGGAATGGGCTGCCCAGGGAGGTGGTGGAGTCCCCATCTGCTGACGCGGAATTTCTGGACACAACTTAGATGATCAATGTGATCAAGTTGATGCCACTTTATTAAAGGCTACACAGCAATTTATACTCTATCTCAAGCTTCACGCGCCGCTATCTTATTGCTAATAGGCTAAAGCTACTTGTTCACACGCCCTTCTGCCCTCTATGATTGGTCCCAGTGTGGTGTCCACGCGCTGCTCTCCCCCCAGGTAGACCCCCTGTTTTCGACATTCCAACATCTTTATCTCTTGGGAAGGAATGTAGTTTCTCAGGCCGTCTCGGCCTTGTTTATGTCCTTGAACACAGCTGCAGCTTGCTGTTACAGTGAGGCCCCTTGGTCTGAATTGCTCACAACATGTTCGTTGTTCTCCAGTGATTCCACACCCATCCCTGGAGGTGTTTAAGAGTAGGGTCGACATAGCACTTAGGGATATGGTGTAGTTGGGAACTGTCAGTGCTAGGTTAACAGTTGGACTAGATGATCGCCAAGGTCCTTTCCAACCTAGATGATTCTGTGATTCTGTGATTCTTGACCCATGAGATCAATGTTGAATGCAAACTTAAGGCATTTGATCCTTACCCCTTTAGGAGAGTGCTAGATTCTCATAGGCTGTGGTGTGAGGCAAGTGGTCAGGTGAACAATGTAGTTGTACACATGGTAGGTAATTATTAGGCTTGTGTGATGTCTAAATCCTTTAAGTCACTTGAGTTTGTGGATGATGTGTACCAAGGGGTTGGAGTACTGCAGTGCAGTCCTTTGCCTTCCCCAAGACACCAAAGAATTGACTTAAACAGGGGTGGGTGGAGAGGGGAGGGGGGGTTGCAACTTAATTGAGGCCTGTACCACTCTAGGCCTGCTTGAAGGAAACCTGTCCATTGTAGCTGTGGTGGTGCAATCCTTACCCCCCCCGCCCCTCTTTGTTGGGCTGCTTGGTGCTAGGTGCGATTCCACCCACATCCCCCGAGCTATACACCAGTCTGTGGAGATAAGGACTGACAATGTTAACGAGCCTGGCTCCTGCCCCTCCCGATTGCTCGGAAATGGTTAAAATGGCCCATCAACTCCTCAGGGCCTGGCACACCTGTGCCTGGGATGTGGTCAAATGGGAACAATAACAGAGTCGCACATTAATCAAATTCTTTTGTAACTGCTGGAAGGCACCAGAAGGCATTTGACAAAAGTCAATTATCTTGGACCCTATAAATGGCGACCACCAGGGAGACCCTTTGAGCTCTCCTGGATCGCAGTGGGCCTGTGACCAGCATCTCCCCTGAGCTGGGACGCCTCTCAGGTACCAAACCCTTAAGGTGTCGTCTGCTCCAGACGGAAGGCCAGGGCGAAGTCCCCCGCTTGAGTCTCAATTATCGCCCGTTGAGGAATGCCAAGGCATTGTGAGTATTTGCTCTAAACTCGAGAGGGAAATTTTCTTTGAGCTAGCTTCTCTTTACTGGTATGTGTGTGTGTGTGTGTGTGGGTACGTACCCTTGTTTCTGTGTGTGTATGTCTGTTCTGTGTTCATTCCACTGAATCCAAACACCTTTGTTTCTGTATGTTTGTCCATTTTGTTATGTGCATGCATGTATATATGTATATATAGGTACCGTTAAGTAAGTTAGTGTGAATCTTGTCATTTTAGAATCTGAATAAGTCGCTTTTCTTTCTTTTAGTATTTCTGAATTATTTTATAATAACAAATTGCTGTTAGTTATTAATAAACCTAGATTTCTTACTAAATATTGCCGTGTCAATACTTTCATCCGTGACAAATTGGCGTAGTCGGCAGGATGACAAGCAAAATCACCAAATACTTACAAAAACACGGTATCCAACCAAATCCCACCTTCCCAGAGGATTGGGCTTATAATAATTGGCACAACTGGGAAGAGGTAGAAAAACAGTTAACTATTGCTCGAGGTGCAACTAAATTTGGAAAAAATAAAGGTATGATTTGTAAAATGTTGGGAGTGTGCCTGGAAGCTGCCTGTCATGAACGAGAGAAAGTTAATCGTAAAATACAAAATTTACAAGATGAGATTACAGGGCACAAATCCACCAATCTGCTGTTATCGATTAAAATAGAGCAGCTGCAACAGCAACTTAAGGAATCCCAATTGAAACAACAAAAACTGGGGGAACGCGTTGAAATGATGCTAATGCAGTCTCCGAACCCCCCTGATATTGTTCAAATCAGAAAATTAATTGTGTCCCCTGAAGACTGGGATGGTAACATTTGGAGTGATACACATAATGACGACTCAGACGAAAATAATTATTTGCAGCCGCCTGAGTCTCCCCCTCTTGCAGTCAGACCAATTATTAAAACAGAGGAAACAACAGGACCTCAGGGTGGTGTGAGAAGTCGCATCAGCAAAACAACCCCTTTTGATCCAATTCAAATAGCTCATTTACAAGATCGTTAGGGCCGTAAGCCTGGAGAAACTGAAACTGAATACCTATGGAGAGTTTCTCTAAACGGGGGAGATAGAATTTTACTAGATGGCAATGAAGCCAGTGGATATTGGGGTCCTGGTGTCTTTTTGGATGCTGGTCCCAACCCCCCGAATGATCCCCACTCACTAACAAGCAGAGTGGCATATTGGGCTGGTGGCATTGATGCCTTAGAGAGAGGAGAACCTCTGTTAATACCTATCAAATCTCTAAATGACCTCTCTGCAGCTTTTACAAAAGCTGCCTGTATTCAAGCCATGCATCAGCGTAAACCTACTGATGTTCCTCTTTCGGCAACTGTAGCTCCTGCTATACTTAAAGTACTGATAAAAGGAGCCCCTGCCATGCTCAAACCTTTTCTCATTGCAAAACGGGATGAGATCCAGAGAGACTTAAATTATAATGAATTGGTAAATCTAACACAAACTATTGGAAATAGTGGGGAAGAAGAATTAGAACCAAGAGTATTACCCACTTGGGCAACTTTAGTACATGAAACTGTAAATCATGCCCGAGAAATGGGATGGGATGAAATTCCCAATGAAACAAAAAATGTAGGTTGCACTGTTAGGCAAATTAAACAATTGCATCAAAATAATTCTCAGGAACAAAAACCCTCTGACCGACAACGTAGGGGTCAGGAGTGGAGAAATGAACTGTGGAAGCAAGCATTGTCACTAGGAATTCCTAGAACCGCGATTCAGAGACAGCCTAGCGGCGTCATTCTGAGTCTGATTCAGGCATTTCAAAAAGGTATCGCTCCAAATGCTCCAACCCCCCCCCTCCCCCCTTCGCCAGCTCCCAGAGAACAAAAAGATAACCCTTTCCTCCCTCAAGAGGATCAGTTGCAAAGCACAGGATCAAAAAACTGATAAGGTCCGGACGGCAACTGGGCCTGCCAGTCCGGCAAGTAGAAGCTTATCAGTGGATAAATGAGAACGGCCCTTACATTTTAATTCCAGTTGGTCCTCAAAATCAATTAATAAAATTTTTGATTGATACTGGTGCACAAATTTCAATAATTACACAGCGAGATGCCAATAAGCTAGGCATACGACCTGGCCGGCGAAAGGTTAAAATTACCGGAGTCACAGGAATTAGCACTGTGTGCCAGACAGCAAAAGTTAATTTACTGCTCCCTGGCGAAAAACGTGTAACATCTCTTCGCTTTGCGATCAAGGAGCATTATGAAAATATCCTGGGTTTTGATGCACTGAACGGCCGGACCTGGCGTTTGCCAGACGGTAGTCTGTGGTCTTTTGGTTCAATTGCCAACCCCAGCCATAATAAAAATCAACAAACTGCCACAGTGCGTGTACTCCGTGCAGCTCCAGCACTTCCCGAATCAAAAATTACTAATGTCCCACAGTATCCAATTTCTGCTACAGCACGAACTGGAATTTCTGAAGTAATTGCGGACTTAGAAAAACGGCAGATTATTTCCCGAACTCACTCCCCATACAATTCTCCTGTCTGGCCAGTCCGCAAACCAGATGGGAGGTGGCGTTTAACAGTCGATTATCGGCGTTTAAATGCCAGTACAGCCCCATTGACAGCGGCAGTTCCCAACATTGCAGCTTTAACTGCTACACTGCAAGCCGCTGCACATCCTTGGATGGCAGTGCTAGATGTAAAAGACATGTTTTTCATGGTCCCTTTAAGGGAAAAAGATAAAGAAAAATTCGCATTCACATGGGAAGGTATCCAATATACCTTTAACAGGCTCCCACAGGGATATAAACACTCACCCACAATTGCCCATGCTGCACTTGCTGAACTTTTACAGACAGTTTCACTCCCTGCAGATGTAAAACTGTATCAGTATATAGATGATATTCTAATCGGAGGACCCTCTCCTGACAAGGTGGGAGAAGTGGCAGCAACAGTTTGGCAAACATTGCATGAAGCAAAAATTGAAATTCCACCTGAAAAATGTCAGGGACCAAGTAAAGAAGTAAAATTCCTGGGCACTTGGTGGATTGCTGGAAGTGCAGCAATCCCACCAGATACTCTAAATAAAATAGAACAATCAGAAATGCCCCAATCTAAAAAAGAATTACAACAGCTAATGGGCACTTTAGGATATTGGAGAAAACATGTACCTGGATTCTCCATCATTGCCCGCCCACTTTATTCACTTTTACGAAAAGGAAAATCGTGGAGATGGGATTCAGAACATGAAGAAGCAATTAAAACTCTAATACTGGAATTAAAAACATATCAATCCCTAGGACCTGTTCATCCTCGTGACCCTATTATAGCAGAATGGGGTTTTGCAGAACATGGTACTTATTGTAACTTATTTCAGATCGGCCCTGATGGGCCAAAGAGACCTTTACTGTTTAGCTCAACTGCATTTAAAGAGACTGAACAAAGATACTCAGAGTGGGAAAAGGGTCTTTTGTCTCTAGTCCGTGCAGTTAAACAAGTTGAGAAAATACGTCAAGAACAAGCTGTTCAGACCAGAGGTCCCTTTAATTTATTAGACACAATCCTAAAAGGGACTGCTCCCCCAGAGGGAATTGCACAAAAACCTACAATTAGGAAATGGTATGCCTATCTAGTGGGTGTGGCAGATGAAATGCAATTAAGTGAAGGACACACAAAAGTTTCTAAATTGCAAATGCCTATTAATACTGACCCCCTAGCATTACAACAACCATTCAAACCTTCACCAATTTTAGATGCACCTCCCTTCACTGAAGATTCACCAACCGAGGGTGTCTGGTTTTCTGATGCCTCGGCAAAAAGAGTGGATGGTAAATGGCAATATAAAGCTGTTGCATTAGAAATCAAAACAGGCAAACAAGTTATTGAAGAGGGTGAAGGCAGTGCTCAAGTAGGAGAGTTAAGAGCAGTTGTTTTGGCAGCACAAAATGAAGCAAAAGCCATTTATGTAGACTCTTATGCTGTCTGGGCAGGTGCCACACAGTGGCTTTGTCAATGGGAAGCCTTAAACTGGGAGATAAATAAATCACCAATCTGGAGAACTGAAGACTGGCAATTACTATTAACCATAGCCAGAAAAACACCATTCCAAATAGGATGGGTAAAAGCTCATGCTAATGACCATAAACCAGCTACAAATTGGAACCAAAGGGTGGATGAATTGACAAAAATTAGGAAAATAGACATTGAAGATTCCTCAGACCCCACATGGTATCGACTGGGAGAATGGTTACATCAAAAATTAGGCCACACAGGTCGAGAAGCACTTTACTTTTCAGCCCAAAGCCGGGGATGGCCTCTCAGTAGGAAAACATGTGAAACCATCCTCACTGAGTGCCCCCAGTGTAAATTAAAATTGCAGATGGACCACCCTGCCAAAGCACCACCTTTACACATTAAAGAGGGGAAAACTTTGTGGTCTACTTGGCAAATTGATTACATTGGTCCTTTAAAATCCTCTGCTGGGTACAAATATATCTTAACAGGTGTAGAAATAATATCTGGACTCCTTACAGCTACCAAGTGCCAAAAGGCTAATGCACAGAATACTATCCGAGGCCTTTCCTCATGGTTCTCAATTCTACCTGTCCCTGATTCTATCCAGAGTGACAATGGCTCACACTTTACTAGTAAAGAAGTACAGGAATGGGCAAAGCAAAAAGAAATAAAGTGGGTATTTCACACACCTTATTACCCACAATCTAATGGTATAGTTGAACGAGCCAATGGACTGCTGAAAAAATATCTTAAACCACATGAAGGACAATGGGACAGACGTCTTTCTGAAATTTTACAGCAGTTAAATAATCGGTATGGTCCCTATGGAAGTCCAATTACTCGAGCCTTCTTAACACTTTCTTCAGAAACAAACCTAAATAATGAGCACACCTGGTCCTCAATGAAAGCAGGACAGCCTGTGATGGCAAAAATACCATCTGTAGGAACAATACCAGTAATCCTGGTCAAACCGCGAGGATTTCTAGCATGGGATGCTATTGACAATAATGGAATAAAACATAAAATTAGTACTAGATGGATTTATCCAGTATCCTAAGGGGTAACCTGTTCGGCCTCCCCCCACCGAGACAGTTCTCTTTCCTTTCCTTTTCAGAAATAACTAACTCCACCAACGACACCGTGGAAGCAGACAACACGCCCAGCAAGTCCACCAGTAGCACTGTGGGAACAACCCTCATCTTTAATATGAGGCTCTTCACAACATTGCGCCTACCTTTTCTCTCCCTCACCATCACACATCGATTGCTGCAACAACGGTGGCTATACGCTTCTTCTCTCCTTCTTTTCCTGTTCATGAGAGTTGATACACTTACAATGGCTCACACATCAAATCCTTGGGATCTTGCATTACTAAGATACACTGGAAGCACCAAAACACTACGAGAAAAGGCCAGTCTAAATCTTGCTATTCTAGTTCTACATGAAAATGAAATATACGCAAAGAATGAATGGGGATGGGATAACTCTCAGCAAATGGCTCAACTTCAAGCCACAACCGGAGAGAGAATACAAATTGGATGCCGAGTGGTTGATGGACCTACTTACCGTAGGCCAACAGAAATCAAAATATTTTACACTGATTTTACTAAACCAGAAAACAACAACAATGATTGCTATAAAATAACAGAACCAAATTTAGACTGTTGGTACAATTTTACCTTTTCTAAACCTGTAATTGCATTTTGTATGTGGGGCCATAGAGACACAGAACTATTATTTGATTTCACGATTAGCACACGTAGTATGTGGAGCCTGTGCGCAACAGGATGGCCATGGACCCATGCTCATATAGGCTATAATGGACATGCACCCCAAACTCATCTTGCTGAATCCCTAAATTTGTCTGTAGTAGCCTTACGCAATAATTTTGCCTTCCAAAAATGGGTTATAAAAACTGAAGATAAAGATTGGCAAATTCCATACCTGAAAGGGACAAGTGGAGACACTATTTCAATAGGATGCCGAATTGAAAATCACACTCAATGTACAACAGCTTCACATATTATTGTAGATTACACTGGAAGAAGGCATAGGCATGGCCCTGATAACACACACACCCATACCTGTCATTTTGGGTATGAATGTTGGTACAATTTTACTATATTCCACTCAGCACTCATAACATGCATTTCGGCAGACCTCAAGTCTCATTCCAGGTTGGCTCTCCAGTTCAAAATTGAAATCCAACAGCCATCCGTACCAACTCGACCTCCTATTAAATTGTCCCCTCGCATTTATACTACTGGTCCTTATATAATTAAAAATATAGGACAACAACAAGTCCTCTTTAACCCCAGCTGGTCTCTAAAAAGAGTGGAGCTAGCGCTACAAATCGATGTGTCAGAAATTAAACCAGACTGTTCTGCCTTTTTAAGAGTCGCCCACACTGGCTGGTCAGCATGGTTACATGGACGATCTCTAAAACAATCCCAGCGTACACAACGGGACGCCACTGGGTTATTGGGAACAGGATTAGGAATACTAAACACCATAGATGCTGAAGTTCTAGTGAACAAATTAACTGCTACTACCGAAGACCTGATCAAATTGGAACACCCACTAAAATCATCTTTATCAGCCTTAGGAGCAAGTCAATGGCTTCTATCAGACATTTTGCCTCACTGGGAACGAATTGAAGAAAACGATCATCAATTAATTGCAAAAGCTCTCGGAGCAACCCAAAGTAATACGTCTCTTGCCTTGAGTTGTATCCAAGCACAATTGTGGATACAGTCTATAGTAGCAGCTATTATTAGAGAAGGAGAAGGAGGAACCCTACCCACTGAAATCCGTAAATTGATCTGGGACAACGCCTCAGAATTTGAAAGGGAATTTCAATCATGGTGGCAATTGGTCAACTTTACTCACTACACTGAAGGTGATAAGATTATTGCATTTGTCCTCACCATACGCAATGCTTCAGTGTACAACATATACCCAATCCTTGCATTAGGACTAAATCACAATGGAAACGTACTCTATCCCTTAGAGCATAAAGTGTGGGCCCACCAGAAGGAGGGGAAATGGCAAACAATTGATGTAAATGCATGTACTGTGCGAGAACAACGAGGCTTCATTTGTGAAGGAAATACTCTTGAGGCTCAAGACATTTGTCTTGATACTGAACAAAACATTTGTCACTTTGAGATCCACCCAAACGAAACCCCTGAAACCGTAGTCATATATGTTGGAAAGGGATGTGTTTGCATGCGAACACGATGTGATTCCTTATTAATAGATGGTACTGTCCATAACATAACCAATAAGTCCAATCTATGTGTGTGTAACTTTTCTGTAATTATTGGCTGTGATTTTCATTTCTCTGTACCAATAACTACCTATGATGACTTATCTTTCAATTATATGCTATATCACGAGTTGCAACCTACACCTATTGGGATGAGCCTAACCATAATTGAACAACTCCTCCAACATCCTGACTTAATCGACCTCCTGCAACAAGCACAGAAAACTGGACAAAAGACTCTTATCACGGTCCAACATGATATAGAAGAAATACATCAGGTGTTAACAAGAGTCAAAAGGGATGGAGAACATCAGTGGTGGGAAAGCTTATTTGGATGGTCACCAACCGCAACTGGACTGTTTAATTCTATGTTCCACCCGGTCATGATCTTCTTAATTCTAATTCTAATATGTTTACTGCTCATAATTGTATTGTATATTAAGGTTTGGAGGATGGTTAAACAGATTACTCAGTTACAGAAGTATCCCCGTGTGTACACCATCCCAAAATAACTTTTTGAAGCTAATCAAACACAAAATTTCCTTCAACTGTGATTGGATTATGGCATCCTCTGTTTATAGGCATAGAGGCAAGAGGCAACCACACTGCCACTCTATGGACAAGATAAATTGACTTTAGTCACGGGGTGGATTGTGGTGGTGCAATCCTTACCCCCCCCGCCCCTCTTTGTTGGGCTGCTTGGTGCTAGGTGCGATTCCACCCACATCCCCCGAGCTATACACCAGTCTGTGGAGATAAGGACTGACAATGTTAACGAGCCTGGCTCCTGCCCCTCCCGATTGCTCGGAAATGGTTAAAATGGCCCATCAACTCCTCAGGGCCTGGCACACCTGTGCCTGGGATGTGGTCAAATGGGAACAATAACAGAGTCGCACATTAATCAAATTCTTTTGTAACTGCTGGAAGGCACCAGAAGGCATTTGACAAAAGTCAATTATCTTGGACCCTATAAATGGCGACCACCAGGGAGACCCTTTGAGCTCTCCTGGATCGCAGTGGGCCTGTGACCAGCATCTCCCCTGAGCTGGGACGCCTCTCAGGTACCAAACCCTTAAGGTGTCGTCTGCTCCAGACGGAAGGCCAGGGCGAAGTCCCCCGCTTGAGTCTCAATTATCGCCCGTTGAGGAATGCCAAGGCATTGTGAGTATTTGCTCTAAACTCAAGAGGGAAATTTTCTTTGAGCTAGCTTCTCTTTACTCTGTGTGTGTGTGTGTGTGTGTGTGGGTACGTACCCTTGTTTCTGTGTGTGTATGTCTGTTCTGTGTTCATTCCACTGAATCCAAACACCTTTGTTTCTGTATGTTTGTCCATTTTGTTATGTGCATGCATGTATATATGTATATATAGGTACCGTTAAGTAAGTTAGTGTGAATCTTGTCATTTTAGAATCTGAATAAGTCGCTTTTCTTTCTTTTAGTATTTCTGAATTATTTTATAATAACAAATTGCTGTTAGTTATTAATAAACCTAGATTTCTTACTAAATATTGCCGTGTCAATACTTTCATCCGCGACAGTAGCTAGATGAGGTTTTGGTCTATTTTTCTTTCAAGTTCTAAAATGCATCATAATGTCTATCCAAGAACTTCTAACACAAGAAAAATCTTGAAGAAAAGGTTAGATGACGTCTTACCTCTTTGTTTCCACTATGGAAGTATCTAGTTACTGCTTTGAGCAGATACTTTCAACCCAACTGCAGCTTAAAAACTAATACAAAGTCCTTCTACTGCATAGAGAACCAGCATGCAGTGGAAGTCATGCTGCAAGAGTTGGCCCTTTTTTCCCCACCCCTCCATTTGCTACATCTTTTTCTGTGTTTTCTGGAAGTGAGCTAACTGCTAAAATGCTATTTCCAGAAAGGCTATATCTATACACCTGAAGGCTATTAGCCTGAGCTGGCTTCTGATTTTCATACTTTCAAATCAGATAAAGCTGTCTGAAACAATCATGAGCTACATAGGCAGGACTGCTGCCCAATGATATACCACCAGCCCCAGGAGGTTCTGTACCTGTCCAGCAGCAAGAATTTGGGCATTTCCAACATTAGTGGGGATTTTCTGTATCTGCCTTTAAATCTAGGTGCTGGATGCTAGAAAGCTTACCTGTAAATAACTGCAAGCCTTTCACTATCAGTCTTCAAGAACATAGAGGTTTCAAGTTTGGAAATGAAAATGCATTTTCTGGCTGAGAGGACAAAACCTGACAGTTCAACAAGTATTTCTGCAAGAGCAACAACGAAGGAAGCTGCTTCCTAGGTTAAAAGACAGTTGTGGATTAGGCAAACTGTAAAGAATGCCATTAGTCCTAGGCAACTGATTTTTATTATTTTTTAATATGTATTTTTGACACAGGCATCAGTGACCACAGACAAAATACAGGCAACAACAGTCCCATACATCAAATTAGCACATCATTTTTATTTCTTTTTTTAGTAGGTGATCATGCTATCATCACAACATGTTAACACTGTGTGTGTATTCATTGTGGCACTCTAAAAACTTTCCATTTCCTTCCTGGTTTTATGAGGAAATGGTCTTAGGACAAAACTGGCCAGTGTATCATACAACATGAAACAGAAGTTATTATAACTTATCTAGGAAGTTATCCAGAAGTGGAATTACCCTCCTTCAATTCTTTGTGTTTACATGTTTCAGCCACAACTTGCCAAGGATGAGAATTTGCATCATAAGGATCTTCAGGCAAAAGCTGCCAGTGATCAGAGGCATACCATGGAAAAGCCTGGCTACCAGTGTTGGATCTCAAGTTGGTGGTAAAACCTAGTGGGAAGGATAAAATAAAACTGGTTTATTGTGAATTTCTGCATAGACAACATCCTAAAAACACTCTTCCAGAACCTGGGCATGGTACTGTTAGGAAACTGCTACTTTGCAGGTAATTCTTTCAAGAAGGTAAAAATGAGGCCAACTCCAAAAAACGGCAGAAAGATCTCATGTAACCAAGTAAATTGGCCATAAATAGGCAAACAAAATTCAATTTAGATAGATAGAAAAGTATATGGGGAAAATTATGTTTGTTTCACGTCTCAGGACCTGAACCAATCACTACCACTCAGTTTGAGATCTTGAGGTTATGGTCAGTAGTACAGAAGTGTTAGTTCAGTGTTCAGCAGCAGTCAAAATGAGAAATCAAGTGCCTAGTACCTGTTAGGAAAGGAACAGAAAACAAAACATTATGTCCGGTGAAACTGCACCTTTATTATAAGGTTGTGCAGTTGTGGTTACTTTCTTATAAAAGCAGTTACTGCAGAAAAGGTTCAGAGAAGGGGGATACAGGTGACCAAAGCCCTGAACTGGCTTCCATGCAAAGAAGCACACTTAGCAAGCTAGGACTCTTCATGGAAAGAGCAGCAATATAGTAGGAAGGATACAGAGGGCTAAAAATTAAGCAATGTGGACTCAGCAGATAAAGATGAAAATGAGCTCGTGCTCTTTTTGATACAAGGAAGCATCAGCTGAAGCTATCAGGAGCCAGGTTCAAGAGTCACAAAAGGAGGCAATTCTTCACACGTCTAGATCGGTGGAAGTCCTTGACAGTGCTGTGGATGCTGACGTTTTACACTGAGGGGGAAACTGAGTAACTTCATGAAGAAATCTATCTAGAAACCACTTCTGCCCCAGGAAGCCTCTGAAAGTGGTTATAAAAAAGCAACTGGGGAAGTTTCACACCAACTTACCTTGTTCTTTCTCTTCCTTAAGTGCTCACTTTCAGTCACTGTCATGAACAAGATGCTGGGCTAACGCAACATTTAGCCTGGCAGTACAGGAACTTTACATTTCGGTGTTTCCTTTCCCATTTCCTCATCTTCATAGCAGTGTCATCCCCTTCTCCCAAGTATTCAGTCCCCTGAAGAGCTGCTGCCTGTGAACTGAGACTGCTACTGTAGAACCGCTTCTAACCACTAGTTTACAGGAATACTGATATTTCCCCACATCTTTAGATTGCTATTTTAGCAAGATTCAACAGCAGCTTTGGCAAGGAACTAGAAAGGCAGTTTCGCAGAATATGGAAGTTAACATGCTATGTAAGTTGAGACTGAGAGACCAGTGTAATACACATCCTACCAAGTCTAAGCTTACACTTCTTTTTGTTTTTCCATGTTTGGAAAATGGGTCTCTGAAATTGTTTTAAACTCTATGGAAACTTGGAGAAGGGGGAAAAAAACCCAAAATACTCAAAACCCAGCCACACAAACACATGTAAATTGTTCAATAAGTTAAATTGCCAGTTTAGACTTTAAAAGTTAAGCATCTCTTATTTCATCACTGATTATTTTAGAAGTTACCACACTAATGTACTTCAGCAAAGAAGCCCCCTCCAAAAAAATAGTTTTATCATGTGGGGAGTTCCAAACATGCCCCATAGAACTGGTAAACTTTCTGTCACAATATCACAGGATGCTCTTGAAGTGCATTTTTAAATGGGGAGGAGGGAAATGGGACACACAAACAAACCACAATACCAGAGGAAGGGCTTTGTACCACATTGAAAAATTGAAGTTTCAGGGGCAGCATAAGAAGGATCAGGTTATTATTTTAAAGGTAGCCTTAAGATCAGCAAGAGGGTGTAATGCCATTTAAGCTACTCAGGTTGGCACTCTGTCCTTCTTCTAAAGATTCAAATCAGTACCAAATTTTCTAGCCTGCTGCCACCGAAGACCAACTCTTTCTTCCAGGCTTGCTTCAAAGGAAGACTTTGATTTAAAATGATGGAAACCGAATCTGGTGTATGCTGAAAGGTCTTAATGTGCAGAAGCTGCCGCATCTTTTTGGCACCCTCTGCTGGCACGAAAGTCCAATGGAGTAGGCTGCCAGGAAAAAAGGAGTAAACTATTCTGAACTGAAGATGCAAAGGGACAACAAGAAGAAGCTTGGAGCTAATAAAATGGGAATTCTTAAATCTTTTTGATCCTGCAGAGGTCTTTCTTTAATTGCATGTGGGTAACAAAAGAATCATCATCTTACCAAATGACTCACCGGTAGATATGCCTTGACCACAAACATTGGAGTTCCTGCCACTTGGGATTCTTCAAAAATGTGTCCCCTTTTCCTGTTCAGCACACCATAGATCCCACCAACCACTTTCATTAGGATTCTAGAAACTAAAAGCAAGCATTTGTTTTTACATGCATTGCTATTCAAAAGAAACTTCCATCTACCTTTGAATGGGTTTTCTCGCCAGGTGTGTAGTTTGGTCCCATGATTAAAACTTTCTGTCCAGTAGAGACAATCATAGAATCATAGAATCATAGAATCATAGAATGGTTTGGGTTGGAAGGGACCTCAAAGATCATCTAGTTCCAACCCCCCTGCTATGACAGGGACACCTCCCACTAGATCAGGTTGCTCAAGGCTCCATCCAACCTGGCTCTGAACACTTCCAGGGATGGAGCATCCACAACCTCCTTGGGCAACCTGTTCCAGTGCCTCACCACCCTCACAGTAAAAAACTTCTTCCTTATATTTAGTCTAAACCTCCCCTCCCTCAGCTTCCATCCATTACCCCTCATCCTATCATTACAGTCCCTTGTAAAAAGTCCCTCCCCAGCCTTCTTGTAGGCACCCTTTAAGTACTGGAAGGCCACTATGAGGTCTCCCCGGAGCCTTCTCTTTTCCAGGTTGAACAAGCCCAACTCTCTCAGCCTGTCCTCATAGAAGAGGTGTTCCAGCCCTCTGATCATCTTGGTAGCCCTCCTCTGGACTCGTTCTAACAGTTCTATATCCTTCTTGTGTTGGGGGCTCCAGAGCTGGACACAGTATTCCAGGGGGGGTCTCACGAGGGCAGAGTAGAGGGGCAGAATCACCTCCCTCGACCTACTGACCACACTTCTTTTGATGCAGCCCAGAATCTGGTTGGCTTTTTGGGCTGCAAACACACACTGTTGGCTCATGTTGATCTTATCCACCAACACGCCCAAGTCCTCCTCCCCAGGACTGTTCTCAATCCATTCATTACCCAGCCTGTATCTGTGCTTGGGATTGCCCTGGCCCAGGTGCAGGACCTTACACTTGGCCTTGTTAAACTTCATGAGGTTGGCCTGGGCCCACCTCTCTAGCCTGTCCAGGTCCCTCTGGATGGCATCCCTTCCCTCCAGCGTGTCAACCACACCACAGAGCTTGGTGTCATCAGCAAACTTGCTGAGGGTGCACTCAATCCCACTGTCCATGTCGCCAACAAAGATATTAAACAGTACCGGTCCCAGTACCGATCCTTGAGGGACACCACTTGTCACCGGTCTCCACTTGGACATTGAACCATTGACCGCAACCCTTTGAGTGCATCCTTCCAACCAATTCCTTATCCATCGAGTGGTCCATCCATCAAATCCATGTCTTTCCAACTTGGAGACCAGAATGTCATGCGGGACAGTGTCAAAGGCCTTGCACAAGTCTAGATAAATGACATCAGTTGCTCTTCCCTTATCTATTGATGCTGTCACTCCATCATAAAAGGCCACCAAATTTGTCAGGCAGGATTTTCCCTTGGTGAATCCATGTTGGTTGCCACCAATCACCTCCACATTATCCATGTGCCCTAGCAGAGCCTTCAGAAGGATCTGCTCCATGATCTTGTCAGGCATGGAGGTAAGACTGACTGGCCTGTAGTTGCCCGAATCTTCCTTTTTTCCCTTTTTTAATAATGGGGGCAATGTTTCCCCTTTTCCAGTCAGTCAGTTAATACCAGAGAAGACTCGCCCTAAGGCATAGAAACGCCCCTTATCAGATGTGGGGACCATTTTAGAAATATACATCAGAGGGCCTTTGGGATCACAGTTTTTGACACCTGCAATAAAATATGTAGCTGCATCAGACACATTTTCTGTGAGGCTTCAAAACTTAGAACTATATACATATGATTCCCAAAATTCAGTGAACCTTATTAACAGCTCCTCTCTTTTTCAGTTAGTAAAGGATAAATGTGTGCCGACAGATGAATTATAGCTATGGTAGCTATCAAAGATTTTTTGTTAAGGTAACGAATCATCACCACTGTTGTTTTTTTCAATACTGAGACCTCTGGTAGTACTTATTCCCTGCTTGCCCAAGCTTCCCTCTTCTGGTAGCAGGTTCCATGATATCACTAAATCTCTACTAACATGTCCTAGTCCCAGGAGAAGTTTTGAATAGGGGGATTTAAAGATCCCCTGTAATCCATTAGAATCCAGAAGACAAAATACAGCACTAGAAGTTTGCATCCTCAGTAATCATATGGATGATATGGTCAGAAGCAGGATGTCTAACCAGAAGTCCTATCTGGTTTTGTGAGAAAGAGTCAACAGGTTATTAGAGGATTAAACACGTGCCATAGAATCATAGAATGGTTTGGGTTGGAGGGGAGCCATCACAGATAAGCTAATACTGGACTTGAAAATTACTTCAAATATGATTTATTTACATCAACATTTGTGGATTTCTGAGGGAGGTGACAAATCTACACAAATCCAAAAAATGCAAATCCTCTTGAAAGTATTCAAGTTGATAATCATATTACAGATGAATTCTTCAAAACTTAACTCCTTCCTATCAATGTCAGACCAACAGCCCTGTATCAGATTCAGATTCAGCTATTTGCTCTTTATCTAGTCATGATCTCAGCCACACCTTCAGACAACTGGAAGATGGTTCCATTTTTTACCAGATTTTCATCCTCCACCTTTAAGGTTGAGAGTGAATCAGAGAACAGAACAATATGTCAGCTACCAGGAAACATGTTAGAAGTGTTTGAAAGTAAAGTATCTTGTTATGATTCTGACTGTGACTGAGGAGAAATCACAGGATTCACTAGGAGACCGTAATCAAAGCTGCAGAGAGAATGAGGGTAATGAACTTGCTGCTCCATCTATCTCTTACAGTATATCCAAAGGCTGGTACATACCATATTCCTGCTCATCTCAGCCACATGTTCTCTGAATCTAAAATAAATACAACATGGTTTCACACATATCAGCATCCAGCATATAAGGACATAAAGCAAGTTTTATATATATGTTTTGCTGATTAAGGATACCAATTAAACTCAGACACCAGAGTGAAAAGAGTAGGTGTATTTTACTGGTGATAACCAAGTAATGTAACAGCGTAATACAGAGAACATGCAGTAAGAAAAGGCAGAATAATGCACCTAAAGCAACAAATAGGAAAATACAGGGTAATGCATCAAATCATTACTACATGAGAGAGAGAATAGTGATTAAGAAAGATCCATCACCACTTGCATACTTTACCATCACCCAGACCCGCAGTCGCTGGGCAGCCCCGGTTACAGCGAGGATTTGGAGAGCCTTTCCTGGCAAGTGGGAAATCCTACGCGGTGTGTCCACCCATAGGTGAGGCTTCCAAAGTCGCTGTGAGCGGGTCCAGCCTTATATACCAGAGATCGACAAGCCAGAATAGCTGGCACCTTTGTTTTGAGCGGAAAATTTCTGGTTTCATTCTCCTGTTGGATTCCACCCAAAGCCTGGCCAGGGCTCGGGGAGGGAACCAAGGGAGTTTCTAACAAGGCCAAATACTTGGGTTCTCAGCCTTGAACAAGGCTGAGCAAGGGAAGATGGATACGTTCTCTCAGCCTTTCATCCTCACTACTGATTATATTCTATCTAAGCTGCTTCTTTCACTAGTGAGCTTACATACTTTGTTAATGACTACATACTAAGTTAGCAGCTTCAGCTTGGGGCCTGTTGTTCAGGCTGCAGTATTTCAATGCTTTAGCACTTTTTACATCAGCATAAGTGGGTTGTTATAACTTAGTACAATACCTACTCGCACAATGGTTATCAGTTATAAAATATACAGGATTTATCTATAGGTCAACTCTGGCTTGGGCCTGTTGTCCAAGCCTTAGCACTTCAATATAGTACCTCAAGACTTTTCCTTTGCTTTCTTACTTTTTGTAATACCCTGCTCAACGGAGTCCGAATTAGTAATTATCATTATAACACAGAAACTTAATCCAACTCCATTTTAGGCAGTTTTACTCATCTGTGCACTAGGGGTGCTGTATTTCTGACAACTCCTGGTAAGCTGGGAAATTTTTTTTACTCATAGCAGCTTCATCATCAGGTGACCTCTCATAAAGAAGTTCACAGCAGTATTTTTGTGCTGTTACAGGGGAAGGTAGGTGAATGGTGATCATCTGAAGCAAGGCATCTCCAGCAGGTAGCCAGCGGTGCATCATGGCCTAGGGACCCAAAATTCACAATGTGATTAAAACTTGTTTCAACAAACATAATAACTGACCCCCAAATATACCTTTTGGATAGCATGTAGAAGGCTACACCTAGGGGTGCAATGTAAAAAGTCATGATAGCCATTTAAAATTTCCCTATGACTATTTAAATCTTGTTAAAGGCTAGGACTAAAATACTTCTCTAGAACAAGCAATTTGAACATAACTGTATGTTTGAATTACTGAAAACCAGCACTCCTTGCAGTCTTGTTTTCCTTGGGCTAGTGACTTACATTTCAACAGAAAGGTTAGGATTCTTGGATTATATTAAGCTACTGAAATAAAACATGAATGTCTGTAAGAGTCGGTCAGAAGATCAGCATTGTCTCAACATTGTCATCAGGGACATGGACAGTGAGGTACCCGACAACGGCCTGTTTGGAGCGCAGCTGCCGACCCCTGGAATGGAATGTGGTGCAAAGGCTCCTGAATGCAGAACTGTGTGGCACAGCCAGTGCTGTGCTGTTCTCCTGAGTACTGAACCGTGTGGTGCAGGCAGTGCAGTGCTGTTCTTTGGTGCCTGAGCCGTGCAGTACAAAGAGTGTTGTGCTATTGTTCGGTACCTGGGCCTAGCCAGAGCAGTTAGTGGTAATTGCATAGCCATTGTCAAAAAGATGGATCGTGACTGTTGCCATAACACCGATGAAGAAATCATGAACCTCAGATGAACTTTGCTTCATTATAATACCAAAACACACCTCCTGGTTGAAGGTTACCCGCCTCTGAGACTGACCACACCTCGGACACTCCCCCCCGCGCACGCGCGATGGCCTTGCTCGAGAGGGGTGGAGATATGATAATTTAATTCTGAGAAGGGCGGAGACCCCTGAGGCAGAGGTGGAGCAAGGTGTGTTACTAAGCATAAAAGATGACTTCTGGACAACGAAAATTGGAAGCTTCCCCACCAAGGACCACGACGATCGACGACGCAGCATCAGCTGGACCCGGGACCGTTAGGACGTCGTGAGATCAGCGGTGGTAGCTATAACCTCTCTCCCTCTTCTCTCTAAAACTTAACTTTACTTTTCTCCTTTCTTTCACCCATCTCTAACTATCGCGTGCCTCTTCACAGGCAACCCAATAAAGTTTCACTGTTTGATTACTGCTATCCCCTTTGGTGTTGGTTACCTTAATTTTGCACTTTCAAGATCGTAGCAAACGAACCATCACGAGTCCACCGAGTGGACCGTGACAATGTCCTCCTTCTCTGCTGACAACAGATTACAATAGTAGAAAGAAAAAGGTCCATGAATAGTCATGTTTTATGGCTGTATCTTCCATATATGGAAGATAAAAATAAACCCAAATGTTTTATTAAATCTCTGGCCATTTGCCACAGTGATGTGGTTGAATTTCCCTTCTCCAGTGACTATTTCAAGAAGTTTCCACATGTATCCCCTGGGCTCCCTTTTCATGTGGGTTTTAACATACCTGAGGAGAACACGAGTTAGCACAGGAACTGGACAGTTTCTTAAAGTCCCTGCTCTTAACATTCAGTGATGCATAGAAAGCGATCATGTGCTTTCAGGCATTACTCTTCAAAAGGTTGACCAGAATTCAGCAGTGTTCTTGAATATACTGGAATTTGTGAGAGCCAACCAGAAATCGCGTTTCTGATTACACAGCCACAGCATATATGTGCGGCAACAGACACTTTGTATTAGCATTTCATTTACACCTTGAGAAGAGGGAGGGAGGCAGTACTGATGTTTTTTTTAATGTATGAAATAAAAAATTTCTCTCTTTTCTTAAATCAAAACAGGTGTCTTTTGTATGTTGCAGTGCACTTAAGTCCTGTGATCTCTCTAGCAAATTCAGTGCAATAAATTACCAAGCACCTTATTTCAAATCATGACATTCCTGATGCACAAATTAACCACTGACCAGATTATAAAAAGACAATTAAGGTAAGTTTCTGTGGATTTTAGAAAGACCTACAAGACTGTTCTCATTACACAGCTCAAGGGTAAGAAATGCTACTACACTGGCAATTCTAATGAAGTAGCAAGGCCAAGTTACCTTAAGAAGTAGTTTTCCCTCTTTATCTTGATCTTCAATGTCTAGCTTGATATCAAGTTTCTCTATCAGGCTGTTTCTTCCTTCTTAAAATTCATAATGGCATCAAAGATCTGAAACAAGTTTATAGTGACCAGAGTAAGTAATATAACAGAGACAGGTTTTACTTAGAATCATAGAATCAGGTCGCCCTGTCATAGAAGGAGATCAGGTTTGTCAAGCAGGACCTGCCTTTCATAAACCCATGATGACTGGGCCTGATCATCTGGTTGTCCTGCATGTGCTTGCCATTTATCTTAAACGTTGTATGTCTGAAAACCCTCTGGTTTCTCTTTTCTGGGCTTTTGTTTGAGAAACCATTTGCAAGGATCATACAGCTTAAGATTCACAAATTATATCAAATGTTTCTAATTCCAAAGGAAATTCCAAATTCCTATCAGAAGAGGTTCACACACAAGACACACAAATCTTTAATCTAATGATATGCAGAATATGTTATTTCAGTGAACAGACCATTTAGATTTACTGCCTTCTACTTCTGTCCCACCTGTTAAGATCCAGACTGGGAGCCCAGGGAGTTGTAAAGGTTTCGTGATCCCCTCAGGTTAAATTAAGGTGAAACAACACCAAACGACCAGTTAAAATGTTTTACTTGCGGTAGAAACAACTTAAACTTGGAAAAGGATAGTAAGCGATGTGGTCTCTTAATGATAAATCTATAAGAAAGAAAAGAAAGGAAAAAAAAGAAAAGGAAGGGAGAGAAAGAGAGTCAAAGAATCCGGATCACCACCCCAGGTTCCAGCGTTGTCTCAGGTCTGGTAATCTTGGGTGGTGGGTGCACACCCAGCAAAGTTTTCTGTTGCCTTTCAAGTTCATCTTATCGGCTGATTTGCATACTAGACAAAGAGAGGCAGGGATTCCATGAACTCATTTGCATAAGAGACGAGGAAAAGGTGGAGCATGGGTACTGTGTGTGTGTTGAGGGGGAATGGGGTGCATTAACCCTTTTGTCCAATTGAGTCGGTGGTCATGATCTGCCCCTACCACTTTTACCTTTTCCTCAGTTTTTGTTTCTTGGGCAATTATCCAGTCATTAGCTCCATCTGGTGTTGGCTGTTTTCTCTCTTATCAATCTTTTAACTCTTCTTCAAGGCTATAGTCGTGAATTAAAGTGTAGGCCTTAACCTGAACATATGGTTTTACTCAGTCTACATCTCCCCCCTTAGAGGCTTATCTAGGGAATTTGCAAGGGAGCGGAGCCATGCACCCTTTGATACACTCTGCACTTCCCTAGGCAGATAATTAATTCCTTAGACTAACCACAAAGGCCACAATTTGTCCTTGAGGTTTTCCATGTTGATGAATGTTTGAGGCATTAACTCCTTCAGTTCCTCACACCACCTTTTGCACATTGTTCTTATACTGCAGAATTTTTCTAGTCTCTACAGAAAGTATGGACCTACTTTATAAGATGGATGGCTTTCTTAAGAGCTAACCTGCTAAACTAAAAAAAAGTCTCCCCTTATGCCCTTGCAATCAAATCAAGACAAAATATTGCTTTACGTTAAAGATAGGATCCAGAATTAGCTGTCAAAATGTCCATGGCAACTTCTTTCCGTCTGGGCTAGCGGCTGATTTGCTGAATTTTCCAGTTGCTGGATCAAAATATCTAAAGATTATATTTATTTTTACTCATCCAGTTTGAACTTGAGGAGTATCCACTTTTCCTGCAAATTTCCCCTTAGTTATTTTTAAAAGGAAACTTTGTAAAGTTTCACATTTAAGCAGAGATTAAAACAGCAGAAAAGTGGCTAATCCTTATTTGAATGTAGCAACAACTGTTAGATGTTTGCGGAGGCAAAGGGTGGCTTTTTGTTTGTTCAGGTTTTTGAGGTTTTTTACTACACTTAAAAACACTGACTTCAACATGCATTTTTAGGCTTTTACTGGGAACTAGGCACTGAAAACAAACCTATTGCCAAGAATTCTCTTACTCCACCCTGTTATCTATAACTGTCTTTTGAAGCCTTGCTAAAAGCATTTAAATACCATACAAGATAAATCTTGGAGTACCCTATGAGCTAAATGAGTCGAGGTAAGTTAATTTATTATAAGGCATCAGAAGACAAGCAAATATCTTGAGCTTTCACACATGTATAAAGCATTCAGTTAACAGCAAGTTGTGTATACATCTAATAGGAAATTAACTCCATTGTTTATGAGATACAATTTAAGGTTTATTAAATTCACAAAAATACTCATTGGTATCAAAAGACTGGATTTGGTCCATAATCTTGTGTTGTGCATTAATTTTACCTATGCAGTTCAATAAAAGCATTTATGTTCTGAAGTTCTGAGAGTGAATCTCCTCTCTCTGCTCTTATGAAGCAGGTTATCAGAACTCACCACAGAAGGCACATAAAGCATATCTGCATTACAAGCAATTGCCTTTCTCAGATACATAAATATTTTTGTTGTAAGAGTTACAAACTCATGTCTCTAACTAGCTTTCTAAGCTGCCTATGAAAGTTTAGTTTAACAGAAGCACAAACTCAACATGAATTGGTATGTGTCACTGATATCCTTAGAGTGTCACTGTGGTATCTAAGCATGTATCTAGGTTCATTCAATGCATACTGTGTGTCACAAACTGTTCGTAAACAAGAAACTGTTTGTGAAGAGGATGTCTCAAACAACTCGAGTGGGATGCCCTGTGGGGGAGAAGCGGAGCAAGCTCTGCGAAGGTGGGGCAGTGGACTGTTTCTCTCCCCCTCCCTCCTGTTGTTGCCCAGAGACACAACTTGCCAAACTGCGCAGGTACAAGCCAGAGAAAATGAGAACCTTCTGGAACAACCTACTGCACATGCGTAAGAAAGACTATATAAAGGCAACACCCCACGTGTGTCTTTGTCAACTCACCACCCACGAAGCACGCTAGCTACTCTGCGACAACATGGGATCCAAGGGTGGTGATTCCCCTTTTCCTATCCCCTCTGCCAAGCAGAGACTGGCTCTTCCACTGGCACGCAGGCTCTCAGGGAATTCAATAGATTCACTGCCCTCGTAACCCACCGCGTGGGACAAGACTCTATGTTACTTATCACCCCAGAGTTTTTTCACCATCTCTTCCACTTTCTTGGAACGCTCAACTGGAGGGAGTTGTGCTTTTTCACCTTTGGCAGCAAATTTGGTTACATATATCTTAGCAAACTGCTTCAGAGTAAATGCTCAGCCATGCAGACCAGAGCCAAACCTGACAGTACCGATAGCTGGATCAATCTTTAAAAAGGGAAAAAAGTGAATGCATTTCACAAAAAACTGATTTGAAATGTATGAACTGCTTTCAATGACAGGTAAGATCAGTAAAGATGCTAAATATTTTCTGAAACATAGAACAAGGAAATATTTCCCCTAAAATGGGTCTATTAAATATTACTTTGAAGCAAGAACCTTACTTTGTCCCACACAGTGGAAATATTTATAACAAAGGCTAAAATAAAAACCATAAATATATTTGTAAAGTGCTAAGTAGGATTTGGAGGATTATGACTTTGTAATGAATATTAACTGAATTGTTAGTGAACTTTCTCTGGAAATGAAAATATAGGCGGCTCATTCCTGCCACACAGATAAAACTGGTCTGACATAAGAATGGTTGAGATTCATGAAATATAAGAATCAGAATACAATCCTAGCCAAGAGTCCTTTGTTCCAGTAACTAGATTAAGCTGCAGTCAATTTTAGCCATAAAACAAGCTAGTACAGGATGGTCACATTTAAACAATGGGATCCAGGTCTGAAAACTCTGCTGAGAAGGTCTGTCTTGTAGCTATTTGGTGGAAAAAATAATATCTGAAGCAGCCCAATTCTGACAATTCCTTACTCTAACAGCTGGACCACCAGAGAAGACTTGCGGTTGAATTTGTTTTCTTATTTCACAATTCTCAGCTCCAATATAGGAAATATGATTTGTCTTTCTAGTTTCAAACCATCCTTCCAGAGATATCCAGTATATTATGATATAATTACTGGTAGAATAAGAGAGACCTACATCTTCAGATCAGAAAAGATCAAATGAAATGTCTTATCAGTCAGGAATAGCAATAAGGCCATGTTTCTTGTCATGTAAGTGACATAAGCAGGAAAGTCAGGCACAGAAAGGTAATCTTCTGGTTTCTGGTCCTTTGCCTTAAATTTCAAACCATAGCTTCCCTTCAGCAGTTTGCTCCAGGCAAGTGTCTGACATTTGATGTTTGAATGACACTGAGCAACTGGCTTGAGGTTACACATTTTGTTAGTGAGAAAGTATCACTAGAGGATGATCTATATCTGCTTTGTGAATTCTCTCCTCTCTCCTAGTTGTTTTCACTCCCAGTTGGTTGGTCTGAAATAATATCCCCAAAAGTATGAAACAATGGGGGTGGAAGGGGACTGAAGAACGGCTCCTTCAGGTTGGCCAAAGATCTGAACTGCCATAAATGTATGCAATTGCTTCATATCAAGGCTGGTATTCTCCAAAATAGGATTTCATCCACAGCAAAATTTTAAAGTTTTCTTTACCATAATATTACCCATTGATCCAGTTTTACCCTCTCTGTAGGTGGAAATGATGACACTGACATTTTCCACAATATGCTGAAATGTCTGGTAAAGTTCCTCAGGCTCCAGCTGCAATTCCAGCAAAACACAATCCATTTTGTTCATCATCAGTACTGGTTTGATATGTTCTGCAATAGCCTGCTGCAGAACAGTCTCTGTCTGGACACAAACCCCTTAAAAAATATAAGCACAATTAAAACATGCATTATAAATATGGGCAAGATCTCTAATGTACTTTGTACAGTGGTGACTGGGAAATTCAAACTGGGAATTTGGTGGTTGTCATGGTTTAACCCCAGCGAGCAACTGAAACCGTCATTACTCAGTTGCATATATCACTCCATTTTCTAACTGAAGGAGAAGAATGACAGGCAGCTCCACTCCCTAGGAATTTACTGAAAGATTGACTTTATTTCCTCAGTTACTTTACATTCAACCCACAAGCTGGATACAAAGTAGATATAATCCTCTAGGATACAGGAAAGGCCATGGGCTAAGACTGCAAATCAGAACTCATACCATTAGAATTTAAACTTTCAGAGAAAGAAGCTTCTTCCATCACTCATGATTTTTTTTTCTTAAGAGGAAGAAAATAAAATACACTGAGGCCTTTCTAATTAGAAGAGCATGCTTACCTGAAACACAGTCAACCACAAAGGCACCATCAGTGACACGGAGAGCTGCTGTAACTTCAGAGGAGAAATCAACATGTCCAGGGGAGTCAATTAGGTTAATAAGAAAACCTGAACCATCCTTACACTGTTTGATGAAGGCCAAGTCATTGTCTGAGAGTTCATAATACATAGAAATTGCCCTGTAAGAGAAGACAAATAATTTTAATAATTTAATAATGTTTCATAATTTGCCGATTTTAAAAATTGCATTGGTCAGGCAACTATACCTGCTCTATTACAATGACAATATTTCTTGATGTAGTTAAACGAAAAACCACAAAAAGACTTCAATATTTCAATTTATAAAGTTCTTAGAACCTTAAATTCTGCTTTGGATGTAATTAATTTTTATTCTTATTCAGAATCAACACCTTGAGATAGCAGTCACAGCATAATATCACTGTCAGACACTTGTAGAGTTATGCTCCAAATCACTTTACAACTTGTTAACTTTGCAGTTGCAGACATCAAAGACAGGGCTAATGATAAGACACGGCTCACCACAGTGGCTTGGAGGAACAGGGTATTAGTCTGTAAGCAATCCAATGAAAACAAAGGCTACTACTAAGAATCTTTCTGAAAGCATCTTTCTCAATAGTGAGAAGCAGGTAAGAATGGTTGCTAGATACCACTTAAAAGCTTTACTCCAACATTGCCCAGATTGCACCCTGAAGACTGTGAACTTCTATTCTGTAATGCACAGCTTGATTCACATGTCAACCTAAAAAAGATCTGACAAGATGCAAAGCTTTGAGCAAACCATTTTTTGGTCTTCAGATTAAAAAGAAAAAAAAAAAAAAGAGAAAGATACAAACAAATTCTTACATAGACTTGATTGTGATACATCTTTCCTGTTCATCTTTCTGTGTGTCTGTGAATCACATTTCTCCAGCTCTGGCTGAAGCAATGATGCCTGCTTTACACACCAAGGAATCTGTCAAGGTTGATTTGCCATGATCATCATGAGCAATCACAGGCATATACCTAATATTGGACTTCTTGTCCATGATTGCTTGGATCTGGTCTACTATGAAATTCACCTGGATGGGGGAGGAAAAAAAAAAAGAAAACCAGGTATTGCTTCCTCTTAAAGTATACAAATGTCTATGTGAAATTTTAAACTTTTACTATTTGTTATTAAATTCACAATCTAAAGAAGAAATTAAGTTGTTCATACTTTTAAGATTAGTATTACAAATAGTCATTCACATTTTTGGCATGTTTCTGTAAATATGAAGGGTGGAGGCATAACTTAAAACACAGCTCAGATTTTGTATCACAAAATGTCAACTACCACAAAAATGAAGAATCCACCTGTGGGGACAGAACAGCTCATCCCTGTCAAATGTTACCGGAGGGTTAGTGCACACAACTGCAAGCTGCAGCTCTCATCAGAGCTTCTGCACACATCCTTCTCCTCTCCTCCCACCACTACCCCTCACTTTGCCACGTCCTCTTCCCACACCAGTTCTCCATCTCCCAGAGCTTTTGGGCTAAGCCACTCTTCCTGGTTTCCAGAAGAGGCTGGATCTTCTCCTTTTGTAGCCAATATGCCAGCTCTAGAAACTGGTAGTCCATCTCAGTCAAAAACCTCTTTAAAGATTTAACTACTAAAAAGCAACATTTTTAGAGCCCCTATCACAAATAATATCCCAGAAATTTTTCTCATTTCCATAATTCTTCTATCTCTTGCTAAGAACAATTCCCCTCCTTCAATTTGCATAAAATAAAAATAATCTTGATCCTCAGAAGTCCTGGTAATTATGTATTAAACACGTGACAACTTAGCAAAGGAAGCTGAGCTCTTACTAATCTTGGCCTGTCTCATTCTGTAATGAGAGTCATCTGTAGGTCACAGGAGTGCAGTTAATGTGGTTATTCTTGCAAATCCCTTTAATGCATGAAGTGCTTCATAGGGACATGGAAAAAGACAGAACTGGGAGGAAAAAATGATGGGTAATATTAAACAACCAAACACAAAAATCAAATACCACATCAGTAGTTTATACTAGTGTACTGGGTCTGGCTGAGCCGGAATTGGTCTTCCCCTGTAGCAGCCCTCATGGTGCTGTGTTTTATGTTGGGAGCTGGCAGGGTGTTGATAGCACACTGGTGTTGTGGCTACTGCTGAGTAGTGCTTACACAGCACCAAGGCTCTTTCCGACATTTCCCCCCCACAGTGGGACGGGGTGGGCAAGATCTTGGGAGGGGACACAACCAGGACAGCTGACCCGAACTGACCAAAGGGATATTCCAGACCATATGACGTCTGCTCAGTATAAAGCTGGGAGAAAGGAGGAAGGGGGTGGGGTCACCCTTGGTCCTCCGAGGCAACCACTACGCGTATGGGAGCCCTGCTTCCTGAGAATGCCTGACATCGCCTGTTCATGGGAAGTAGAGAATAAATCTGTTTTCTTTTTTGCTTCTGCGTGTGGACCTTTGCTTTGCTTTGCTTATATTAAAACTGCTTTTGTTTTACCCACAAGGGTTGGAGTTTTTTCCTATCTTATTTTCTTTCCCCTCTTTGCCCTGTTGAGAAAAAAGGGAGAAGGGGGGGGGAAGTGATAGAGTGACTTGGTGGGTACCTGGCATTTAGCCAAGGTCAAACCACCACAACTAGTTGCTCAAGTGAAGAAAAATATACCATTAGAAACACTTAAATAGGTTCCTCATCTGTGTTTGAGTTGCAAATGACACAGAAATAATGAAACACACATTTCTATTGCTATACCAACAAAGGTTTCTAACACAGTCTGGGTCTTAATGAGTGCATCTGAACACAGGGAACCTGTCTTCTTGCAAGGATAAGACATTAATTAAAAAAAAACAACTCGAGCCAGCTCAGAATATAATTATATGTAGGAGACAAAACGAGGGTTTTTTTACATGAACAGATACACTTCTGATATATAACTTATTACTGCACATTCTCATACTAACTTAGAATCTTCAGTTCAACTTTTTCATTATACATTTTGTCAAGAAAATGGTTCTTATTAAAAAAAGGAATGCTTTAATAGTAATTAGCCAAGTTCTTTTTAGAGATGAGAAATATCCAAACTAAGCAGCAGCCTGGCCTCTTCCCCCCAAAATATACTATTTCCCCACTCTCCCCTATGTATACAGTTTCTTTCCTACCTCAAAGTCTGCAATGGAGAAAACAACCAACCCACTCCTTTTTTTTCCTGCTAAAGAAAATTTAGTACAAACAAGAAAATTTCTAGAGTATGCTTACGGTTTTGTCAGTGATCCACCTCAAATGAAGGCACTTCATGTCTGAATTTGTTCTGTTAGGTTATTCTTCAGTTTAATAAAAACCAATGATATTTCTTTTCTAGAATGTTCTAGGGTGTCCTGGACTCCAAAGTCTCCCTCACAACAAAATTTACATACTTCTTCTGAGACCTTGAAATCTTTCTTTTCCATTTAGAGAAAACAACACCACTACTTTTATTTTCTACTTTTATCATTTTCCCTGTTTTTAAATTGTGCTGTGCTAAAAAATATAATCAGTAGTCTTAGCAAGAATTAAGTATAGTGCTAGAGCTGTGCTATATACACTTATTTCATAACATAAATAAATACTTAAGTGTTGACAAGTGTACCTATGTGCTCTTTGTTTTTGCTAATTATACACTTCCTTAATGGAACAAGTGAAGTTTACTTCTGATAAATATTTAACTAGCACAGATATCACATTTTCAACAGAAACCTGTATTTTTTCCATTGTCTCCAAGTTTCCAATACATTTATATACACAGGCTAAATTGTAGTTTTCTTTCAGGGCAAGGAGCAGAGATGACCATAACAGTTTATTTCTTCCTCATAATTTAAGCATACAGGCCTCCTACTCATGTCCATTTACATTAATTCTGAATGTAAACTTCATGCACATATTCCTCTGACAGGACTGGATGTTCTCCTACGGACTGTTGAAGCTATTCATATAGTCTGAGAAAAGATGGTACTGGAGTTGTAAAATCCTTGATTAGTGCCTAAAAACAATGGAGCCTTACTCTCCATCTGGGATAATTATGTCCCACTGTTACAAAAGTAGAATGAAAACAGATACACATAGTGACCATTTGTGGTGGCTTGAACTTGGCTTAATGCCAGGTACCCACCAAGTCGCTCTATCACTTCCCCCCTCTTCCCCTTTTTTCTCAACAGGGCAAAGAGGGGAAAGAAAATAAGATAGGAAAAAACTCCAACCCTTGTGGGTAAAACAAAAGCAGTTTTAATATAAGCAAAGCGAAGCAAAGGTCCGCGCACAGAAGCAAAAAAAGAAAACAGATTTATTCTCTACTTCCCATGAACAGGCGATGTCGGGCCTTCTCAGGAAGCAGGGCTCCAATGCGCGTAGTGGTTGCCTCGGAGGACCAAGGGTGACCCCACCCCCTTCCTCCTTTTTCCCAGATTTATACTTGAGCAGACGTCATATGGTCTGGAATATCCCTTTGGTCAGTTCGGGTCAGCTGTCCTGGTTGTGTCCCCTCCCAAGATCTTGCCCACCCCGTCCCACTGTGGGAGGGGGAAATGTCGGAAAGAGCCTTGGTGCTGTGTAAGCACTACTCAGCAGTAGCCACAACACCAGTGTGCTATCAACACCCTGCCAGCTCCCAACATAAAACACAGCACCATGAGGGCTGCTACAGGGGAAAACCAATTCTGGCTCAGCCAGACCCGGTACAGTCTCCACCCCTTATTCCATACCATTTACGTCATGCCCAGGTCCCACATAACACTCATTTATCCATTCCGTAAGCTTTCTTCACTCCTCCAGATGTTCGGTGACTTGGCTCCCATCTGTCAAGATGGATGTTGAGGACAGAGCAGTATGTTTGACTGTTGGACTCCAGCACCGGCTAGGTTTGGGTCATCATCGCACGTATCTGGTTCACTCTTCGTCGTTCCTACTTCCTCCATCACTTCCTGCAACATACAACTCACCCCACAGATTATTTTCCCCCCAAGGTTAAATCTCCTTGAGGCACACACTGAGTATCCCCATTCTCCCACATTACCCACCAAGTACATCCAGGTCCCTGAGCAAAAACAATCCCACGAGTGGGCTTGCCTTTTCCCAAGGGAGGAGCAATCCACACTGCCTTCCCCAGCCATTTCCCTGTGTGTACTACAGGGACCTTATCTCCTCCCACAGTATGAAGGGGTTTTGTTTGGGCAGGACCAGGACGGTTAACAGATCCTCTGGTGTTAATTAGCCAAGTGGCTTCTGCTAAATTTATATCCCGGTGCTTCCATCCCCCATTGTCCAATGCTCTCAACATAGTCTTCAACAGTCCATTGTATCTTTCATTCTTTCCAGACTCTTGTGGGTAATAAGGGATGTGATACACCCACTCAATGCCGTGTTTCTTTGCCCAGGAGTTTATAAGATTATTTCAAAAATGGGTCCCATTGTCTGATTCGATTTTTTCAGGAGTACCATGTCGACATAAAATTTGCCTTTCAAGACCTAAGATGGTATTTCGGGCAGTGGCATGATTTACAGGGTACGTCTCAAGCCAACCAGTAGTCGCTTCCACCATGGTGAGTATGTAGCGCTTGTCTTGGCGTGTCCGTGGCAATGGTCCAATATAGTCAATTTGCCAGGCCTCACCATATCGAAAACTCAGCCATTGCCCTCTGTTCCAGGGACACTTTACTCGTGTGGCTCGCTTGATTGCAGCACATGTTTTGCATTCATGAGTGACCTGTGAGATGGCCTCCACGGTCAGGTCCACCCCTCGATCACGAGCCCATCTGTACGTTGCATCTCTCCCGAGATGCCTGGATGTTTCATGGGCCCATCGAGCTACAAATAGCTCACCCTTGCGCTCCCAGTGCAGGTCCAGCCGAGCTACTTCAATTTTAGCAGCCTTGTCTACTCGCTCATTTTTTTGACATTCTTTGGTGGCACGGCTTTTGGGCACATGAGCATCTACATGACGTACCTTTAGAGCCACGTTTTCCACTCGGGCAGCGATGTCCTGCCACAGTGCAGCAGCCCAGATGAGTTTACCTCTGCGCTGCCAATTGGTCTTCTTCCACTCCTGTAGCCACCCCCACAGGGCGTTAGCCACCATCCAGGAGTCAGTGTAGAGATACAGTACTGGCCACTTTTCTCGTTCATCAATCTCTAGGGCTAGTTGGATCGCTTTTACTTCTGCAAACTGACTTGACTCGCCCTCTCCTTCAGTGGCCTCAATGACTTGTCTTGTGGGACTCCACACAGCAGCTTTCCACTTCCGATGGTTTCCTACCACACGACAGGATCCATCAGTAAACAGAGCATACCGCCTTTCATCTTCTGGTAACTCATTATATGGCGGTGCTTCTTGGGCACGAGCCACCTCCTCAGGCAGTGCTCCAAAATCTCTACCTTCTGGCCAGTCCATGATCTCTTCCAGGATCCCTGGACGGTTGGGTTTTCCCAGTCGAGCTCGTTGCGTGATTAACGCTACCCATTTACTCCAGGTAGCACTGGTTGCATGGTGCGTAGAAGGGATGTTTCCTTTGAACATCCAATGTAGTACAGGCAATCGCGGTGCCAAGAGGAGCTGTTCTTCTGTACCAACAACTTCGGAAGCGGCTCGAATCCCCTCATATGCTGCTAGTATCTCCTTTTCAGTCAGAGTGCAGTGGGCTTCTGATCCTCGATATCCCCGGCTCCAAAATCCTAATGGTCGACCCCGAGTTTCACCTGGTATCTTCTGCCAGAGGCTCCATGTGAGGCCATGCTCCCCAGTTGCTGTGTAAAGTACATTTTGCACAGCTGGTCCTGTCCGAATAGGCCCAAGAGCTACCGCCCGAGCTATCTCCTGTTTGATGTGCTCAAAGGCTTGTTGTTGCTCAAGACCCCACTCAAAATGGTTCTTCTTTCGGGTTACTTGATAGAGAGGGCTCACCAGCTGACTGTAACCTGGAATGTGCATCCTCCAAAATCCCACAAGTCCTAAGAAAGCTTGTGTTTCTTTCTTGTTGGTCGGTGGAGACATAGCTGCTATCTTGTTGACAACCTCCATAGGCACATGGCGGCGTCCATCTTGCCATTTTATGCCCAAGAACTGAATCTCCTGTGCTGGTCCCTTGACCTTGCTTTTCTTTATGGCAAACCCAGCTCTCAGAAGAATCTCAATTACTCTTTGTCCTTTCTTGAACACTTCTTCTGCCTTGTTGCCCCACACAATGATGTCATCGATGTATTGTAGATGTTCAGGGGCATCACCCTTTTCCAGTGCAGTTTGAATTAGTCCATGACAAATAGTGGGGCTGTGCTTCCACCCCTGGGGCAGTTGATTCCAGGTATACTGGACACTCCTCCACGTGAAAGCAAACCGTGGCCTGCACTCTTCTGCCAAAGGAATTGAAAAGAATGCATTGGCGATGTCGATTGTGGCGTACCACTTGGCTGCCTTTGACTCCAGTTCATATTGGAGCTCTAACATATCTGGTACAGCAGCACTCAGTGGTGGCGTCACTTCGTTCAGGCCACGATAGTCTACTGTCAACCTCCACCCTCCGTCAGACTTTCGCACTGGCCATATTGGGCTATTAAAAGGCGAATGTGTCTTACTGATGACACCTTGGGTCTCCAGTTGACGGATCAGTTCTTGGATGGGAGCCAGAGAGTCTCGGTTCGTGCGATACTGCCGTCGGTGCACGGTCCTCATAGCAATTGGCACCTGTTGTTCTTCAACTCGCAACAGTCCTACAACAAAAGGATCTTTCGAGAGGCCAGGCAGATTAGACAACTGTTTGACCTTGTCTGTGTTCACACTGGCCACACCAAAAGCCCATCGGTATCCTTTTGGGTCTTTGAAATACCCCCTCTTGAGGTAGTCAATGCCCAAGATACAAGGGGCTTCTGGGCCAGTTACAATGGGATGTTTTTCCCACTTGTCCCCGGTCAAGCTAACCTTGGCCTCCAGTACTGACAGTTCTTGACATCCCCCTGTCACTTCTGAGATCCAGATAGGTTCTGCCCCTCTATAACTTGATGGCATTAATGTACACTGTGCCCCGGTGTCGATTAAAGCCTGGTACTTCTGTGGATTTGATGTGCCAGGCCATCGAATCCACACTGTCCAATACACCCGATCATCCCTTTCCTCCTCCTGGCTGGAGGCAGGGGCCCTCTATTCCTGTTCTTGGTCGGAGTATTCACTGTCTGACCCTTGCCGTGCCAGGCCGGAGATTCCTTCATCAGGACCAAGGGAGGTGATCTCAGTCTTCCTGTATCTGGGAGATCACTGATTACTTTCTTGTGGTTTCACACCAGCTACATTAACAACCTTCTTGGATGTCTTCTTCTTGGCAGGGGTCTTTCCTTGCAATTCATGTACATGAGCTTCCAACTGGAAGGTGGGTTGACCATCCCGCTTCCTCGTGTCCTCCCCCTGGTCACGCAGGAAGAACCAAAGTTCGCCACGTGTCATGCGCCTGGGTTTCCCTTTCCCTCTGACTGGGGCGGAAGAGAACTGATTTCTTGGGGTGCTCCTGACATCCAGGGCGCTCGCCCGTAGAGATGAGGAGGTACCAAGACTCTCTTCAGAGTTCTGAAGCCAGGAAGAGACTGCCTCCACAGTTGGTGTACATCTTAGTCCTTCTCCCGCATCCATTTCTGGGTAGTACATTGCAGCCAAGCCAGCAGAATACGAGGATGGTGCACCTTTAATCACCTTCCTCCACATGGCCCGTGTGCACAGGACATCCTCTGGATTTTTAGGGGCTTCATCATTATCTGTATCACCATAGATGACTTCCAGCACTGCTAATTCTCTCAGGTGCTGGACACCTTCATCTGCAGTAGTCCACCTCCCTGGGGAGTTGTCCGTAAGATCTTCCTTGAAAGGATATCTTGCTTTAACACTTGAAAGGAGCCGTCTCCACAGACTGCAAATTGCTGTCTCTTTTCCAATCCCCCTTTCAATTCCTCGATCTCTAGCAAGGGAACCCAGCTGTTGGGCTTCCTTACCTTCCAGCTGCTGAGCATCAGCCCCATTATCCCAGCATCGAAGCAGCCAGGCAGCAATCCGCTCACCCGGCTGGCGGCTATAGTCTTTCCGCAGATCTCGCAGTTCTGATGACGTCAGGGACCGGGTAGTTTCCGCCTCCTGTTTGAGTTCTGTTATTCCCTCTTCTGACCCCTTTGCTGAAGGACCCGCTTCTTCCTCTTCTTTCTCCTCCCTTATTAATCGAGGATATGGACCTGTTGTTCTCCTTGTCCACTGTTTCTTTTTTACTACTGGGGCAATCTCTGCTGTTGTTGTTATTGTTTGAGTTCCCATCTCCACCACAGTCCTTTGAGAGCACTGAACTGCAGCTCGATAAGCACAGGCCAGGCCCCAGTACAGCGCTAGGAGGTGCTGATTTTCATCGGGATAGACAAGGCACCCTTCTATCAGGTGTTGTGTCAATTTTGCGGGGTTGCTTGCCTGTTCAGGGGTAAGATCCCAGGCTACAGGAGGTGATAACCGTCCTAGGAATCTGCCCAAATCCTTCCACTCCCCCTGCCACCCAGGGACAGGCCGCCTCAGGGCACATTTTGGTATTCTCTCACCCAAAATTTGCCTTCTCTTACACCAAAAACCTACCGAGCTCCACACAACCCACAATAGGCAAATAGCATTAATGAACAGTATCAAAGAGCTAACATAAGGATTAATAAGTACTTTGGGAGCCTGCAGAATAAAACCACTCATGATGTTCCCAATTTCTTCCAGCATGTTCCCGAGCTTAGCAAAATAAAGATAAGCAGAGCAATAAACAAACCCGTGACCAGCACAAGAGCTTGTCACTTAATAACTGCTATAGCTATAGCACAATTAATATAAAACTGCTGTTGTCTTTCCCCATGTTGGGCGCCAAAAAATACTGTGGTAGTTTGACCTTGACTAAATGCCAGGTACCCACCAAGTCGCTCTATCACTTCCCCCCCTTCCCCTTTTTTTCTCAACAGGGCAAAGAGGGGAAAGAAAATAAGATAGGAAAAAAACCCAACCCTTGTGGGTAAAACAAAAGCAGTTTTAATATAAGCAAAGCGAAGCAAAGGTCCGCGCACAGAAGCAAAAAAAAGAAAACAGATTTATTCTCTACTTCCCATGAACAGGCGATGTCGGGCCTTCTCAGGAAGCAGGGCTCCAATACGCGTAGTGGTTGCCTCGGAGGACCAAGGGTGACCCCACCCCCTTCCTCCTTTCTCCCAGCTTTATACTGAGCAGACGTCATATGGTCTGGAATATCCCTTTGGTCAGTTGGGGTCAGCTGTCCTGGTTGTGTCCCCTCCCAAGATCTTGCCCACCCCGTCCCACTGTGGGGGGGAAATGTCAGAAAGAGCCTTGGTGCTGTGTAAGCACTACTCAGCAGTAGCCACAACACCAGTGTGCTATCAACACCCTGCCAGCTCCCAACATAAAATACAGAACCATGAGGGCTGCTATAGGAGAAAACCAATTCTGGCTCAGCCAGACCCAGTACACCATTATACAAGACATGGATGTAAAATGTTAGTTTGATAGGTTTAGTTGCTTGGTGTTTCAAGAAGTCATTAGTATATTATTATTACTTTGTGGTGGAGCTGGAGCAGCTTGGGTTTGAGATGGAAAAGAATCAGTAAGTCATGGTGAAGGAAAGGAGAGCTGAAAAGCACAGTGAAAGAAGAGCAGGGTCAGGCAGTACTGGGTGGGAGGTGGGGGATAAGGCAAAGGACAAGGAAAATCTACAACCAAGTTTAAGGGATTTGATGGACTGTGGGACCCAAAGCTCTACAATATTGTACCTCAAAAGAAGTCATCAGAGTAACGGAGGGAAAGAGGCAGGCCTCCATAAGTGACCTCACAGATTCTGCTGATACCTCTCATGGCAAGCCAATGCCAACAACACGAATATATTTGTATTTCAAACTTACCATCCTTTTGCTCAACTGAAAGACCCCATCCCTTCCCAGAAACTGAGGGTCTGTTGTCTTAGATATTACCGCATTAGTACTTTTTGCCAGGCCTACAACAATACAATACACTTGTGCATGAAGCTTTCAGCCTGAGAGCCAAGTTCAGGTAAGTGGCACTCCTCTATTATTGCTTGGTTCATCCCTTGGCCTAAATGAGTATTTTAAAGAGCTTAACACTGCTAGCTCACTTTTAATTCACTTTGTTATATCATAGCAGCTGTTCTTGTTAATATAACTGAGTAAACCATTCTTAAGTTTCTGCTAATTAGCTTGTTAATAAAACATAGTATATTAGAAAAGATAAAGAGTTAAAGTCAAGCATTAATATTAATATCTTACCAGGCCTTCTGGCAGGAACTTCAGGATTATGTATTAATAAATGCTATCCACTTCCTACCATTTTATTTACCACTTCATTTAAATAAATGCCAAAACAGAGTTTACCATATGTGCTGTTCTGTAAGAGAGAGATGCACTGGCATCACAATTTTTTTTGGTCATAAATACACCTGAAAACACAAAGCCAGATTAAAATTTAATAGCAATTTTAAATGTTTCTCATTAAAGAGCTGTTACAGAGTTTCTGTTCTGCTGTGATAGACAGCAACCGGATCAAAGTTAGCTTGCTATGAAATGCTTGCTGCAGAGTGGTTAAGGTCTTCTGTGTGCAACAGCAAGCAAAAAATGAAGATGAAAGCAGTATTTGTAAAAGGAAGAAACATTACCGCTTTATTACAAACAAAACATTACTTTTGCCAAACCCCTCAAGTTTCATGGCCACTACAGTCAGATAATGACCTTGCTCCTTTTAACTACTGCATTACATCATTTGGGTAGCCCATACTGCAGTGTTGGTTATCCCTGGCTATCGGTAATGTCTCCAGAGTAGACTGCCTTCCTCTTCTGCAGGGCATCTCTTTCTCTTAAAGATGTTCAAATTCTTATTGTAATGAACCATTACATAGCTTCAATTCAGAAATACATATTCTAAAAAAAAAGAAAAATTAAAACACTTATTGAAGCTGAAATAGGTAACTAGAATGTCCATTTCAGTAAACAATAATACTTATACAATGAAAGATTATAAGAATTAAAAAAAAAGGAAAGGGTTTCAGTAGCATTAAACATCAAGAAATGCAAAGGTGCACAAGTATCTGTTGATCACAGAAACAGGCTGGGAAATTCTGATTCACTAGAATAAAAAAAGACTCAAAACAGGTGAAACACATTACCAGAATTACAGTGATTTAAAATAATGGGCCAGGCTTCCTAAGGGGAAAAATAAATTCAAACCAACGCAACTCATCCTGCAGTGTTTCTAACAGACTGATTTCCCTGGGAAAATGCTGCTTGATCTGATTCAGGTCAGACCATCCTTCCTTAAGATCAGTGCAGTGCAGCACTGTATAATACATATTATTAAACATTATTATAATTATTATTATAAAGCCCAGCTAGAAATTAATCTGGCTTCAGCAATCAAGGACAACAAGAAATGTTTCTACAAGTATGTCAGTATCAAAAGAAAGACCAGGGAGAGTCTCCATCCCCTGCGAGATGCAGGAGGAAACATGGTAACAAGTGATGAGGAGAAGGCTGAGGTCCTTAATGCCTTCTTTGCCTCAGTCTTTAATAACAAGACTAGTTGTACTGAGGGAATCCAGCCTCCTCAGCCAGAGGACAGAGACTGGGAGAATGACCCCCCCGCAATCCAGGAGGAGATAGTCAGTGACCTACTGCATCACATAGACACATACAAGTCTATGGGACCAGATGGGATACACCCGAGGGTGCTGAAGGAGCTGGCTGGGATGCTCGCCAAGCCGCTTTCCAGCATTTACCAGCAGTCCTGGCTGACTGGGGAGGTCCCGACAGATTGGAAATTGGCCAATGTGGCGCCCATCTATAAGAAGGGTTGGAAGGATGATCCGGGAAATTACAGGCCTGTCAGCTTGACTTCAGTGCCCGGGAAGCTGATGGAGCAGCTCATCCTGAGTACCATCACACAACACATGCGGGACAACCAGATGATCAGGCCCAGTCAGCATGGGTTTATGAAAGGCAGGTCCTGCTTGACAAACCTGATCTCCTTCTACGACAGGGCGACCTGCTTATTGTATGAGGGAAAGGCTGTGGATGTTGTTTACCTTGACTTCAGTAAGGCCTTTGACACTGTTTCCCACAGCATTCTCCTGGCAAAACTGGCTGCTCGTGGCTTGAATGTGTGGGAGACCGCGGCCTGTCAGCTTCGAACAGCCTCTGAGAAACAGCTAGGCTTTGATGAGAAACAGGCCTTGGAAGAAAGATAAGAAACTGCTGAGTTGGGCCAAGGTGGCAGGGAAAAACAACGGACAGCTGCAACACTGAACTGTGGAAAAGTACTGAACTGTGAGAAGTTACCGCCGCGTGAACAGCGCGTGAATAAGAAGGTGATTGGTCTGCACAGCGCGTGTTAGAGTGGTCTTATGCTGATAGGAGAAAAGGTTGAGAGCTGTCTAATTGCTGATTTGCTAATTATGAAGTAAGAGCTTTGGCGAGAGCATAAGTATGTACTATTGGAAAAATAAACGGCTTTGTTATAACTCTCACAGAGTTGTGCAGGTCCGATATCCTCCTGCAACAAATAGTGACCCCGATGTCCCAGGACGGAGCGCAGAAGACGCCGCGGGAGGATCCCCGATTGGAGGTACTGTCTGCAGCGGGGCTGTGGCAGGGAGGATGGAAAACAGTCGATTGACGGAAACTCACCCAGGAGAGGTGATCGATCGGGGGCAGCATGGGGCAGAACAAGTCCGCAGAGGAGACGGCCACTGTCAGACTCCTGCTGCATATACTCTCTAAGAGAGGGATAACTTACACTCTAAGGGAGGGATAACTTATAACGAAACTTTTGTACGAAGGTTACTTAAATGGTGCAGAAACCACGGCTGTCCTGTCGATACCGTCACAGCCTTTGAACCAGCAAAATGGGCTGAAATAGGTGAACAGTTGTGGGATGCTATGGCTATGGGGGATCAACATGCCAGTGAGCTCGCGACCACTTGGAAGTTGCTTTCGGATACTCTTAAAGCTCTGAGAGCAGACCGAAAGGCCGCTCAGCGGGCTAGCGTGACTCTGGAGCAAACCCCTGTAAGCCTGGCAGGCGAGACTGCAATTTCCGCCTCAAGTGTATCAGGGGATTGTAAAAATGAATGCCTGCATTGCCCTCCGGATTGCCCTTGTCACCAGGGTAACCGAAAAAATCAAGAAGCGGGTACCATACCAAAAAGGCCCCCGCCGAAACCCCCCCCGCAGTGTGCATACCGATCGCGTGGAGCCCAGCGCCCCACCCGCCGAATTCCTGTATCCGCCGCTGCCGGATGATAGTGAGGAGAAGTGGCCTGACCCCCCCCCGACGAAAATCAAATGGTTCATTCCAATGATGACGTGCTTAATGACCGTAAAAAACAGATATTATCACAGAAATGTGTGGGGTGTGATCCAAGGAATAGATGGACAGATATACAGAGAAAAGCGATGAGTGAGGGGGTCATTTTACCATCCGCCTTCCCGGTTACTGTGACCCAAGGTCAGCCAAATAAGTGGGTTCCGTTTCATTGGGACATGATTAAAGAGGTTCATAAATCAGTACAGAGTTACGGCCTAATGGCCCTGTTTACGCAAGCTCTGCTCAACAATATTTTCGGGGCACAGCTATTAACACCATATGACTGTCAGCAAATGGCTGATATGCTGCTCATCCCGACCCAGAGACTGCTGTGGAAGGACAGGTGGCATAAATTATGTGCCGATGCTGCTCTGGCAAATTTAGAGCGGCAGCAAGGAGATCCTCTCTATCTGATCGGCTTTGAGCAGTTGACGGGAACCGGAGCTTTTCTTGATGTCCAGTTACAAGCCCGGCTGCCGACAGAAGCTTTACGGACAACTGCCCGCTTAACTCTAAAGGCTCTGATGACACTGCCTGAGGAAGGATGGGTGCAACGGTCCTACACACAAATATGGCAGGGTAATCAAGAGCCGTATATGGCTTTCATTGATAAACTGAGGGACGCGCTTAATAGACAATTTGTTAATGAAGAAGCAAAAATGGCTATACTTATGAACCCAGCAATTGAAAATGCCAATGAGGACTGTAAAAGGATTCTATTGGCATTACCGAGAGACGCCTCCTTAGTGGATATGGTGGAGGCTTGCAATCGCGTGGGTTCAACAGCTCATCAGATGACAGCACTTGCAGAAGCTTTTGCGACTGCAATCAAACCGGACATGTCTGATAGAAAATGTTCTAATTGTGACAAAAAATGTTATAATTGTGGCAGGCCTGGTCATTTTAAGGCTCAATGCTGGACAAAGTTAAAGAACAAACAGCCTTTGAATACGGTGAAACAGCAGGGGGCCGCAAAAGTGGTTTGTCACCGATGCCATAAACCGGGACACGTGGCTGCGATCTGTTGTTCCAAGTATCATCAGAATGGGTCATTTTTGGGAAACGGCCAGCAGAGCGCGCCGTCGCACCGCGCGTTGACACAAATGGCAGCGAACAATCAGGCAGCCTGGCAAGCGTCAGTGCCAGCACCGCAGGGAGTGCCGGAGTGGACCTGGCAACAGCAGTAGAGGCCACCCTCTGGGACTCTACAATGCACTGTATTCTAACGACCACAAAAGGGCCACTTGGATATGGTTTGAGTGCCCTTTTGTTGGGATGATCATCTGCAACAAGAAAAGGGCTTTTTGTATTACCCGGAGTCATAGATGCTGATTTTACCAGACAAATCCAGATTATGGTCTGGACACCCATGCCACCAGTTAACATCCCTGCTGCCAGTCGCATCGCCCAACTTGTGCCATTTTAAAGCATGTGTTCCGCATGCGCTGGAACAAGATAGGGGTGAGGGTAGTTTTGGATCCACAGGGGAACCGAATGTTTTTTGGGCACTAGAAATAAGAAAAAGGAAGCCCACCCTGAGGATTAGGTTTACGCACCCCCAGGCTCAGCCAAAGGTTTTGGTGTGTGGTATTTTGGTTGATACTGGAGCAGATGTAACCGTTATAGCACAAACGGAATGGCCTAGCACATGGCAATTGATTAATCCTGCTCATGGGCTAATGGGGGTGGGCGGAGTGTCAACCACAATGCAGAGCGTGGTTACACTGTTGTGTGAAAACCCTGACGGCCTTGTCTGCTCAGTTCGGCCCTATGTTGCTCCTATACCAATCAGCCTTCTGGGCCGGGATGTCTTGGGTCAGGTGAATTGCACCATTGTAAGCAACCCGGAACATTTTGCGGAGCGGCCATTGAAAAGCAACCAATACTTAAGCTGAAGTGGAAAACTGACACTCCGGTTTGGGTGGATCAATGGCTGCTAACCCATGAAAAGGTCGCTAAATTGCAGGAATTGGTACAAGAACAATTGGCTAAGGGACATATTAAGGCCACTACGAGTCCATGGAACACTCCTGTATTTGTTATCCCAAAAAAGAGTGGCAAATGGAGACTCCTGCATGACTTAAGAAAAGTAAACGAGGTCATTGACGACATGGGAGCATTGCAACCTGGCCTACCATCTCCCAGCATGATTCCCCGAAATTGGGACATATTGATAATAGATTTAAAAGATTGTTTTTTCATAATACCTTTGCAGAAGCAGGACGCGGAGCACTTTGCCTTTTCTGTGCCGACAATTAATAAGGCTGAGCCGATGAAAAGATATCATTGGACAGTGTTGCCACAAGGCATGAAAAATTCACCCACGATGTGCCAAATTTATGTGGATTGGACATTGGGACCAATTAGGAGACAATGGCCTCAATACCTCATCTATCATTATATGGATGATATACTGATTGCAGGAAATAAATTAAACAAAGAGCAATTAATCAAGGAGCTAACAAATGAATTGAGCAAAGGCGGGTTGCAGATTGCACCAGAAAAAATTCAACAACAGATGCCATGGAGCTATCTAGGGTGGAAAATCACACAGACTGCTGTCTTTCCGCAAAAAATACAAATTAGAACTAACGTAAAGACCCTGAATGATGTTCAAAAACTAGTAGGTGACCTGAATTGGGTTCGAAACATTTGTGGAATCACGAATGAGGAATTAGGCCCATTAATATCCCTCTTAGCAGGAGACGGTGACTTAAATTCACCTAGAAAATTAACTCCTGAAGCAGAAAGAGCACTAAAGAATATTGTAGCATGGTTGAAAACCACCTACGGAGACAGACGAGAGCCAAACAAGGATTTAAAATTAGCATTGGTAAACCATGATCAGCACCCATATGCTATCATTATGCAATGGTTGGAGACAGAAGCAGATCCCTTGCGAATATTAGAATGGGTCTTTGTTCCTTTTCAGCCTAAAAAAAACATTAGCACAAGATTAGAGATACTGTCATCACTTATAATCAAAGGTCGGTCTCGAATTGTAGAAATATCAGGAGAAGAACCAGCAACACTATTGCTCCCATTGCAACAAGACTATCTTGAATGGGGTTTACAAAATTCAATGGAATTGCAGATTGCATTAAAGGGATATACAGGAACTATAAGCATCCATTATCCTGCACATCGCATGTTCACCTTTCTCAAAAACACCGGACTAGAACGAATGCCTATGCGTAGCTTGCAGCCGGTTGATGGACCAACAGTGTTTACCGACGGAGGCGGTAAGACTGGAAAGGCAGCAGTGGTTTGGCGGAATGGAGAACAATGGGAAAAACATGTAGTTCAATCCTCCGGCTCCATGCAGCAAGTGGAATTACAAGCAGTAATAGAGGCTTTTAAACTATGGGAACACAAACCTCTTAATGTTGTCTCTGACTCTCTATACGTGGTAGGGGTAGTTCAACGAATAGAAAGAGAAGTATTGAAACATTGCAAACAACAACAGTTATATCACCAGTTTCGGATGCTGTGGTACTTGTTAAACAACAGACAAAATCCCTATTTCATTACGCACATTAGGAGCCATACTAATTTACCAGGTGAAATAGCAGAAGGTAATGCAATGGCAGATCAGTTGGTGGCTCCAGCACGGATGGGTCCAATGCCAGATAAATTGGGTCAAGCTAAAAAATCACATGCATTCTTTCACCAGTCTGCAAAAGTGCTTGTGAAACAATTCGGCATATCCATTGGAGATGCCAAAGTGTAGGGAGTGGCGTTCGGAAGATCTCGCGATGTACGGAAGGAATAGCTGTAGCCCTCCCTTGTTACGAGGTAAGGTGATGGATAGGCTTGTAATGTTAAGGGCACACCCACGAAGGAGGTACTTGGTGAGTGTATATAGGTAAGATACACAGTTCAATAAACGGACATTTTGTATCCATCATATTGGTGTTTGTACTGATGTCCCCGTGAAGGTCTTAACCTCCTGCGACATTAGTCTGCGATCTGAGCGCCACTGACATGTGGATTGGCAGGTTTAATGAGGCAGGCTAATTGCGGTGTTGCAATATTAGTCTCTGCGACCTGAGCGCCACTGACACGTGGAGAGGCAGGTTCAAAGAGGCAGAGCTAACAGCAACACCAAAGCAATAATACAAACATGTCCAGATTGCCAGATCATTGGAACCTCCATGCCTGGGGCGGTAAATCCTCGGGGCTTGCACTCTCTCCAACTCTGGCAGATGGACGTTACTCATGTCCCAGAATTTGGAAAGCTCAAATATGTACATCTCTCAGTTGACTGTTTTTCAGCAGTCATGTGGGCCACTGCTCAAACAGGAGAGACAAGCCGCCACGTCCAACGCCACCTGAAATCCGCCTTTGCAGTACTTGGTATTCCCGTTTGTATCAAAACAGACAATGCCCATGTTATATAGCACAATCAACTCGACAGTTTCTCAATCTGTGGGGAGTTTCCCATATCACTGGTATTCCCCGCTCCCCAACAGGGCAAGCCACTATCGAGCGCATGAATCAAACTTTAAAGAGACAATTGCAAAAACAAAAAGGGGGAGAGCCTGCCACATCTCCTCCCGAACGACTTCAGAAAGCAATCTATGTGCTAAATTATCTGCGCCTGGCAGATGGGGAAATGGTGCCACCCATGGTAAAACATATGCAAGGCATGACAGGGGAATTGTTTGACCTTGTAAAAAACGTCCAAGTAAAGGTGAGAAACTCAGAAACTAACCAATGGGAAGGTCCTTTTCAGTTGATAACATGAGGACAAGGGTATGCTTGTGTTATTCCAGATCACGGGACGCGATGGGTACCAACTAAATGGATAAAGCCCTGGATTGCACCTCCGCACAAACACGTGGGAATCTCAGGAAAAGCTGTACAAACACAAATAGAAACGAAAGCAGGAAACCCCCCCAGATAATTGCATTTAGTTATATTTCCCCCTGGTTCCGAATATATAACAAGTATACACACTCTAAAAGGACTAACTTTAGATCTTTCAGATGGTCAGTACATTAAAGGCCTCAATTTTAAAACAAAGAAGGGGGAATTCTTTGGGCACACCACATAATCAACTGGCAATGACTCTATATACTCTTAACTTCCTTAACAGAAATCATTCTGTTTTGACAGCAGCAGAACGTCATTTTACCACTATAACAGATTCTACAACCAAACTATGGGTCTTGTATAAGCATCCCGAAGGAGGCCTGACCTGGAGAGTGGGTCTGTGGGTATGGGGGAGGGATAGGTTTGTGTTTTATCACCCACAGGTCCCCGGTGGATGCCGGCAAGGAAGGTCAAGCCATATCGTGAGGTGGAAGGAATAACCCTCCAATCCGATGCCACGGACCCCTCAACGAAAGAGTATTTGATCATTAATGAAACCTATAAGTTTACTAGTCATTAGCGAAAGATGTAGTTTAGACAAAACGTAGTTATTAATAAGGATGAAATGCTATAAGATTGTGTGTATTCAACGTCGTTTAGCAATATTAAGAATTAAGAACTCAAGTGTTTAACCTTATTAGAAACTCCCTTGGTTTTCCCCCTTGAGTGGTGGCCAGGCTCTGGGTGGAACCCAACAGGAGGATGAAATCAGATGTTTCCGCTCAAAGAAAATTGCCAGTTATTTTGGCCTGCTGATTTAGAGGCTGGACCTGCTTGCAGCGATGTTGGATGCCTCACCTACGGATGGACGCATCGCGTAGGATTTCCGGTTTGCGAGGAAGGGCACTCTAAATTCTCGCTGCATCCAGGGTTCCCCAGCAATTGCGGATCTAAATATTAGTACCCCATTAAGTAAGTGTGCTATTCTGTATTTTCCTTACTGTTTATTTTTGTAGTATTTAGTCATATCCCCTAATTATGGGTAGTGAAATTAGCCTACTCCTTTTAACTAGTAGCTGTAACTGCTGTATTGTTTCTAGCCTTCTGTGAAATTATTTCAAGTATGTTGTGTTTTTTGAAGTCTGCCTAACCCTTAACTGAAAAAGCTCTGAAAAAAACTCTTGCAGGAGCAGCTGTAAAACAAAAAGGGGGAGATGTGGGAGACCGCAGCCTGTCAGCTTCGCACAGCCTCTGAGAAACAGCCGGGCTTTGATGAAAAACAGGCCTTGGGAGAAAAATAAGAAACCGCTGAGTTGTGCCAAGGTGGCAGGGAAAAACAGCGGACAGCTGCAACACTGAACTGTGGAAAAGTACTGAACTGTGAGAAGTTACCGCCGCGTGAACAGCGTGTGAACAAGAAGTTGATCGGTCTGCACAGCGCGTGTGAGAGTGGTCTGATGCTGATAGGAGAAAAAGTTGATAACTGTCTAATTGCTGATTTGTTAATTATGAAGTAAGAGCTTTGGCGAGAGCCTAAGTATGTACTATTGGAAAAATAAACGGCTTTGCTTGTTATAACTCTCATAGAGTTGTGCAGGTCCGATATCCTCCCGCAACATGAATGGGCACACGCTTCGCTGGGTAAAAAACCGTCTGGATGGCCGGGTCCAAAGAGTTGTGGTTAATGGAGTTAAATCCGGTTGGTGGCCAGTCACGAGTGGTGTCCCCCAGGGCTCGGTTTTGGGGCCACTCCTGTTTAACATCTTTACTGATGATCTAGATTAGGGGATTGAGTGCACCCTCAGTAAGTTTGCAGATGACACCAAGTTGGGTGGGAGTGTTGATCTGCTCAAGGGTAGGGAGGCTCTGCAGAGAGACCTGGACAGGCTGGAGCGATGGGCTCAGGCCAACTGTAGGAGTTTCAATAAGGCCAAATGCCGGGTGCTGCACTTTGACCACAACAACCCCCAGCAGCGCTACAGGCTTGGGGAGGAGTGGCTGGAGAGCTGCCAGTCAGAGAGGGACCTGGGGGTCTTGATTGACAGCCATCTGAACATGAGCCAGCAGTGTGCCCAGGTGGCCAAGAAGGCCAATGGTATCCTGGCTTGTATCAGAAATAGCGTGGCCAGCAGGGACAGGGAAGTGATCTTACCCCTGTACTCGGCACTGGTGAGGCCGCACCTCGATGACTGTGTTCAGTTTTGGGCCCCTCACTACAAAAAGGACATTGAATGACTCGAGCGTGTCCAGAGAAGGGCACCGAAGCTGGTGAAGGGTCTGGAGCACATGTCGTACGAGGAGCATCTGAGGGAACTGGGGTTGTTTAGTCTGGAGAAGAGGAGGCTGAGGGGAGACCTCATCGCCCTCTACAACTACCTGAAAGGAGGTTGCAGAGAGCTGGGGATGAGCCTCTTTAACCAAGTAATAAGTGATAGGACAAGAGGGAATGGCCTCAAGTTGCGCCGGGGAAGGTTTAGACTGGATATTAGGAAGTATTTCTTTACAGAACGTGTTGTTAGGCGTTGGAATGGGCTGCCCAGGGCAGTGGTGGAGTCCCCATCCCTGGAGGTGTTTAAGAGTCGCATTGACATAGCACTTTTGGATATGGTGTAGTTGGGAACTGTCACTGTTAGGTTAATGGTTGGACTAGATGATCTTCAAGGTCTTTTCCAACCTAGATGATTCTGTGATTCCTGCGATTCTGTGATATATTTACACCTGTGTATAACCTGTTGCAACCCTCATTGGAAGCAATGCTTTTATTTCCTATCCTTATAAACACTGATGATCAGGATTTAACCCCAAAGCTTCCACTTGAATTCACTACACATGTTGGTGGGCAAAACGTACAGAAAATTTCAAATCTGTGACCTACACTGATAAGGTACACTCCCCATACCTGTAAAAGGAGGAGAAATGAAGAACCAGCAGCACCCTCCCTACCCATGCACATGGCATCCTGATAATAAAAGAGTATGGGGGGGATAAAAACAAATAAAAAAGCTCAGCGATGCCCCAGTCCCACAGCCCCTGGGTGAAAAGGGATGCAGCCAGGACCACCTTAGCGTTACCAGGTTCCCACCCCCTCCTCCTCCTCTCATGAAAGACACTGAAGTAATAACAGCACTTCACATTTTTTAATACAGACTTTCACCCAAAAATCTTTTAGAAATATTACCTAATTAAATTCTCAAGCGCAGAATGAGCGTGTAAATGTCTTCACTGAAAACACCAACTTCTGGGATCAAACTAAGGGAAAATTTATACAGTAATACTTCCTAAGAATTGAATATCAGAAAAGAAGAATATAAAATCAAACTGTTATGCAAGCATATTATTATATAGAGAGCCCTATGGATGGAATAAATGGCCATATCAGCCATACAGAATCAATGGTCCTTTTCAGAAACCACTTCCAGCCTCCTGAGTGGAAAAATACTGTCCTGTTACTTTCAACAGAGCTTCTGCCCAAGGACAACTTGCAGGATTTTACTCAATTGCCTAAAGTTTAATACATTCAAATACATTTAAGGTATAAAAATAACAAGAGCAACCACTCACAAAGGAGCAGAAAGTGGTAATGTGGTTAGGAATTTCTGGCCTACAGGTGTTTTTTATTAAGCAGCAAATTCAGTGGTCATAAATGGCCAGCAGAAGTTCGGAATTATGCGTTGCCTCAGAGGCATTACTCATTTTATTAAAGAGCAGATATTAGTTGCACCATATTCCTCAAAGCAATACTATAACAGAGGAAAAGCTAGATCTCAGAGCTCCAGACCTTCTTTGGCCAGATGCTTAGCAACTTCACATTCACTAGGCTGTAAGTCCAACACGTTTGCTGCCTTGTCAGTACCTGTATTCGAAACAAAATAATCTATTTGACCAATGTCCTTTACCTGGCCAAGAAAGAAAAAGGCTGAGAGCTTCTTGCCATCCAGCCCCTGTGACTTTACACGTGCTGGTTTTTTAATCTCTTTTCCTGAAACAAGAGGAAATGTTCACCAGATACTTTGCTGGCAAGCTTTTTCTACCCAAAGACTCATTTTTCTTTTAGCATATCTTCTAGGGGTTATGAAGCAGACATCAGATAGCTTCCTTTAATCAACCTAGTTATGTCACAACAGAGGAAAAGCACTGTTGTTTTCTTCTGAAGAGCTGGTCAGCACTTGTATGGACTTCCTTATGCAGACTGAACGGCAGGTCTGTGCACATGCACAGTTCTCTGTCAACATGGAAAGCTCTTTCTGAAGACCTGATGTCTGATTACAAAACCAGATTTTCCTCATGCCTGCGTGCGTGCACACACACAATTTTAGAACCATTTTGCACAGCCATGCTCCTATAAATATCATTGAAATTAACTTTATTTTCCTCTGTCTTTTATTGCATTCCAATTTATGCCAGTCTGTGCAGAAAAACAAACCTTACAGAACTGTTGAAAAGTTTCCAAATTAACAGGCTCCCTGAAAAAAAAGCCCTCAGTGTTTACTGGCTTGCCATCTTCATGGGTATTTTATTCTTTATATGGCCTCCTTCCCATTTAACAATGACAACTCCTAGACAAGGTATCTTTCAGCCTGTACACTGCCTACAAAAATCTTCTTACAGGTGCTAACCATTCCTCTTCCCACATTTTTTTTTTACTAAGAGCACAGCCTTCATTTGTATTTCTGGAGCAATTACTGTCCTTATTCTCTCCTCTATAGCATCACCTTCAGCCACAGATATGGAGAGTGCTGTACTAAACCCCTTCTGGTTGTATCTTTGGCAAAACTACTCAATAGAGTCAACTAAATTGTGCCTGAAGAATAAAAGTTGTGCCTATAGAAATAGCTCAGCCCAAGGGCTGTGTGCCATTCAGCACACATTTTAAGGGCATAAGTGAAATTGAAGTGATACATTAATTTTGTACCTGCCTTCTGCACTGACTTGATTTTTTTTCTTATGCTGTGATATGCTTAGGAGACTCCAAAATTATTTTATTTAAGTGATTAATTATTCTTTGTTTAGAGCAGTGTAAATAAGAGTAGACTGTAGCAAATTTTGGAGGTTTGAAAACTTTGAAAAGAGAGGTTTGAAAAAGTGTAGCTGAGGCTTCCTGAAAAGAAGTTGGTCCAAACTGTACCCAGTAATGCTTCACCGTTGTATTGAGGGTACAAAGAGCCAGAGTCCTTATTCAGTAAGATGTACTGGAACTGGAAAAAGATTGCTTTGCTAGTTAATACCTGTGCAGCAGGAGAAGCCATGATGGAACAGGAGGAGCCATTTCCTTCTTCCAGTGTTTCTCAGAGTTTTTAATCCATTTTCACTTACCCTGTTTTTGCTCCGGATCCAACCTTTCTCATACATGTGCATAAGTTTTTCCTATGTAGTGCCTGATGTACTTTGGTCTAGATTCTGCTTTCTATTCAATTCAGATAGATTTAGCTTGCTTTGTAATGCATGGAGTACTCAGTTTTCCATGGCTGTAACTGAGCTGAATGGTCCCATTATGTATACAAATTAATTTTGATAACATTCAGTGGTTTAGAGGATGGGTGTTATCAAAGGTTATTTGTACATGGACTTGTGTAGACAGGCAGGACCACCTCTGGCTATCATCCAGGTTAGCCAAGCAGAAGGCAGCTCTGACCTGAAAGCCAGATAGACCATTTGGTCTGGTCTTGAGCTAACAACGTCTGTCTTTTCTCAGGGAGTGTGTTAGTTCAGGGGTGGTACTCCATTATCATTACTGTATAGCTTCCACACTGGTGTTGACTCAGATCTTGAGAGTTTTGAGTGTATCTGAAGAGCTCAAGTCTGCCTTTGCCTGCTTGTATATAGGATTTTCCCCAGAACAGTTAAAATTTGAACCCTGCCTGGATAAGAATGGCACCACCTTTAGCCAACAACTTAGCTTGTTCTGTAAATCCAGGGTCTTATTTATGTGTTGTTCAAATGTATTGACTAAAATATTTTCTCATTTGCAGTATTAGTAGTTAAGACACCGCAGTTAACTGAGTTCACTGCATTTTATTTACCAATCGCACTTCTCTAAACCTACCTCTGAATTTTTTAATTAACACCTCTGAGGGGATCCTCTGAAGATAGCAGGTTTATCCATCTTTCAGTAGATTACCTATTTGGATCAGATTTCCAGTAATGATACATGAGAAGAAAAAAATGCAAATTTATTACTAAGCCACTCTACAACAAAAGCTTTCACTGTTGTAAGATGCCTGATGGGGCAACTGTTTCTTTACAACTGATGAATCACATAATTCTTGGACCACTAACAGGGACCAGTCCTGCAAAGTTTTCATCAAGGAAGCAGTGAACCATTTACCTCAAAATACTACCGTGAATCTTCTGCTTTACAATATTTCTATATGAATAAAAGCCTGTGATGGATGCGCCTATGGCAGCAAAAAGCTACCTGACCAATACAGTGTTAGAAAATCTGTGAAACTGATGCCAGTAAACCTTGTAAAGAGCAGAAGAAGTCTAAATTTTTTTTTATTTTCAGGACTACGAAAAGAAAATCCTATTAGTTGTAAATTGAAGCTGTATGGTATAATAATTTTTGGAAGGCAGTGAATAATTTCACTACCACCTTTGGGATTTTCCAGGGTAGCACCGCTTTTAAAGCTGAAAGTTTCCTTAATCTGTTGCCATATGTTTTTTTATCTTTGTAACCTCTCATCTCAAGCAGCCTGTGGGTTTGAACCCTTGACTATCCCACTAAACTTAATTTCATCTTGAAATTCAGAGAATCAAGGGTATATAGTTATATATTAAGTGTGAATTTAACTTTTCTTTCCCTCATAGGCTTTTTCCTAACAGCATACAATTCCTTTAAAACTATTAATCAGACAGCTGATGAGTTCTTTTGCTGTTTTGTTTTAGTTTTTTTTTTTTAAATTATGCATTGGCTACAGTCACGTAATCTCTTCAGATTTTGCCTGCACTTCAGAAATGCCTGGGTCCATCTCACAAAATATTAGGCATTTAACAGAGATATCTACATTGGAGGCCTTACTTAGCAATGAAGAGAGACAGGCACTTCAGGAAGGCAGTTTAGCATTTTGTTCGCCTGTGATTTGTTGTGACTGAATGACTAGTAGAATATGCCACATGATATTATTTCTGTTCCTTCATTGGATGGCTTGCAAGAATATCTGGTATTGATACTTAACACATAAAAGCAGTGCATATGATTTTCAAAAGTACTGTCTTTGTGTTGCCTTTATTCTGTTCTTCTTAAATCAGTGAGATTGCTGTTGTCATTGGTTTTAAATAGCTGGGCCCAAAATGACTGTTTTTGAAAACCCAAGCTGTAAAAATGAGCATTTTGCAAAGATCAGTATGTGTAAATTTGAAATGGATTGTGTGATCATTTGTGCTAGTGAAACAGACTTGCTTGTCTACATATACCAAATGAACAAGAACATAACTGAACCAAGTTCGTTTAGAGTTGAGGGTTGGTCTCATAACTAAGGCACCTGACTTGGTTTGGGAAATGAATGAAAGACATTGCTGAAAAATTATATAATCTCTTTGCTGCAAGATCCCTGCTTGTGAATGAAATTAATAATGCTTCCCTACCTTATAATAATTTATTGTTATGATACATCTTATAATTAACTATGGTGATATGGATGTAGAAGTAGTTATGTTTTATCAAAGATTCAAGAAAGTTTAGTTGTAGTGTTCATTCAATTCTGGTTGTAAAACAGAATGAAAAGGAATGGAAAGTACAAGGCATGAAGTGTTTTTCTGCTTCAGGAAGAATGCAGGCAGTGAATTAAATAAGGGCTACCACTCAGCTTTCTGGTAACTTTACTACATTGATAACATCTGCCAAATTGCACTGAAAAGGTCCCATCTGTTTATCTGGGAGCAGGATATGTTTTGTAATTGATTGAAAAGAATGGCATAGGCCAAGCGGCAATGCAATAAGGCTGCCCTAAGCAAAGCCAATGCAGAAGTAAGCACAATTTCAGGAAGCTCTGTCTGGAACGAGCAATCTTGGTGAACCCATGTGTACAGGGTTTGAAGTCTTTGAGGAAATTCTGGATCTTTATTGCTCAGGAAGCAAACAGATTAAGACTGAAAGCTCCCAGTTTGAGCCAGACCTGGCAGCCGGGTTCCTTCATTGGTAAAACCACTGTGAGCACTTTCAAGTCTGGAATGGAGTTGACACTTCAAAGCCGGGTTGGATCAGCTGCCTGGGGCATTCAGACTTTATCTCTGGCTACAGCCTGCCAAGGTAGATGTGCCCCTTTGAGGCAATGGATATCACAGGGCTAAGGCGCAGTGTGAGACGACTGGAGAAAGGGCACCCTCACTAAAGAGGGGTGGAACAACCCTCCACAATGATCATATTAATCCAGGCTGATGAAGCTAATCCAGAGTTTCACCATCTTCCTTTCTTATCACAACTGTGGTGAGGCTTGTAATAATCAACTTTACACACTTTTTTTTGGAAAAGTTAACTCAATATAACCCTCTTAAAGAAGAAGTGATCCAAAATAACTCTCTTAGAGCTACTGTGGGGAGGTGAAAAGCATTACTGCTACAATAACACCACTGTTAAATGTTTCTGCTTATCTGAGTGATGATAGGATAGTTATAAGAGTTTTTTGTGTAGTCTCTCATTCTTCCAGGGACTCCCATCTTCTAATATAGCTTCTTCCCTCATCTAGCAGCAGTCATGAGCAATTTACTATAATGATGAATGTGTTCACAGTAAAAAATGGCATTATAAAAACTGACTGTAATCAGGGTTAAAAGCATCTGTTGTGGTGCTGAACATTTGTTCATGGTCAGTTCTTTACAAAGCAGTATTTTTCATTTTACAAGCAGAAAGATGATTTTTATAATGTCTTCTCTCCCCCAGTACTCCCTGAGGGCTGAAAAATAAAATTTTTACTGTTTAGTGTTCCTGACATAACTGTGAGGCATCAGGTTTCTGCAGAGCAGACAATTTTGTCAGCAATGCATGAGGCAAAGTAGCACCCAAGCCATTCTTTCAAGTTTTTATTTGGTCATAATGCCAACAGGTCAATGGACCTGTTTTTGTCATTAGTGGGAATAAATAGGAACTTTTTTTATCCTTGGCCTGAGCATGTTTCATAATCAAATATTCCTTTAAAGCTGGGAAATTACTTTAACATCAGAAAAAAGAAAAAGAAAGAATTTATCTCTTAGGTACTGCCATATGTCTTTCCAGGTGGAGATACAACAGGGTGCAGTAAGACAATGATTGCTTGGCTGCTGGAAAGCATATGGTGCAATAATATTCCAGCTCTGAGTGTGAATTTTCCTTCTCTTGTCTTTTCTGGCAAGTATGATTGTTCTAATATATATTCAACTATTTTGTTTGTGCCTAGGAATACAGTGCTCCTCCATCTTCAAAACAGGTCCCACTTCAGAGGAAACCCCAGAAGAAACAGAGAAGAGGTATGAAAAATTTCCTCACTAATTGTCTGAACCATCTTTATAATGTAGAAGAGGTTACAGAGGCTTGGATTTCAATTGCCTTAATGGAGATTTTAGGATGCTAGAATTCCAGGAGAAGGAAACTCTCCCCATCTTGAAGCAGTAGCTGCTCCAAAGGAAAACAGTGCTGGTCCTCAGCCAATTTTTGTGCCCCTGAAGTAATGCTAAAGCTGCAGTTGGCTTGGTCTTCCTTCCTAGCCTTGGAGGTAACTGCATGGAAAGTACTGCATTTCAGAATTTATTATTTATTGTTTAACTTTCTCAGTGCACTCTTCAGGGCATGATGCTGCAGAAGTGTTAGTAAAACCTGAAATCCTGCTCTCCTGTGCTTGGCCATGCATGTCTAGGACTACACAGTGAGCTTCACATCTCCAGGGCCTTCATTTGTGTGGAATCCAGTGAAATGCTTCAGATACATGTGTAATCAGAGATTATAGCAAAAAGTAGAAGTAGTTATATTTGTTTCAGTATCATCTTTCAGTATCAGGTCATCGTATAATACAGTTTCTGAGTGAGTCTGTCACTTGCATCTTCTGAGGAAAAAGGCATAAATCTCTGGCAATTGGCAGTTTTGAAATAAGAAGCCCATGCAGGGAAGTTTGTCTGTAATCATAAGCAGTTTAATGGCTGGCTTCTATTCTGAAGCTGGAGGGTGTTTTATGTCTCTGAAAACATATAAATATTATCTCTAGAGCTATTATCTCTAATGTAACTGTGGGTATTTGCATTGTCCAATCCTTTTTAAAAATCCTATTAGGCTTTTGACCTCTATGATTTCTGTCTGCACAAAATCCCTTAGAGCAAAATTAACCCCTTACAAAGTTCCCTGCACATATACCATTGAGGGTATTTCTACACCACAGGCTTTCTGCATTGTGGTGTCCAAACGGTTATCAATCTGAAGCTGTGAGCTGTGTTTGCCAGCGTGGATGAAAGGAAGTTGTGGATGCATATTTGAGCAAGGCTGCAATCTGCTAGCTTTGCAGTGTGGTTGTAGTACAGTTGTAAGTAACAGGGCTGAAATAATGAGTTGTTCACTACGTTCCTAAAACTAGCTGTGCCTCTATCTCTCTTCTTCCTTTCCTTTTCCTGCCTTCCTTGCCTTGCCTTATCTCCTTCTTGCCTGTTGTCCCCAGAAGCTGAAAATGCAAAGTAATGTAAGCTAACTCAAACTCATGCACAGTAGATGAAAAACAAATATTGCAGATTCTGTTATAAAGTGGAATCTGAGTTGTGCTTCCAGGCAGTGACTTGTGAGCATCACCCGATGTGACAACCAGAGCAAAAGAAGGTAGCAAGGTTTTCTAGTGGTAACTGTGGACACTGCTATGTTGATAACAATATCCCTTGGAAGCAGTAGGACCTCATCTTGTCCCTGCTCATAAGCGCCAGATCTCTTCAGTAGCCTGTGCATACACCTTTACAGCATTTTTAACATTGATGTCTTTTAACCTGCTTTGCTTCTTTGAGGGATATTTCTCTGTGAATTATCACTCTTGAGATACTTAGTCTGGATTTGCCATTTCTCCTTGATCCTCGGGATCTGATAAAAACATTGTTCTCCCTTTCCTTTTTACTGCCTTTTCTGTGGGAGGAAACAAAATTCTGAAAAACTCAGAAATGTCACCTTAAGGAGTTTATAATCCTTTCTGTCCATCTCCTGCCGACCCACTCTTATCTGGTGGTGGTGATGGTGGTTTCAGCATTTAACTTGAAATTATGCAGGAAATAAGTCTTCTGCCCCTTTTTTTGCTTTTCAGCAGTCATACCTATAAAAAGTAGCATTGATTTAGAATTTTAGATTTAGAATCTTGTTCACCTTTTAAGAGAAATAAACCTCTTCAGAGACAGTCTAAATGCTTCTTTTAGATATAAAAATAAAGTTTGACAGTAGAAATGCTCCTTAGAGAAGTTTTATTGACTCCAGGGGATTTCAGTGCCACTGGAGCAACTGAAAGAGCTATTTCCAGCAAAGGCAAGGATTTGCTCAAGAAAGGATTGGCTCAGGGAAGAGACTTCCCCCAACACAAACAGCTGTTTCTTGTCACATAAGAGAGAAAAGCTGCAAAAGAAATAGAACATAAAATACAGAGTGAATAAAATTTCTGCTCCCTGCAAACATCCCTTACAAAGTCTTGAGCATAGGAGAGCTTTCCAGCTCATGATGTAAGAGCCAAGGCAGGGTGTGGGTTTCATGGGCTGGGCTGAAATTTGACAGCAGGAGGAAATTGAAACTCAGCATTGGTGGAAGCTGGCTGTGATGCAGAGGTGAAGGCTGGAGCTGGCTTGACGCTTAGGGGAGGTAGAAGAGGGGGACAGCCCGCAATTCAAAGACTGAAAGAAGCAGGAGTCCATGAGTGCAGTGGAGGAGAAACAGAGAGAAAGGGGCAATCTGACATAATAGGAGGGCAACCACAGCACATGTAGAAGGTAAATAAGTAATTACAGTAAAATAAGGGACAATTTGATTGGAAAATGTGTGGTTGCTGCTGCTCTCCTGGTCTGGCTGGATTTCTTGAAGATGGTATGTGCTGTTCTCTTTACAGCACTTTTCCGATACGTTCGTGCAAACCTTTACAGGAAATCCAGCTCCATATATTTGGATAGAGTTTTATATCTGCATTAATCTAAAAGCTTTGTTAAAAATTGTGAATCAACTCCAAACATAAAAGAATTAGTTTTCAAATGGTGATTTTCTTTTTAAAGTCAAATACATTTGTATGGAAGAAAATGAGAGTTCAGAGACAGACATGGCTGTGAGAGACAACTTGTAACTCCCCAAAACAGGGCCTGAGAGCAACAGGCCTGCGAGAAAAAACAGCCTGAGAGAAATAAGGGATGGAGGGGAGCAGAGTCCCTCTGAGCTGAGGAATGTCTCAAACACTCGCAAGTAACGAAACTATAGTCACGGGGTGGATAGTGTGGAGTTTGGAGCTGATAAGGCTGCCTGGATAGCACAGGATGTGCTCAAGGAGGGAACCCTGTGAAGGCAGGATGGTTCTGCTCTGGTGCATCTTGTAAAGTTTCAAGTGCCATTGTAGCAGCTGAAATACCAAGTCAGAGTGCTCTCTTTTTTTTTCTGCAGGGCAGGGGCCGTTTATTCTTACAATAGTACATACTTATGCTCTCGCCAAAGCTCTTACTTCATAATTAGCAAATCAGCAATTAGACAGCTATCAACCTTTTCTCCTATCAGCATAAGACCACTCTCACACGCGCTGTGCAGACCAATCAACTTCTTGTTCACGCGCTGTTCACGCAGTGGTAACTTCTCACAGTTCAGTACTTTTCCACAGTTCAGTGTTGCAGCTGTCCCTTGTTTTTCCCTGCCACCTTGGCACAACTCAGCAGTTTCTTATCTTTCTTCCAAGGCCTGTTTTTCATCAAAGGCCTGTTTCTCATCAAAGCCTTACTGCTTCTCAGGGGCTCTGCAGAGCTGACAGGCCGATGTCAATTTGCTCTCTCCCACATCTCCCCCTTCTTTGTTTTACAGCTGCACCTTCAAGACTTGTTTCAAAGCTTTATCAATTAAGGTTTAGACAAACTTCAAAAAACACAGTATACATAAAATAATTCTACAGAAGGCTAAAACCAATAGAGCAGTCACAGTTACTAGTTGAAAAGAGTAGGCTGGTTTCACTGCCAATAAATAAAGCATATGACTAAGTATTACAAAATAAGGAAGATACAGAATAGCACACTTACTTAATGGGGTACTAATATTCAGATCTGCAATTGCTGGGGAACCCTGGATGCAGCGAGAATTTAGAGTGCCCTTCCTCGCAAACCGGAAATCCTACGCGATGCGTCCATCCGTAGGTGAGGCATCCAACATCGCTGCAAGCAGGTCCAGCCTCTAAATCAGCAGGCCAAAATAACTGGCAATTTTCTTTGAGCGGAAACATCTGATTTCATCCTCCTGTTGGGTTCCACCCAGAGCCTGGCCACCACTCAAGGGGGAAAACCAAGGGAGATTCTAATAAGGTTAAACACTTGAGTTCTTAATTCTTAATATTGCTAAACAGAAAATTGTCTAAGCTACATCTTTCACTAGTAACTAATAAACCTATATATTTCGTTAATGATCAAATACTCATTAGTTGAGGGGTCTGTGGCATCGGGTTGGAGGGTTGCTCCTTCCAGCTCACGATATGGCTTGACTTTCTTTGCCGGTATCCACCGAGGACCTGTGGGTGATAAAACACAAACATACCCCCTCCCCCATACCAACAGATTCACTCTCCAGGTCGGGTCTCCTTCAAGATCCTTATACAAGACCCATAGTTTAATTGCAGAGTCTGTTGTAGTAGTAAAATGACGTTCTGCTGCTGTCAAAGCAGAATGATTTCTGTTTAAGAAATTAAGAGCATATAAAGCCATTGCCAGTTGATTATGTGGTGTGTCCAGAGAATTCCCCCTTCTTTGTTTTAAAATCAAGGCCTTTAGTGTAGTGACCATCAGAAAGATTTAAAGTTAGTCCTTTTAGAATATCTATACCTATTATATATTCAGAAACAGGGGGAAACATGACTGAATACAATTGTCCAGGGAGGTCTTGTATTTCCCTTTCTATTTGTGTTTGTACAGCTTTCCCTGGAGTTCCCATATATTAAGGAAGCCTCTGCTTCAACATCAATCAGAGCATTTACAGTTTGTGCAGACCATAATACTGATTCACCTCCCTTGCCTCCTGCAAAGGGTACAAGTTAGACCCAAACATTTGTTTTTGGTTGTGGTAGCACCCAGACTGTAGAGGTGATACTTCTGAGGAGGGCAATAAAAACGGTCGCACATTTCGTGCTGGTATCCATTGCGGACCACGAGCTGTAGAGACACAAGCATACCCACGTCCCCAAGTAACAAGGTCCCATGGGCCTTCCCACTTGCGGGAGATAAGATCCCGCACTAGGACTTTGGCACGAGGAACAGATACTTCGGTCGAGCTCTGTAACGACAAAAAATGTGTTAATATCACAGGGTTATTGGAATATTGTGGGATGGTAAGATGATTCAAAGTATATATTGCTTTAGCAAGACGGCTGTGTGGCATCTCTCCTTGCATTCCCCCTCTTTGTTTTTCAAGCAGTCGCTTGAGAGTAGCATGGGTACGTTCGACAATGGCTTGTCCTGGGGGGGAATGAGGAATGCCGGTTACCTGAGATACACCCCATTGGTGTAAAAACGCATGGGTGCTGGCTGCCACATATCCTGGACCGTTGTGTTTTAATGCAGTGAGGGATGCCTAAAGCTGCAAAGGTAGATCTCCAGTGCGAGGTAACATCTCGACTTTTCTCTCCTGAATGGGCGGTGGCCCATACTGCTGTGGAAAAGGTGTCAACAGAAACATGTACATATTTCAAGCGCCCAAATTCAGGTATATGAGTAACATCTGTTTGCCACACCTGAAGGCTCTGTAGACCTCTAGGGTTAACTCCTAGCTGAGGCACGGATACGTGTTGTTGGCAGTCTGGACACGAAGCTATAATGTCTTTGGCAACAGAAGGAGTCAATTCAAACTGTCGTTGTAATGCTCTGGCACCTTGGTGGAAAAAAGCATGAGAAGTCACAGCTGCGTCAGCAACAACATTCAAAACAGCTTTTGCCTCTGGGGACAGTTGTTGAGCTGAAAGTAGGTCTGAGTCTCCCTTTAAAAGGTGAAACAGTGGAGCCAAAAGGGAATTTGTAATGCCCAGCAAGGGCCGTAACCAATCGATTGTACCCAATAATTTCTGCACATCATTCAAAGTTTTTACTTCATCATTAATTTGAATTGGTTGTGGCTGGATAGTGTGATCTAATATTTTCACCCCTAGATATCTCCAGGGCGGCAGTGTTTGAACCTTTTCAGGGGCAATGTGCAAACCATATATTTCCAGCGCCTGTCATAAAACTGGCATCACTTCCTGCAAATGCATTTTTGTTGGTGCAGCTGTTAAGATGTCATCCATATAATGATAACAATATACATTAGGGAACTGTTTCCTAACTGTTGAAAGAGCTAAGGCAACATACCGCTGGCAAATGGTTGGACTGTTTTTCATGCCCTGGGGCAAGACCGTCCAATGATATCTTTTACAGGGTTCTTGATTGTTTACTGTTGGAACTGTAAAAGCGAATTTCAGGGCATCATCAGGATGCAACGGGATCGTAAAAAAACAATCTTTCAGGTCAATTACACATATGTCCCATTCTCTTGGTATCATTGTTGGTGAGGGCATCCCAGGTTGTAAGGCGCCCATACTTTCCATCACTGCATTGACTTGCCTGAGGTCATGCAGCAGCCTCCATTTGCCAGATTTCTTTTTTCATTACAAAAACAAGTGTATTCCAAGGACTATTAGAAGGTTCAATGTGGCCTTGGTCTAGTTGCTCTTGTACTAAGGACTGCAGGGCACATAGCTTTTCTTGGGACAGGGGCCACTGATCAACCCAAACAGGGGTAGTTGTCAACCATTTCAAGGGAATGGTTGGTCTCTTTGTGCCCTCTGTGACAGTGGCCCCTATGAAAAACCCACTGGCTGTGAACTGATAGTCATGCCCCACATTCCCAGTACATCTCGTCCCCATAGATTTAGAGGAACTGCCACTACATAGGGCCGTACTGTGGCCACTTGTCCTTCTGGGTTAACAATTTGAACTGGCATAGTACTCTGACGAGTGGTCGTGGCTCCTCCTATTCCTGCTAATGCTGCCCCAATATTTATCGTTGGCCAATTTTTGGGCCAATCTCGGGATGATATAATAGTGATGTCAGCTCCTGTATCTATCATCCCCTTGATCCGCACATCTTTTGGAGTACCTTTGGATAACGAAACGATACATGTCATAATAGGACGTGAAGATCCGATGTTCTGCGTCCAATAGATCTGCGGAGTACCTCTGGAGCCAAAACCCTCCCCTGGTCCGTTGTTCCGTGCCCAGGGCCTGTGAAACAAATGGTACAAGTTGAGCAATAGGACAATTAGCAGGAACAGTTACTGGTGGAGATGGCGTCCACATCATAGCACAAATTTGACCCTCATAATCTGCATCAATTATTCCTGGGAGAACAAACAATCCTTGTAAAGTAGTACTAGAACGTCCTAACAACAAGGCACTTAATCCATTCCCTAAAGGGCCATACGCCAGGAGAGGCACTTTGTGAACTTCCTCATCAGAAAAAGTCACTGACGTGGCTGTGACGACATCCACTCCGGCACTTCCTGAGGTTTTTGCTGTGAGTCCGCCACATAGGCCTGAAATGGATTCCGAGGAGTTATTTGTGTCGCAGCACGGCCCCCCCTCGCACTCCGCCCTCCGTTTCCCTGATTATGGCGGAGTATCAGGGGCTGCCCTTGCGCATTAAATTTCAAGCAACAGTCCTTGGCATAGTGCCCTGTTTTTTTACACCTTGCTCAGAGTATATTTGCAGCAGGCGTATTGTTAACATGCTCTTTTCTTGGACAGTTCTTTTAAAGATGTCCTGTTTGGCCACAGCCATAGTGAGGTCGATCCCCCCTTACTGCGACAGCAACTGTTTTTGCCAGTGTCTCCATTTGATGTATTGCTGTCCCAACCTTACTGCAGGCATCTATCATTTCTACCAGTGAGGGATTAGCACTGGGTAATGCTGCAATTACACGTCTGCAATCCTCATTAGCATTGTCTCGTGCAAGCTGTAGAATTAGAGCCTCTTTTGCTGGTTTATTATCAACTTGCTTCTCTAATGCATCCCATAGCCTATCTAGAAATCACATATATGATTCATCTGGCTTTTGTTTGATCGTAGTCCAGGATGATTTTGGAGCCCCGGTATCTGGTAGTTGAACTAAAGCCTGAAAAGCCAGCTCTTTGGCTTGTTGTAAAATCAGTGTATGTAATTGGGCTTGCACTTGTGGGGCATTAAGAGGGTGGTCTCCTAGAAACTGTGGAAGTCCTGCCCCAAAATGAGGGTCATCCTGTGGGAATTCCAAATTGGCTAAAGCCTGCTCCTGTGCGAGCTGCCTCCATTTTGCTTCAAACACCATTAGCTGCACAGGAGTTAAACAGACCTGAGCCAAGCTCCGACAATCATGAGGTGTTAATTCACTAGTATAGATTCCTCGCAAAAGTGATTGAGCATAGGGAGAGTCTAATCCATGTTGCATACAAGTGGCTCTCAATTCCTTTACTACCTCCCAGTGGAACGGTTCCCACTCGTTATGACCACCATCCAGGTTAACAACTACCGGGTATGCATGTTTTTTCCCAGGACCCAAAGCTTGAGCAAGTTCTAAGTCTCCTTGTAGAGCATGCTCTCTTATTTTTAGCCAAAATTTATGGGGGTCAGGAGCCCCTATAGTCACTGTTACCGGTTGTATCGTAAGCAAATCATCTCTTTCGAGCCCCTTAATTGGGATTGGGGGGGTAGTAGGTGGTGGTCAATCAACAGGTCCCCCCTCCGAGTCATCAGATAAATCTATTAGTAAATGTCTCGATGCTTTGTGACGTGCCAGCGACTCGGGAGAGTCCCCATCAGAGTCCTCATCGGCAGGTAGTAGACACATGGAAGGGGTCCGCGGCCTTACTGGGGGTGTCTCAACCACAACTAAATGATCCTTCCAAAAATCGGATCCAGTAAGTGACGTGACATTGGCTGCAGCTGCCACGGCAGTCCGATCACTTTTTAACTGTTTCAGGGATTCATGTATTTGTTGCCATGTAGTGAAAGATGATGCAGTGATGGTATCCCCCCTTGTGGCCGCCTCAAATAAGGTGTTCCCTGCCTCTCTCCATGTTTCAAGATTAAAAGCAGAGAGTGCATCAGGAGGGACCCCATTCCTTTTACACCAAATAAGCAAAGTCCGTATCACCTTTTCCTCATATTTGATTCCCCACTTCTCCAGAATTGTTGTCAAAATATGTAAAATAGATTTTTCCTCCGCAGAAATTTGTGCCCCCATGTTAGCCCGAGCTGCTCACCTTCTCTCCAGGTGACTTCAGTTACTTGTCCAGACTAGTCGGCTCACCTCCGCCAATCGTAAAGTTCATCTGGGCTCCGCTACCACTGCTTGGCTTCCGCGGTCCTCGCTCTGTCCCAAATCGAGATGGGATTCGCATGGCGGGTTGGAATTCGCACGTCGGGGTCACCAGTTGTAGCGGCCAAAATAACGAGTCAGAGTGTTCTCTTTTTTTTTTTTTTTTTTTTCTGCAGGGCAAGGGCCGTTTATTCTTACAATAGTACATACTTATGCTCTCACCAAAGCTCTTACTTCATAATTAGCAAATCAGCAATTAGACAGCTATCAACCTTTTCTCCTATCAGCATAAGACCACTCTAACACAGGCTGTGCAGACCAATCAACTTCTTGTTCATGCGCTGTTCACGCGGCGGTAACTTCTCACAGTTCAGTAGTTTTCTACAGTTCAATGTTGCAGCTATCCGTTGTTTTTCCCTGCCACCTTGGCACAGCTCAGCAGTTTCTTATCTTTCTTCCAAGGCCTGTTTTTCATCAAAGGCCTGTTTCTCATAAAAGCCCTACTGCTTCTCAGGGGCTGCGCTGACAGGCCGATGCCTCTCCTACATAGGCTCACAGTCTTCACCTTGTACTTTTCCTCGGAGCATGCACAGATTCTCTCAGCCAATTTCTTGAATAACAAGAGTGGTTCCAGCCGGTTTACCACCTCTGTCTTATCTAAAAGCACTAGCGTATTAGTTTCTAATGTCCATATATAGTCTACAAAGACTCAACTTGTTAGAACCCATCTGCTTTCCAAGGACATGTCTCTTATTTTTGCCAAACATAGTAATTCTTGGAAAGTTTCCACAGAAAACTGCTTTGTTTTGATGAACACAGTAGCCCTTGGTAAGCTTCCACAGAACAGTAAGGGCAAGCAGGATTATTAAGCAATATTCAGAAATCATTATAAGTTGCTATAAGTAAATAAGTTGCAAAGCAGGTGATCATTTTCTTGTATCAGTATCCTGGGCTCCATCAAGAGAAGCATGACCAGCAGATCGAGGGAGGTGATTCTGCCCCTCTACTGAAACAAAGAGCTTCAATCAACAGTCAGAATTGAGTATAACTGTTAAGCAGGTATTCTTTATTCGCAGCTCTGGGCAGCACTGGGGATCGCTCCACCACAAGTGCCACATGTACTAATAATTGGAGGATGACTAGGGCACAGCGATCACGAAATAATAGAGTTCTCTATTCTTAGAGAGGCCAGTAGAGGGCTAGGCAGAATTGACATCCTGGACTTCCAAAGGGCTGACTTTGTCTTGTTTAGGCACCTGCTTGAAAAGATCCCTTGGGAGATGATCCTGAAGGATATAGGGGTCCAGGAAGGCTGGGCGCTCTTTAACAAGGAAGTCTTAATGGCTCAGGAGCAGGCTGTCCCCAGGTGCTGTAAGAGAAGCCGGCGACAGAGAAGACCACCCTGGCTAAACAGGGACCTTTGGCTGCAACTCGGGGAGAAAAGGAGATTTACAGACTTTGGAAGAAGGGGCTAGCCACTCACAGTGATTACAAAGAGGCTGTGAGGCTATGCAGGGTGGAAATCAGGAGGTCTAAAGCCCAGCTGGAAATTAATCTGGCTTCAGCAATCAAGAACTACAAGAAATGTTTCTACAAGTATGTCAGTAGCAAAAGAAAGACCAGGGAGAGTCTCCATCACCTGCTAGACGCAGGAGGAAACATGGTAACAAGTGATGAAGAGAAGGCTGAGGTCCTTAATGCCTTCTTTGCCTCAGTCTTTAATAACAAGACTAGTTGTACTGAGGGAATCCAGCCTCCTCAGCCAGAAGACAGAGACTGGGAGAATGACCCCCCCGCAATCCAGGAGGAGATAGTCAGTGACCTGCTGCATCCCATAGACATACACAAGTCTATGGGACCGGATGGGATACACCCGAGGGTGCTGAAGGAGCTGGCTGGGGTGCTCGCCAAGCTGCTTTCCAGCATTTACCAGCAGTCCTGGCTGACCGGGGAGGTCCCGACAGATTGGAAATTGGCCAATGTGACGCCCATCTATAAGAAGGGTCGGAAGGATGATCCAGGAAATCACAGGCCTGTCAGCTTGACTTCGGTGCCCGGGAAGCTGATGGAGCAGCTCATCCTGAGCACCATCACACAACACATGTGGGACACCCAGATGATCAGGCCCAGTCAGCATGGGTTTATGAAAGGCAGGTCCTGCTTGACAAACCTGATCTCCTTCTACGACAGGGCGACCTGCTTATTGGATGAGGGAAAGGCTGTGGATGTTGTCTACCTTGACTTCAGTAAGGCCTTTGACACTGTTTCCCACAGCATTCTCCTGGCAAAACTGGCTGCTCGTGGCTTGGATGGGCACACGCTTCGCTGGGTAAAAAACTGGCTGGATGGCCGGGCCCAAAGAGTTGTGGTGAACGGAGTTAAATCCAGTTGGCGGCCAGTCATGAGTGGTGTCCCCCAGGGCTCGGTTTTGGGGCCACTCCTGTTTAACATCTTTATCGATGATCTAGACGAGGGGATCGAGTGCACCCTCAGTAAGTTTGCAGATGACACCAAGTTGGGTGGGAGTGTTGATCTGCTCGAGGGTAGGGAGGCTCTGCAGAGAGATCTGGACAGGCTGGAGCAATGGGATGAGGCCAACTGTAGGAGTTTCAATAAGGCCAAATGCCGGGTGCTGCACTTGGGCCACAACAACCCCCAGCAGCGCTACAGGCTTGGGGAGGAGTGGCTGGAGAGCTGCCAGTCAGAGAGGGACCTGGGGGTCTTGATTGACAGCCGGCTGAACATGAGCCAGCAGTGTGCCCAGGTGGCCAAGGCGGCCAATGGCATCCTGGCTTGTATCAGAAATAGCGTGGCCAGCAGGGATAGGGAAGTGATCTTCCCCCTGTACTCGGCACTGGTGAGGCCACACCTCGATGACTGTGTTGAGTTTTGGGCCCCTCACTACAAAAAGGACATTGAATTGCTTGAGTGTGTCCAAAGAAGGGCAACGAAGCTGGTGCAGGGTCTGGAGCACATGTCGTACGAGGAGCATCTGAGGGAACTGGGGTTGTTTAGTCTGGAGAAGAGGAGGCTGAGGGGAGACCTCATCGCCCTCTACAACTACCTGAAAGGAGGTTGCAGAGAGCTGGGGATGAGTCTCTTTAACCAAGTAACAAGCAATAGAACAAGAGGGAATGGCCTCAAGTTGCACCAGGGAAGGTTTAGACTAGATATTAGGAAGTATTTCTTTGCATAATGGGTTGTCAGGCGTTGGAATGGGCTGCCCAGGGAGGTGGTGGAGTCCCCATCCCTGGAGGTGTTTAAGAGTAGGGTTGACATAGCACTTAGGGATATGTTGTAGTTGAGAACTGTCAGTTCTAGGTTAACGGTTGGACTAGATGATCTGCAACATCCTTTCCAACCTAGATGATTCTGTGATTCTGTGAAAACACTCTATTATACACAAAAAGCATACATATGCAATGCTTTTCTTAGAAAAGGCAGTCTTATGCTAATGGGTTCTTAGAATTCATTTACAGAGCCTGAGCATGCGTAGTAAAAATAGAGTGAGGGTCTGCTCCCTGCCTTAGGGGTCCCCACAGCCTTTCTCACACTGTCCGTTAGTGAACTTTAGGTTTCTCATGTCCATAAATGGTCATAGAGTTACTTCATCCATCCTTCAGCTCCTGTTTGTTCCAAGGTTAGTTTAGATCAGCTTTCAGTCACTTATCTTGACACTGGTGTCTTCTTAGGCGCTTGTTTTCTTTAGGTTCCTGCTATTAGGGATGTACTCAGGGAATTTTTTCAGACTGTCCCAGGTCTGTCTTATCTTTACTAGGCAAGGAGTTAAAGGTTTCAAAACATCTTACAAGTGGGTAACTGGGTAATGACTACAGAGGGCAGTTAGGAAAAAGTATAAATGAAATTATATACATTACAGTAAAATACAGGAAAAATACAGGATCCCACTGCAGGGAGACCTTTCAGTACTTAAAGGGGGCTTATAAGAAAGATGGGGACTAACTGTTTAGTAGGGCCTGTTGAGATAGGACAAGGGGTAACAGTTTTAAACCAAAAGAGGGTAGATTTAGGCTAGATATAAGGAAGACATTTCTTACAATGAGGGTGGTGAAACACTGGCACAGGTTGCTCAGAGAGGTGGTAGATGCCCCATCCCTGGCAACATTCAAGGCCAGGTTGGACAGGTCTCTGAGCAGCCTGATCTAGTTGAAGATGCCCCTGCTCGTTGCAGGGGGGTTGGACTAGATGACCCTTAAAGGTCCCTTCCAACCCAAACTCTTCTATGATTCTATGATTCTGTGATTCTATGATTAATCTCACTTGGTTTTAGTTGTAAAGAAGCTAGAGCTCTCATCTAAGCTAGTCATTTAAGCCCTTTCTGTAGTGATCGGGAGAGAGAAGCACACCTGATTCGCGGAAAAACAGATTCTACAACTCGAATGGAGTTATAAAGCAGGTATGTTTTACTCCGGCGCCGGGGTGCAAGGGGATTTCTCCACAAAGCTTGCACACCAACAGCACTTTTTACCAAAAACTTATAGAGTGTGGATATACATATCCATTGGATTACATAACACAAACATACATATGCATGAGTGAGGCTGGGTTAGTTCTAGAGGCTGGTGTCAGCAGTTTATGTTCTCTTTGCACCTGCGCGTTGCCTCCTGGGGGGCGTCTTTGGGAGGAAGGCTCGTAGTCTTTCTCACCTTGTTTTTTCCCCGGAGCATGCGCAGATTCTCTTGGCCAATTTCTTGAACAACAAAAATGTTTTTCAGCCGGTTTACTCATCCTATCTTATTTAAGGGAACCAATGGAACTTCTACCATCCGTATATGGCTATCTTTACTCATTACCGAGGCCCAACTAGTTAGAGCACACCTGTTCTTCAAGGACAAAAACATGATATTTTGCTGAACACTGCAGTTCTTGGTAGATTTTCACAGTAAACTGTTTTGTTTTGATGGACACAGTAGTCCTTGGTAAAATTCCACAGAACAGTCCGGGCAAGCAGGGTTCTTAGCAATATTCAAAAATACTATAAGGAATACTATAACTTGCTAGAAGTAAGTAAATAAGTTGCTAAGCAGTTTTCTATAAGTAAATAAGTCTCAAAACAAGTAATCGTTTCTCTGTATCACACCCAATGGCTGATTTGCCTGTCTGTCTACCTTAAAGAACAATGAAACATTTCTGGAGATGTCTGTTTTCATCTGCTGGCTATAGCTCGAGTCTGCTGAACAGCTCTTCTAGAGATCTGTCACTGAGGGAGCTAACAAATGAGTACAAATGAGAAAATATGATAAAGCAGGGTTGAAGGCAGAATCTCTTATAAAAACCTCTGAGAGAGCGTGAGTAACCCTAAACATTAACTAGATTTGAGACGGAGGTTCCCATTAATGAATGAGGACCTAAGAATTGATCCTAAGAGTATGCAGAGTATTAAATGATACAAAACAATTTTAGAGATGTGATGTGGTGTTTTCAGCCTACATAATACTTTAATCCTCAGACCTGCTATTCTAAAACCAACAGCTGTGGTTAATCAGGAATGCTTACAGAAGGGATTGAAATGGCCAGTTCACTCCTTTTTTCCAATCAAATTTTGCTCTCAACTACGCTGCTGTCCTATGTACTTGTGGAGGTAGGATTCTGTACGTCATTTGAATCTTCTTTTGACTGCAAGCCAAATGAAAAATTGCATTTGACTCACTTGCTATACAAGCTGGTTAGTTTTCCCTCTGGACATTCACTAGTCTGTAATAAACCCCCCCAATTTTTAAGTGTTTTAAAATGTGTTTTCAATGTGTTTTTGTGAGAGACAGAAATGTCAAATGATTGTCTCAAAGCTTGCTTGTGTGTGTGCTTTGAGTCACAGGGTGGTGTCAGTAATGCCTCGACCGTTCATCAAGGACCAGCTGTGGCCTTTGTAATTAGTCTAAGGAATGTCACCCAAGGAAGCAGGAGTGTATTGAAGGATGCACCCTCCACTCCCTTACAGTTGTATTGACAAACTCCTTAGATAAGCCTCAAAGAGGTGGACTGAATGAAACCAGGTGTTTCTCATCAAGCACAAGGACTGCTGATCACCGGCCATTGTATAAGCCTGATACTTTGTGGCTCTATTGTATCGCTAATGATTTTGCACCTTCGCCATTGAACTGATAAGAGGTGAGCTCTGCCCCAGAAGCCGGATGATTGCTCAAGAAGCATGAAGTCAGCAGAAATCTGTGGGAACAGAGGACAAACTAAAGGTGGGCAGATATGCTAATCAGCTGATAAGACAAACTTAAAAGGTGACTGAGAATTTTGCTGGGTATGCACCCACCACTGAAGAGGACCAATGGGATGCTGCTACATCTGGGTGAGGATCAATGGGATGCTGCTGGATCCATGATGGTGGTTATTCTTGTGACTCTGTCCTGCATGCTTGCTTGATTTCTTTCTTTTCCTTCTGATGTAGTGAAAACTCAATAACTGGAGTTATTAAGCAGATATTCCTTTATTATGGTGCTGGGTGTGTGGAGGATCTCTCCTTCTAACGCAATAGTTAAAAAGCCCTCAGGGTGTTCTCTGGTGGTCGTTTGATGAAGGCTCGAAGTCTTCCTCGCTGGTAAACTTCTGACCTTTTGCTAGTTTCTGCTGAGCTGTGTTATAAGTAGATTTCTCAAATTGCTGTGAGTCAGAGCCAATCAAAATTTCAATTGTTTACTTAGCAAGCGGTAACAAGCAAAACAGCGCTGGGCGGCCGGGGAGTTCAACTCTGCCAACGGTGCGCGCACACTTCCCGAAAGTCTTTCCTTTTATATCCTCCGTCTTCCAGTATCTGTGTCTCGTCGAGGGGTGTACTCTGCATCTGCATGCCTTGTTGCTAGGGGGTCGTTTTCTGCCTTCTGGTGGTCGTGGGGATGAAGGCTCCATGTCTTCCTCGCGTCACGAATTCCTCGTATCTCCTGCTTTCCTGAGATTAGTCTCACAAAGCTTTTGTTTATACCTTATAAGGTAACACAGAGTACAGACACTTCCCCTTTGCCCTTCTCAACCCCCCTCCTTTTCCCTCCTTTCAGTCTTTTGCACAGTAGAAGTCCTTGCTTCAGCATTTTAATTTAGATAAGCACTTATAGTCTGTTAGTCGTTACACAATGTAATAGTTAAGATTAAGCTTAGGCTTACATAGTTTATGGAATAACATAGCACAAGATTCCAGTATCTTTGACGGAATTTGATGAATAAACAGTTTACTGTCTATCACAAGCTGTGTACTTTGGATGGTCAGAACCGGTCTCTCTATAATCCCATTGTCTTCCAGGCAGGCTTATCTTCGAAGACCTGACGTTTTTATCAGTTCTCTGCAGCTAGGTGGGCAAAAGGCTCAGTCTTAAAGGTACAAATTAGTTATTAACTTTTCCCCTCATCACTTCCATTCTGTCCTATTGCTACCTCCCTTCACTTTTAATAATAAAAACTGTTTTGGGTGTACGGCATTTGACCTCGTTTGTGTCTTGGGATCATATTGAAACCTCCCCCAACATTGGATTGGGACATTTTTTAAGAGATCTGGACAGAGCTGAGTCATTGTTTCTAACCTAGTCCTGTATTGGAGCTGTTCCATAGGATGGGGGATTTTTCAGTCTGGATGGTTCATGCCATTTAGCTGGTGGACGTCCAGGTACCCTCTTAGCTTCTTACACATACTTCCTTGGAGTTTTCCTTAGGCAGGGCAGGAGGGATCATACTGGGCTTCTAGCTTAATCCCTCCTGGGGACAAACAGGAAGGCAGGCAGTGGTACACATGCTGAGTGACACAATTTCATCATCACTGCCTTTAGCTACAGGGAAGCTACATCTCTTTGCTAACTAACCCATGTGGTGATGTTCACCATCCTTTCTGAGTCACATTAACTCTTTCCTTGAGGCTGAAAGGAGCTGCCCAAGTGTCAACACAGGCAGAGTCCTTGCCTCTCTCAATAGCTTGGCTCTATTTTTGCTCTTTTTGCACATGATAGTTGACTCTCTAGACTCGGAGAAAGAGCTGTTGCCCTCTGATATTAGGACAACACTTGAGCAACAGTCAAAGTCAGCAGCTCAAGGTTGCTGAGTGAGTTCTTTTCAAATCAGTCAATGAATGATGTGTCTCTTATATTTGCTGAGAAGGAACTGATACAAGGAAATGATACATTTTAAATGAATGAAATGAAACAGCCAAATCAGTATTCCTCTTTTACAATCCATGCAGCACTTAAGAAAATGAAACATGGTGCCAGATTCACACTGAAAGCTTCACAGGTCCAAAAGATGGCTAATGGATGAGGAAAGCTCTTCCCTGATGTGATAACAAAAATCATATCTAGTACTGTTTGTGGGTCCTTGCAGTCTATGGAGTAGCTGGCAAACAAGAACAATGCTGTGAGTTCACCTCCATTGGAATCACAGACAAAATACTTGCTTAATAAAAGGGGCAATAATCACACTAAATTCTCCTCTTTTTTTTCACTGTGGCAAAACCAAAGAGATTATGGAGGATATATGCTATACTGTTGCATACTGTCATTATAAACTGATTAAACTTTTGCTCTAAGGTTTAACAGACAAGGAAATTAAAAGAAAGGTTGAAAGGGTGTATGAAGAGTGTCCTTCACCCCTTTTTAATTTACAGCTTTCTAGCCTCCCACTTTCTTTTGCTTTTCCTCCTTCAGGCCTGGAGCCATCCCTCACAATACACCACCCTGGGTAGAGTTTTTCCATTCACTTTTCACAACTGGAAAAATGCCTGATATCAAACACAAAGCAATAGGGAACTTAAGGCCTTTCAGCGCAGCAGGGAACTATGGCATGGTCATCAATTTCCCTCTGACAGCTCATGTTCAGGTGCTATCCCCTCGTCTTGGATACCACTACAGGTTTGGCTTGGAAATCCAAGGAAGCTGTATCTATACATATAGCATCCATCTGCTTTGGGCAAAGGAAGGACATGCCTTTTTCCTCAGCATTGTTCCTTACAGTTGATGAAGCAGAGGAATTGGCTGGGACTGCAAAAATCAGCGCTTTTGATTTGCGGAAAACAGACTCTACAACTCGAATGGAGTTATACAGCAGGTATGTTTACTCCGGCACCGGGGTGCAAGGGGATTTCTCCACAAAGCTTGCACACCAACAGCGCATTTTACCAGAAACTTATAGAGTGTGGATATACATATCCATTGGATTACATAACACAAACATACATATGCATGAGTGAGGCTGGGTTAGTTCTAGAGGCTGGTGTCAGCAGTTTATGTTCTCTTTGCACCTGCGCGTTGCCTCCTGGGGGGTGTCTCCGGGGGTCTTTGGGAGGAAGGCTCACAGTCTTTCTCACTTTGTTTTTTCCCCGGAGCATGCGCAGATTCTCTTGGACAATTTCTTGAACAACAAAAATGTTTTTCAGCCGGTTTACTCATCCTATCTTATTTAAGGGAACCAATGGAACTTCTACCATCCGTATATGGCTATCTTTACTCATTACCGAGGCCCAACTAGTTAGAGCACACCTGTTCCTCAAGGACAAAAACATGGTATTTTGCTGAACACTGCAGTTCTTGGTAGATTTTCACAGTAAACTGTTTTGTTTTGATGGACACAGTAGTCCTTGGTAAAATTCCACAGAACAGTCTGGGCAAGCAGGGTTCTTAGCAATATTCAGAAATACTATAAGGAATACTATAACTTGCTAGAAGTAAGGAAATAAGATGCTAAGCAGTTTTCTATAAGTAAATAAGTCTCAAAACAAGTAATCATTTCTCTGTATCAATTCCCCCCTTTTCTTTTCCCTAAGCAAATTCTTTTGCAGTCAAAAGGGTTTCATTAGATTTTATTACTGTCTGTAAGGTCCATATTTGTTTTGTTAGGTTCTTCAATTTACACCAAAAGATAAGGTTTACTGTTGTTAATATTGTCGTCAGATGAGTCAGTATATTTAAGATTTTGGTAGCTGATGGGGAATAGCCTGTAAACACATCCCACCAATAGTGTTCTCCGTCTGATTTCACTCGTTCCATGATTTGGTGTATTCTCTCTGTATCATGCTGGACAGTAATTAAAGTCTTTTGTCCACTTTCTTGGACCTGTTTCATCAATCTTGTTAAGTTTTCATGATGCAAAAGTTTTCTTACTAGGGTCAGATCCATTCCAATAGGCGTGGGCTGCCAATCTTGAACTAATTTATAATTAGATCGTAACAATTGATAAGTTGTGACAGGAGCAGTATAATTGAAATCACACCCTGTAAGACTAATGAAATTGCAGATACAGATGTTCGAATGATTACTTGTATCTATTATAAGGTCATCTACTTGTACAAAGTCACACAGGGTTCTTAAACAAACACATCCCACCCCCATGTAAATGATAATAGTCTCTGGGGTTTCATTAGGGTGAATCTCGAATTGGCAGACGTTTTGTTCAGTGTCCAGACAAATGCCATGAGCTTTGATGGTGTTATCTTCACAAATGAATCCTTGCTGGTCTCGCACAGTACAGGCCTCAACATCAATAGTTTGCCATTTCTTCTTATTTTTTATAGCCCATACCCTGTGCTCTAAGGGATAAATCACAGTTCCATGATGATTCAATCCTAATGCAACAATCGGATACATTTTATATACCTGAGCTCGATATATCGTTACTACAAAAGCTGTGGCTGTGTTCTTAAGGGGGTCGAAGGTAAAATTAACTAAGTGCCACCATGATTGAAATCTTCTTTCAAATTCTGTTGCATTATCCCATATTACTTTTTGGAATTCTCTTGGCAGGATTCCGTCCCTACCTTCCCTGATGGTTGAGGCTGCTGTTGATTGTATCCGTAATTGAGCTTGGACACAACTAAGGGCTGTAGAAACGTTAGTTTGAATTGTGTCTAATGCATCTACAATTATCTTCTTATCTTTTTCATTTAGGTTCTCCCATTGTGGAAATGCACTTGCCATAAGCCACTGATCGTTGTCCAAAGTTAGGAGGGAGGATTTTAGAGGATATTGTATTTTGTTCAGGTCACTGGTTACTATTTAAAACTCCCAATCCTGTCCCTAGAGCACCAATTAGGTCTCTTTTTGTTCGCCCCGTATGAAGTGTTTGTCTTTGCATCCAGGTTGTCCATCCTTCGTAAGAGGTCTTTAAGAGAGATGAACAGGCTGGCTGGATCTCTGAAATATTGCTTTGCATCAGTAGCTCAACTCGTTTAAGAGACCATGTTGGATTAGATATTAACTGTTGTTGACCAACATTCTTAATTACATATGGGCCTATCGGATACACAGATGGTGCTCTCAATCGTTTAAGTTCTACGTGGTTTGAATTAGTAACCTGAGTTGGAATAGCATAAACAGGAGTGGTTGTGGTTTCCTCCTGCGTTATATTTAATCTGAATTTGAAAGATACTGCTCGGTCCCCCAGTTTGGTTCCTCCTAAACAAATAATGGATACTGGTTGGATTGCAGTAAATACATACCAACAAACCTCAGCCACACAATGGGCTTGGCCTAGTCTGGATCCCATTCTCCCATTGGAAATTTTCTTGATAGTAATTTGAGTCAGGGGAGGCGGATCTTTTACATCACTCGCATTGAAGATTCTACAACCGATCTGTACCTCTTTTCCTCTTTTTAACTGTCCAGGTATGGATTGAATTCGTCTTTTCCCATTTGTCTGGTTGAAATGTCATGTTGTCATATATTATAACGGTTGCCAAATTCATCCCCAATAAATTCTTTCCCATAATGTCCAAAATAAGCATCTGTCCAAGGCCATTCCCAAGCACTTGTTAAATTACAGTTCAGCAAAATTATAAGCACTTATACCCATATCACCATTTTTGGATGCAAACTTTAGCAGCCTCACAGGTGTCGATTCCCATTTTGGCTTAGGGGCCTTCTTCACCCTGGTGTGGTGTATCCACGATGTCTGTTCCATAATCTTGATTGCTGTATGGGAAGTTAATAACACCTGACACGGACCTTCCCATTTTGGTTCCAGAGGTGAATCTGAAAAAGATCTGATATATACATAATCACCCTGTTTAATGTTGTGTACAGGCCCGTCCAGACCTTGAGCCCTGGTCCCCAGGACCAATTTCTCTATTTCTCGCAGCTGCTTTTGTAGACTTATAACATCATCTGTTAGTATTTTATCTCCAACCTGGGTTGATATTCCTGCTTGTATCATATATGGTCTCCCATATACTATTTCAAAAGGACTTAATCCCTCCTTAGTTCTGGGTTTGGTTCTGATTCTTAGAAGGCCTAAGGGCAATGCTTGGGGCCAGGACAATCCAGCTTCCTGGCCTAGTTTTACTATTTGTTGTTTAATTAAATGATTCATTTTTCTACTTGACCACTGGCTTGTGGATTATACGGGGTATGTAATTATGTAATTTCCAGTCTATTCCTAAAAGTTTACTAACCTGCTGGACAATTTTTGCCACAAAATGTGATCCCTGATCTGAGGATATTGTTGCTGGAACCCCAAACCTTGGTATTATTTCTTGTAACAATACCTTAGTTACTTCTCTGGCTTTATTAGTTCAGCAAGGGAGTGCTTCTGGCCACCTGGAAAAGGTATCTGTCAAGACCAAAAGGTACTGAAACCCCCCTTTTCTTGGGAGTTCAGAAAAATCAATTTATATTTTACTGTCTGGAACCAAAGACTGCACTTCTACTTTACCTTCTTTAGCCACTCTTTTGGCCTCATGATCTGCCATAGTGTTGCCAAGTTCATGGCTGGAACTTCCTCTTTGGTGAGCTTTGCAATGCATTATAGCCACCTTTTCAGGTAGTTGCACCACTTCCAGGAGTTTGAGGATTTCTTTGGCATGCTTTATATGTTTTCCCTGTGCAGACAAGAGTCCTCTTTCTTTCCACACTGCCCCATGAGCATGGACCACTTTGAAAGCGTATTTAGAGTCCGTCCATATATTAATTTTCATACCCTTGGCCATCTCCAGTGCCCATGTTAGAGCTATTATTTCTGCCTTTTGTGCTGAGGTATTTGGAGGAAGAGCTTTAGATTCTATTACCTGATCTTCGGTGGTCACCGCGTATCCTGCCTTGCGGATACCTTGTCGAACAAAACTGCTCCTGTCCGTATACCAGGATTCATCAGCATCCTCTAATGGTTCCTCCTTGAGGTCTGGCCAGCTGGAATAGACTGCTTCGATTGTTTCCAGGCAGTCGTGTGTCACAGGTTCTCCTGTGGTTCCACTGAGAAAAGAAGCTGGGTTGACAATATTAGTAACCTCTATTTCTATATCATCCTGTTCCACTAGGAGGGCTTGGTATTTCATGTACCTTTGAGGTGAAAGCCAGTGTCCTCCTTTCATGTTGAGTACTGCAGACACTGTGTGGGATACTAGTACTGTGATTTTTTTGGCCCAATGTGAATTTTCGTGCTTCCTGGATATTTAGAACTACTGCTGCTCCTGCCCTCAGGCAGCTAGGCCATCCCTTGCTTACTTCATCGAGTTGTTTAGAGAAGTATGCCACTGCCCTTCTATCTGGTCCCAAATTTTGGGCCAGGACCCCTAGGGCTGTTCCCTGTTTCTCGTGGGAGGATAACCAGAAAGGCTGAGTGATGTCTGGTAAACCCAAAGCAGGGGCATCCATCAGCTTCCTTTCCAGCTGATGGAATGCTCTGTCCACCTCTCCATTCCAAGTGAGGGGTTTTGGATTTGACTTTTAATAGTTCATAAAGGGGTTTTACCATGACTCCATAGTTATATATTCACGGGCGACACCATCCGGTCATTCTTAGGAGTGGAGCTCTTTAGCTGTCTGTGGCCGAGGGGTCTGACAGATGGCCTCCTTCCTTGCAGTTCTAGGGTCTGTTGACCAGCCGTGACCTCGTATCCAAGGTAAGTTAAGCTGCTGAGCTACCTGGGCTTTCTGTGGAGAGACTCGATAACCATTAAGTCCCAAAAAATTAAATAAACTAATAGTCCACATTATGCACATTTCTTTAATCTCTGTGGCTATTAATAAATCATCTACATACTGCAGAACTTCCCCGATTCCATGCAGCCGCTCCCATTTCTCCAGATCTTTAGCTAGTTGGTTTCCAAAGAGAGTGGGGCTATTTTTAAACCCCTGGGGTAGCACAGTCCATGTTAATTGAATCTTCCTTCCGGATTCCGGGTTTTCCCATTCAAACGCAAACAATAACTGAGTTTCGGAGCTCAAAGGCAAGTAAAAGAAGGCATCTTTTTAGGTCCAGCATGGTAAACTGAGCCAATTCTGGTACTAATCTAATTAATAATGTATATGGGTTTGCTACAACAGGATGCAGATCTCCTCCTCTCTTATTGCTATATGCTCTCTATACACAACAAGGTCTCCAAATACCTACTCTCTAACAGTTTCAGCTTTTGCAACTTCTTTTGAATGTCACATGCTGATTGCCCTATAAATGATGACACTAACTGTTGTATTCCCTCTGATCCTGGATCTAAGGGTGTGTCGCCTCACGGTATCCCGCAGCTTCTCCAGGAATTCTGATGGAGTATCTTTAGGTCCCTGCGTATAGGGCTGCACAGTTAATTGCTTTCGGTATAGCCCGTTCCATGCCCCTTACAATCCAATCTCTATGTGCATTTAGCAATCTCATATGGGCTCCTCTGTTGGGGTCCCAGCACGGGTGTTTTTTTAGAAACTGAAAATGCTTGGTCACCCCAACAGAGTCGCTTCGATACCCCTTCGCTGCACTTTTCCAAGTTGCAAGATCAAAGGAAGTGAACGGGACTTTTATTCTGACAGGGCGCCCCCATCCGGCCCTATGGCTTCTCTCAGAGGAGCCGGCACCAGGCACCACCGCTCGCTTCTCTGGTCTCCGAGGGTGAGAGGATACGGGGCTGTGAGGTGGGGAGCCTGGCTCTGGCTCCTCCAAACTTTCACTCTCCTCCTGCCGGCTTCCTACCAGTGGTTTATAGTATTCTGGTAAATCCTTTATTTCGGCCCCTTTCTCTTTCCCTTCCTTCTTATTTTCTTTTTCCAGAGCCAGCACTAGTGGATCTCATGGGGGTGCCAGGCCACAGCCTGTTTGATATTCAGGATGGTCTCGGAGGGTGGAAAACATGTCTGCATAGGAGACTTCATCCCTCTTAAAACAGCATCACTTGTAGCAGGGTGTTATAATTCAAGGACCCATTAAGGGGCCATTTTCCCCCTCATCCAATTTATATAGGGGCCACCACTGATTGCAATATTTGATTAGTGTCTTTTTATTCACACTTGCGCCTGGAGGTCCCCCTATCTTCTTCCAGCGTTTTAAAATACAGCCCAGGGGACACTTTTTGACTATTCCCCCACTCTGGCCACTTCCCATCTTGTCTACTTTACCTTAAAACGCTACCCGATTAAGCTGACAATATCGCCCTCAGGCAGATGGTACAAGGGTGCGCTCTCCCCACAGAGTACGCACCTAAATTCAAGACAACAATTAACACAGAATTACTGCCTCCGCTAGAGGAGATATTTCACCTATGACACTTCAAACACTGAGCCCGAACAAACAGGCAGCACCGATGACCCAGCGGGCGGGCACTAGGGCGCTCTGTACTAAGGAATGTTCCCTCGTCCTGCACTACCCCCCCACTGGTACAGAGTCTGCCCTGCGCTTCGTTCCTCTGCGGCCGCTTCCCTCGCGGGATAACGGGACTGCGGGTCAGAGAACTCCGCACTCCGCAGCTGCAGCTGGGCTGCGTCTCACACCCGCAGAAGAGTCACACACCCACACAAAGGGGCCCTTGCACTTATTACTCACACAACATCAAATGACAAATACTACAAACATCAAAACACCAATTACAACAATTGCTAAATCAGAAAAGTCATAAATCAAAGCCAAAAGCATAAATCATATACCATGAGCCGTTTGCCGTTTATCATTTACCACAGATACACACCTGATTAATATCGACTAAATTATTATAAACGGTACCAGATTTTACATTTGATGGTAACACGGCAATGCCACACCACTCCTGTACCCCCGTACTAGGAGTACCCAGGTCGACCCAGGATCCCAATGTGGTCAGAGTGTTGAAACCACCCTGCAACCCACGGGCCCACTACCACTCTACTTGGGGACTCGCGCCCCAACCCCAGGGACAGGACGAGCACAAAGGCCCTTTATCTCGTGTAGGACGTCTCTTCACGACTTACAGGTCTCCCCTTTCTCCAACATACCGGATCCGCTGATAGATGGTCCTTGTCTGTCCCTGCCGAGATTGGGAGAGCGAGGGAGGCTCTCCGAGAAAGAAACCTCGGGGCGCGCCTAGAACGTCCCTTCTCAGCCGGTCCTGCAGCCGGACAGAGAGGGTCCCATCTGGGGTGCCAACTGATTCGCGGAAACAGACTCTACAACTCGAATGGAGTTATACAGCAGGTATGTTTACTCCGGCACCAGGGTGCAAGGGGATTTCTCCACAAAGCTTGCACACCAACAGCACTTTTTACCAAACACTTATAGAGTGTGGATATACATATCCATTGGATTACATAACACAAACATACATATGCATGAGTGAGGCTGGGTTAGTTCTAGAGGCTGGTGTCAGCAGTTTATGTTCTCTTTGCACCTGCGCGTTGCCTCCTGGGGGGCGTCTTTGGGAGGAAGGCTCACAGTCTTTCTCACCTTGTTTTTTCCCCGGAGCACGCGCAGATTCTGTTGGCCAATTTCTTGAACAACAAAAATGTTTTTCAGCCGGTTTACTCATCCTATCTTATTTAAGGGAACCAATGGAACTTCTACCATCCGTATATGGCTATCTTTACTCATTACCGAGGCCCAACTAGTTAGAGCACATCTGTTCTTCAAGGACAAAAACATGATATTTTGCTGAACACTGCAGTTCTTGGTAGATTTTCACAGTAAACTGTTTTGTTTTGATGGACACAGTAGTCCTTGGTAAAATTCCACAGAACAGTCTGGGCAAGCAGGATTCTTAGCAATATTCAAAAATACTATAAGGAATACTATAACTTGCTAGAAGTAAGGAAATAAGTTGCTAGGCAGTTTTCTATAAGTAAATAAGTAAATAATTCTTAAAACAAGTAATCATTTCTCTGTATTACTTTCACAATAAACATTGTGCTGTGGCACATGATCTCAGTTTAGATGGTCACCAACTTCACAGGAATACATATCTTGCTCTGAGCCACACACATGGTAAGTCCCTGCAAGCCCTGACTGGCCCTACACAGAGCAGAGCTTGACTTTGAATGTTAAATGCATACTTGAATTCACCAGGTGCTGCCTGGAACCAGCACATCATCCTTCCCTAAAATATGCAGGAAAGCCATTAACTCTGCATTTCATGTCTGTTGCTCTTCCTTGCCATCCCCACTCTCCCATCAAGGCATGTCTGTACTCCAGCACTTACTTGTTCCTGTTAAAAGTATTATCTTCCCAGCAGCTAGTGAAAAATTACAGAACTACAAAAAAGTTACAGTTCAACAATATCCATCCAAGTTGACTTCAAACATCAGCCCCAAGTGTCTCATACCCCATTGGTTTTAAAAGGTTATCAATATTAAAAGTAAGAGATTCCATTAAAAAATCATTAACCAGTCCCTAGTTTGCTATTTTTGCAGAACTATCCAGTCCTTTTTTTAACGTAAAACCCTAAACTTCCTCCCAGCAGGCCAAAAGCTGAGTTCATCCTTATCCTCATCCTGGGGGGGGACAACAGCCCTAACTATCATTTGCTAATTAGGAGGAGGTTTGGGCTCAGCTCCATGTGTCACCAGGTTTCTTTCATGACTTTGGGCAGAGCTATGCCACAGTGCTGAGATCTCCAAGATGGCTTAGGAAAGCAAAATGGCATTTCTGTGAAAGCATGGCTGCTTCCAGCACTTGAACTGTGATTTCTGCATGGTGCAGTAGTCATCTACTGCTTAGTCATCTCACCTTATACTCCATATGCCACACAGATGAGTATCTTTACCCTCCTCAACATCTTCTCCCTCATTTCTGAACTAGCAATCATAGCATTTCTTGGCCTTGCAGGTATACCGCAGGAGTAAAAAGAACAACTGTAGGTGAAGTGCTAGGGCTTGGACAATAGGCCCAAGCCAGAGTTCACCTATAGATGAATCCTGTATATTTTATAACTGATAACTATTGTACTAGTAGGTATTGTACTAGGTTATAACAAACCACCTATGCTGATGTAAAAAGTGCTAAAGTGTTGAAGTATTGAAGCCTGAACAACAGGCCCCGAGCCAAAGCTGCTAACTTAGTATGTAGTCATTAGCAAAATATGTATGCTCATTAATGAAAGATGTAGCTTAGATATCATATACTCATTGCTAATGATGAATGTAATGAAAACATGTCTATCCTGAATGTATCTTTCTTCTTCTCTGTGTAGGAGCAAGTTAACAAGGCCATGATGCCAGCTGTCCCGGCCTTGGGACCAGATGTGTGGCCTTGTTCTAAAAAGAACATGCATAAATTAGATAAGCAGGGAAACTCCTTTAGCTTCTCCCTTGAGCCCTGGCCAGGCTCTGGGGGAACCCAATGTGAGAGTGAAACCAGATGTTTCCGCTTAAAACAAAGGTGCCAGCTATTCTGGCTTACTGATTTTTAGGTATATAAGGCTGGACCCGCTCACAGCGACTTTGGAAGCCTCACCTACGGGTGGACGCACCGCGTAGGATTTCCCACTTGCCGGGACAGGCTCTCCAAATCCTCGCTGTAACCGGGGCTCCCCAGCGACTGCGGATCTGGATGATGGTAACGTATGCAAGTGGTGATGGATCTTTCTTAATCACTATTCTCTCTCTCAGGTAGTAATGATTTGATGCATTACCCTGTATTTTCCTATTTGTTTGCTTTAAGTGCACTATTCTGTCTTTTCTTACTGCATGTTTTCTGTATTACTCTGTTACATTATTTAGCTATCCCCAGTAAAATACACCTACTCTTTTCACTCTGGTGTCCGAGTTTAAATGGTATCCTTAATCAGCAAAACAGTAGGAAGCTTTCCACTTATCACGTAAGGCAAAAAAACTCTTCTGCCTTTTAACATATGACTTTGTCAGTCTGAGGACTGCAAGAGCAGGATCCACCTGACTGGGCACAGGATTCATTTCCCTAAGTGCTGCCATCCTGAACTACTTGATATGCCTCAGTATCATCTGGTTAAGACAGACAAGTATCATACACAGATCATGGGTACCAGGAAATATAGGTATTAATAGCACTGAACATAGATGTACCTGACTCTCACCATAAATGCATGTGCCTACAGCCTACTGAAACCCTCCATGCAGTTAGCTGAGCTTTAGTCAATACACTCCATGGGGACTAGCAGTTCTTTTCATCCTAAAATACATTTCTAAGCTACGTCAAATGAATCACATCCTAAAACTGCCTTTGTTTTTCCTGACTATAATAGGAGCTTGGGATGACCAGTTCAGCTGCAGGTATCTGCATGGTGGATGCCTAAATGCTGGTGAGAGGGCCAAGTGTGAAAACAACATAAGGAAGTGAGCTATGAATGTTTCCCCCTTAATATTTAATCTGCTGAAAGTGCCTATATTAATTCCAGTGAAACTGTCACAGAAACTCACATTTCCTGCAACCACTTGCGATTGAAGGGAGACAAAGCTACAGAATTTCATCTAGATTTCCAGTATTACTCCGGTACTCTTTTTTCTCTCTCATAGATGCTGTAGATGATCATCAGCAAATTAATAAAACATACTTTTGTGTGAATGAAAAAACATGTGCCAGCTTGGTTGCTGGTGTTCTGTCCACATGACTAGCACTCTCCTTTTTGCTAAACCTTCTTCCCACTTCTACCGTTAACTCTCCTCTCACAGTCAAAAGGAAGACAAGGCAAATCTGGGGAGTCATGGTATTTCTTTCTCCCAGTAACATTCAAAAATCGTCTGGGGTGAGGAGAGGGAGGGAGTTACATTTCCAGACAATATAAGAAAATCAGATACTTTAACATTTCTCCTAGAACTGAAAAAATTTAAAAAGCAACACAAATGAAATAATTTGAAACTATTAAAAGGAAATGCCCAGTTATGTAGCACGTAGCTTTTGCAAGTCCCTGCCACATGGCAAAGTGCTTACTGAGATTCAAAAACTCCTTTGATGACCCATGCAAAGGCTAAGAGCATTGACAGCTTCACAGATTGTCATGGTTTGAACTCGGCCTGTAGCCAATCATCATGTAGCCAGTCACTCACCTTCCCCCCCCCCCCCCCCCCCGGTAAAATAGGGGAGGGACAAAAAGGAAGAACTCGTAGGTTGAATAAAAAAACAGTTTAGTGATGGTAGCAAAACAACAGTAACAATAGAAAGTCCAAACAGGTAATACACAATGCAGTTGCTCACCACCTGGCGATCGATACCCAGCCCACCCCCCAGCAGTGATCCCAACAGCACAAAGATCCTTCCAGAAGCAGAAATGAGAGAGAATCCGCCTCCTTTATATACTGAGCATAACACCACATGATATGGAATACTCTAATGGCCAATCCGGGCCCGGACCTCCAGCTGTGCTCCCTCCCGGCTCAAGGAAAATTAACTCTATCCTGGCCAAAGTCCAGATCAGGTGCTCTGGCTATGCTCTCTCCCAGCTCAAGAAAATTAACTCTATCCCAGCTGAAACCAGGACACGGATTGCATACTAACACCCCAGAATCACTGTGTGAGCCACTCAAAACTTCCTCAGTTAGGCTATTCTGTAATCATCTGTCAGGAAGGTGATACAGAGAAATGACCACTTTCCGTGCAAATTATTTACTTATAGCAACGTATGATGATTTCTGAACGTTGCCTAAGAATCCTGCTTGCCCAGACTGTTCTGTGGATTCAGTGTAGCCTAGCAGACAGTTAGTGGATTGGCTATGATAAGAAAGTAGCAGGTAGCCCTGGGGTATGAAGTAAAAAGATAACTCACTGATAGCAGACTCAAAGCCCTCAATGGGCACTTAGGCAAACTAAGATAAGGGGAACTCGAACAAAAGGACACGGAGATACCATCTAGGGAGGATGATCTCAACTGATTTAGGAAGAAGACACCTGGACTTTGCTTCACAGCGCATGCCCTGGAAAGAGCGGACACCGTGAAGAAGACCACGTACTTCTCCCCTTGACCACCGAAGACCCTCACCCTATTTCTACTGCGCATGCTCAGACTATGTAAATGAGTTCCGAGAAATAATTATAATAATCACGCCTATTCCCCGAACTAATTGTAATAACCCGGCCTTTCCTAATGAATGTGTATGCTTTGGTGTAATAAATATTTGGCTACTTGCCGAGACGGTGTGCAAGCTTTGTGGAGAAATCCCCTTGCACCCTGGAATAAACATACCTGCTTTATAACTCTATCCGAGTTGTAGAGCTTGTTTCCGCGCATCAAAGGTGGGAGATAGGAACAGCTTGCATGACCTGAAGCATTTATTATTCAACATTACGTTATTTTCATGCTCTTCGCTAAGATGCCTGACCTCCAGGTTCCCCCACAGGGATGGCAGGGAACGGTGACAGGAATATAAATTGAAAAAATACTCATGTTTGCATAATTCAGCCCCTGGATGAAATCTGAGCGACATCAGGGAATCTAAGGATTGTTAAGAGAATCTTCCCTGTTTTTTAGGTTATATTTCACGCTTTGGTCATCTCACTTGGCTGCAGACTTAATACCACCTGCTATGGCAATAACAAGTACAGCTTACTGGGGCTACAGTTCCTGGTACACTGCTTTACTTGCTATGAACACTTCAGGAAAAGGAATTAAAATGCCTGCAAAAGAAATCTTCATTTGCTGCACCATCTGAAGGTTAGCAGAGAAACCCTCAAACAACAAGCAGCTAATGACTGGGTAAATGCCAGATTTCACTGAGTTGTGCCAGGGACGTATTTGGCCATGTGTTTTTCATTTGTACGTCCCCCATAAAGTTGAATCATCAGGTAAATTCTGTTTAATCAGAACCTAAGCCAGTACATGCTTAAATCAATGGGAGGCAATCTTGATTTCCAAGGGAGGAAGCAGAACCTGAATCACTTTATTGTCAATTCAGACTCAGTTTTTTTTTTTTTGTTCTCACAGCAAAATCTAATGTGCAAGTGGCTGTAACCTATCCCCATTACCATCTGTAATAGAGATCCTTAATCCAGCAACTGGCCGAGTACCCACAAGCTCTTTTAAAGCCCTACGGAAAGCTTAGAGCAATCCTGGGAAGCATCCAATATCATATTGGACTGATAAGTAGAAGAGCTATTTCAAGCTTTTTTCCCTATTTGTTACCATGCTGGTGAAGTGCTAAGGCTTGGACAATAAGCCCAAGCCAGAGTTGACCTATAGATGAATCCTGTACATTTTATAACTGATAACCATTGTGCTAATAGGTATTATACTAAGTTATAACAAACCAACTATTCTGATGTAAAAGGTGGGAATACTGAAGCCTGAGCAACAGGCCCTGAACTGAAACTGCTAACTCCGTATGTAGTCATTAGTGAAATATGCAGAGAAGACATAGCTTAAACATCATAAAACATGTCTATCTTGAATGTATCCTTATATTTCTTTATGTGTGAGCAAGATAACAAGGCCACAGAAACAGTTGTCTGGCCTTGTGACCTTGCTCATAAATTAACTAGATAAGCTGGGAAACTCCCTTAGCTTCTCCCTTAAGCCCTGGCCAGGCTCTGGGGGGAACCTAACGTGAGATGAAAACCAGATATTTCCGCTTAAAACAAAGGTGCCAGCTATTCTGGCTTACTGATTTTTAGGTATATAAGGCTGGACCCGCTCACAGCGACTTTGGAAGCCTCACCTACGGGTGGACGCACCGCGTAGGATTTCCCACTTGCCGGGACAGGCTCTCCAAATCCTCGCTGTAACCGGGGCTCCCCAGCGACTGCGGGTCTGGATGATGGTAACGTATGCAAGTGGTGATGGATCTTTCTTAATCACTATTCTCTCTCTCTCTCAGGTAGTAATGATTTGATGCATTACCCTGTATTTTCCTATTTGTTTAAGTGCACTGTTCTGTCTTTTCTTACTGTATTTTTTCTATATTATTCTGTTATATTATTTAGTTATTTCTAGTAAAATACACCTGCTCTTTTCACTCTGGTGTCTGAGTTTAATTGATATCCCTAATCAGCAAAACATAAATTGGTGTCAGAAGTGGGATCCAACAAAAATGCCATTATTTAAAGTGACCATTGGATGTTTAAAATTGTATGAAAAGGTACCTATTGAAAAAGGAAAAGAAACTACAAATTCAAGTAAACGAGGGTGGATTTCGTTAACTGCATGTAGAAAACAACACCAGAGTAAAGAGAGGCTGTTGTTAGAGCGCTCCCAGATGGAGCGACAGAGATGTGATTTGCAGAGTCAAATAGTGATGTTGCAATGCCAGAATAAGTTGCTTGCTGATAAGCTGGATACTTATCAGACAGTGGCGGAGAAAGCTGCGGTGCGAGTAGCACAATATAAGTATAGGAAAAGGAGAAAGTGTAAGAAAGTTCATGCGGTGATTGCAGAAGCGGGTGTGCAGTGGGATCCTGGTAGAGATCCTAATAGTGGGCAAGCTGTGAGGAAGGATATGATAGAGGATTATACACAGTATGAAGTAAATGATATAATTGAAAGATTTAAGCAGAGACCGGGGGAATCCTTGCTCTCTTGGATGGTGCGTTTGCAGGATCAGGGAGTGGCAGGGGTAACCCTAGATGCAGGAGATTCTAAAAGGTTTTTGATTTTAAGTTCAAATGCTTTTGTGCAGGATACATTTCGAAACAACGATCAGGATATTAATTTGTTAACACTGGCTGCTCTGGGATGTAATACCAAATATCCTCCAGAGAATGATTGGCCGGCATCTGACTGTTAGTGGTTTGCTTTGCGGGGTTGTAGACAGCGACTGAAAGAGGAAGGGATGAAAGCAGCTATTTTTGTAGGAGACGCTGACTTTATGATGTGGCATCCTTTGTCAGTCACTATGAGAAACAGAGTGATTCAAACCGTTCCACTGGCATATAAAAATGTAATCATGCCCCTTTGCATTAATGAAATGGGGGATCCCCTCGATGAAGTAATAGAAAAAGTGCAACAGTTACGTGACCTTGAAGAGTGGAGCCCCCGAGGGAGTGCAGGGAATCGAGATACTCGAGACAGCCCTAAAGGCAGTGAAAACAGGATTTCTCGTAAGGAAATGTTTACGGCTTTGTTAAAAGACAGCATGTCTCATGAAAAAATTTATGGTGTTCCAACTAACGAGCCGTGGCGAATATATACACAGAGAGGGCTGAATAAACCTAGCGAGAGAGTGCAGAGTGCTAAAACTAAGAATCCAGGGACAACTCAGCCTACGGCACCCCTTCTCGAACCTCAACGGGACCCTCCATCTGCCCACGGAGGGCCCCCCGTGAGTGGATCACCGGTTCCGGGGGTGAAAGAGGATTGGGCAGCATTTTCTGACTTGTACCCTTTGCAGGAGGCAAGGGAGGGGAATCAATATTATAATCAGCACATATGAATTAATGGCCAAGTTCCAGGGCAGTGAGTGCAGAAGGACCGATGGCCCCATGTAGAACTTAAAGTTTTTTTTTTTTTCCTTTTGTTGTTGTTTGTTTTTTATTGAGGACAACCGGTCCCCACAAACTATAAATACCCTAATTGAGACTGGAGCAGAGGCCTCCTTAATATATGGGAATCCCAGGAAATTTAAAAGACAACCTGTAATTATTACAGGTTTGGGAGGAAAATAAATTAAAACTGTACAAACACAAATGGAAATGAAAACAGGAAACCTCCAAAAATTATTATATTCAGTCATGATTGTCCCCATTCCTGAATATAAAATCATTATAGACATTCAAAAAAAACCTAACTTTAAATCTTTCTGATAGTCAGTATCAATTTGGAGTTAAACCCTGTATTAGTACCAGACCTGTTACGGTCAGCAAAGTAAAAAAATGCCTCCTGAGCAGATCCTGGCTGCAACTAAGTTAGTTACAATGAGGCAATATAGAATTCTGGGAGCACATGAAGAGATATCACAGACAATTAGAAATTTATTAGCTGTAGAAGTTTTGAGGTGGCAGTCTGGTGTGGCCTGTCAAGAAAAGTGATGGATCCTAGAGAATGACAGTGGATTTTAGAGAACTAAACAAACATACTGCACCGCTTGCAGCAGCTGTGCCAGACACTGTCACTTTAATAGAAGAAGCTCAGAAACATCCAGGAACTCGATACACTGTAATAGATTTAACTAGTGCATTTTTTACTATCCCAATTGCAGAAAAGCATTTGCTTTCACAAGGATGGTTGCACAGCCCCACTATCTGTTATAGAATTGTAGCTGAACACTTAGATGAAATACAGCTGCCTCCTCACACACAATTAAGCCACTATATAGATGATATTTTGATTCAAGGAAATGATGAGGAGGAAATACAACAAGTTCTTGAATTAGTGGTAGATCATATGAAACAGAAGGGTTGGGAAATTAACTCTGCAAAAATCCAAGGACCGTCTGAGACAGTGAAGTTTCTGGGAATTCAGTGGCATTGCGGGCATCAAGCCAGACCCACATGGCCCTGACCTGCCGACGCGGAAGTCTCGGACACAACTTAGACGACCAATGTGATCAAGTTGATGCCCCTTTATTAAAGGTTACACAGCAATTTATACTCTATCTCAAACTTCACGCGCCGCTATCTTGTTGCTAATAGGCTAAAGCTACTTGTTCACGCGCCCTTTTGCCCCCTATGATTGGTCCTGGTGTGGCGTCCACGCGACGCTCTCCCCCCAGGTAGACCCCCTGTTTTCGACATTCCAACATCTTTATCTCTTGGGCAGGAATGTAGTTTCTCAGGCCGTCTCGGCCTTGTTTTTGTCCTTGAACACAGCTGCAGCTTGTTGTTACAGTGAGGCCCCTCGGTTTGGATCGCTCATAATATGTCCGTTATTTTCCAGCCATTCCACAAATCCCCCTTTTTGTTTTTGAGCGATCCAGACTTCTCTTTTCTTAAACATTTGTTCACCCAGACTATTCAACATCCGTCACAAACACTGAAACAGACAGGGAAGAAGCAACATCAAGATTAGTAAACCTACTAGCACTATCAATACTCTTTTGACCAAGGTCTGCAACCAGCCCCTCATCCCGAGTCTAGTCGTCCAAGATAACAAGGACCACTGACAGGTCGTACAGGAATACCAGGCCATGCTCTATCCCCACAAATCGGAAAACGCTCCAGGTGGAAGTTTAAAGCCTCCGGTGGTTTCTACGGAGAATCCTCCTGTTTTCAAATTATTCCAAGAAGAATGCTCTGTCACATTTTGACAACCTACAAATAAATCTCAGCGACCATTCTGAGCTAACCAAATATGTCATGGGTCACCAAACCAAACCACTCCTGTGCCATTCACTGGCTGCAGCTGAGGAACCACATTATGGCAGTTTGGCATCTCCGTAACATCAACATACTTAACAGGTGTAACACTAGCCAACAAATCCAATTCTTGCAAGGGTAAAGAAGTTAACTGGTTTAGATTCTCAATGACTGTCTTTTGCCAAGCTGCATTACGCATGGAGGGCCAATTTAAAATGAAACAACTATCATCATCTGGTCTGGCCAATCAGGTCCACTCTCTGTTGTTTCCAATATCCTTCAAAATCAGTTTCATTTTCCTGCAACGGAATGCCAATTAAACAGGTCCTAAAAGGATCATCTGCTTGTTGTAGACTCAAACAGAAATCCTTTATCCCAGATGCGTTTGCCCAGGTTACCCAAATGGTTGCTCTGGGTTCGATGTCAAGAATCCCTTCATGGCTTAATGTGAGCCAAACCAGAACAAATGTGGCCCACATTTGACGTGTAGTCATCATTTCACCTTCCTTTCTCAGGTGTCCTGGTACACCTGCCAGCTTCGAGAGCCATTCTTTCCCAACACCACAACTCTTATTTACTATCTTATTGTTCTAATTAACACACTGCAAAGCCAAACGTCTACAAAGCTTCAAACTCAATTTCTGCTAGAATCCTTTATCTAAGGTTTTCAATTAAGCCTATAACTTTAACAAACTACTGCTGTTTTCTAAAAAATTAAGCCTGCCTTTCTGTAACTAAAAGTGGATTGCTGATATGTTGGCTCGTTGGCAAATTCAGACAACCAGCTTGCTTCAGTATAAACTTCTGAACTGTGATAAGCGGCTGTATTCGAACAGCCGTGCAAAACGACTGCAAGCCCAGGAAAAGACAAAAGGCTTCTCTGTTTGCTGGATGTAGTGCTGTTAGCAACGAGGTCAGAACCAGGTGCAGTCGATGTTCATGTCTCTGAAGTGCCTCAAAACACAGGGTCCTCCGTCCAGTTTGCAGAGGCCTACGTAGATGAATTATTACCTGTAAAAACACAAGCAGGAACCCCTGCCTAGGACCTGTGAGTGAGCCTAGTGCTCTGCGTCGTTCTTCCTGACTTCCCTTTTCCAGGGCCGCACCCATCGACTCGGTACCCATCTGACGCCGGTATCTGTAACAACACAAGCATATCCCCGACCGGTCATTCTTAGTTCTGCAGGTCCTCTCCATTCTCCTGTAACGATATCCCTGTATTGAACAAAAACATTATTGTCACATTGGTTTGTACCAGATTTCAAACCCAAACTATGTATTATTACTGGTGGTTCATTTCTATCACCTGTGAACCGCAAAAAATTTAACACATACACCGCTTTTGCAAGTCGCTCTGCAGCAGCCAAGACTTCTCCCCCTTTTTGTTTTTGCAAAAGCGCTTTCAAGGTTTGATGCGCTCTCTCCACGATGGCTTGTCCCGTGGGGGAATGCGGTATTCCTGTGATGTGACGTATACCCCAGAGTTGGCAAAAATGAGTAAATTTCCGGGAAGTGTAGGCCGGACCATTGTCAGTTTTGATCTCTGCAGGCACGCCCAGTGCCATAATTGCAGCATGCATATGTTTGATGACATGCCGTGCTGTTTCACCTGTTTGTGCTGTTGCCCAGAGTGCTAGAGAAAAGGTATCAATAGAGACATGCACATATTTAAGCCTGCCAAATTCTGGGATATGGGTCACATCCATTTGCCAGAGTTGTAAAGGTTGGAGTCCTCGGGGGTTTACTCCCAAACCGAGGCCTACTCCCACCTTCTGGCAATCGGGACAGGATTGCACAATTCCTCTAGCATCAGCCACAGGAATGTGAAATTGTCTGGCTAACATTTTTGCTGACTGGTGAAAAAACTGGTGTGACAGCCTGGCCTGTTCAAAGGTGTTAACGGCAGGGCCCGTCCAGGCTGGAGCGACAAGTTGATCGGCTCGAGCGTTTCCCAACGCAAGGCCTCCACATTGTTGATGACTGCGGATGTGCATAATAAAATATTCATCCTGACGTTGGTTCAAAAGTGTCAGCAATTGTAACAACAAAGTATGTAATACAGGATTTCGCACAGGTTTCACCATGCTGTTTTCCAGACGTTGTACTGTACCTACCACATACAATGAGTCTGATACTATATTAAGAGGTTCTTGAGACCAGCGTTGAAATGTCCAGATAACAGCTCGAAGTTCCAAAGTCTGTAAAGAGTCACCAGGCACTCCAGGGAGTAATTGATGTTCCCAGGTGTCCCCTTCCTTCCAGGTGACTGCAGCCCTTCGAGATTTTCGTCCAGCATCAGTGAAGACAGTTATCCCTTCTACTGGAACCTCTGATCGCAAGGGTAAATGTACAAACCGCTGATGGCATAATAATGACAAAAGCTTATCCGATGGATAACTATTGGTGATAGTACCTAAGAAATCAGCAATTGCTATTTGAAAGACAGTTGAAGCAGATAATAACCAATCTAAATAAAACTGAGATACAGGTATGTAGATGACTTCTGGTTCGATGCCTGAAATATCTGAAATTCGCTGCCTCCCTTTTATGACAAGCTGTGAAAATAATTCAGGACGTGTAACTACTGTGTTTCTGGGCTGAAAAGGGAGAAAAATCCATTCCAAAATTCGTAAATTTGGTTTTGTTTCACTCAACTGAATAATAAGCCCCAATGGGTGTTCACGTTTACCCCCAGAGTTAACTATCATAAAAGAAAGAGCTTTATCATCCAGTCGCCTGTGAGTATAAGTTGTCATGATTTTGTTGCTAATTACTTGTAAAGCTTGCTGTTGATCCTCATCCAGTTGACGGCGCTCCTGAGCTTGTACAGACGTGCCCAGGAGTGGCATCAAAGGTTTCAGATCATCGTTCGTAATTCCACAGATATTACGAACCCACTGGATATCCCCAATTAATCTCTGCGCATCAGACAATGTTTCTATTTTTGTGTTGATTTTAACCTTTTGAGGGCGAATCACTGCGTTTGTAATAATCCAGCCCAGATACAGCCATGGTCCCTGCTTCTGAATTTTCTCTGGTGCTATCTCTAATCCCCTCTCCCTGAGACTGCATGTTAGCTGGCCCAATATTGTCTCGCAGTCTAGTTGTTTTCCTGCCACTAAGATATCATCCATGTAATGATAAATGAGTAAATGAGGATACTGTTTTCGGATGGGTTCCAGAGCCCACGCGACGAAAGACTGACAGATCGTGGGTGAATTTTTCATCCCTTGCGGTAGCACCACCCAGTGATACCTCTTTGCTGGTTCGGCCTTATTAATCGATGGCACTGTAAAGGCAAACCTTTCAGCATCCTCTGGATGTAAGGGGATTGTAAAGAAGCGATCTTTTAGATCGATAACTACCAGATCCCAGCCTTCAGGTAACATTACTGGGGAAGGCAAACCAGGTTGTAAGGTGCCCATGTCACAGATAACCGCATTAATCGCTCTCAAATCATGTAACAGACGCCATTTCCCAGACTTTTTCTGGATTGTAAAAATTGGTGTGTTCCATGGGCTAGTTGAAGGCAGGATATGTCCGGCATCTAGCTGTTCCTGTACCAAATCATTAATAATTTGCAGCCGGTCCAGTTTTAGCGGCCACTGGTCGATCCATATGGGATCATCAGTTTTCCAGGTTAATTTTAGGATTGGCTGCTCTACCGTGGCCGCGCCTAAAAAGGCGAAGTAATCAATCGAGCTCCCATTTGACTGAGCAGATCTCTGCCCACCAGTGCCACAGGTGAGTGCATCACATAGGGACGTGTGGTTACTAGCTTGCCATCCGGAAACATAAATGCTATTGTGTCTCTGCTGATGGATGTGACTTGAGTTCCTCCAACCCCTAGAATTCCTGTATTAGCAGGCAGTAAAGGCCACTGACTAGGCCATAGATAAAGTGGTACAATTGTGACATCTGCTCCAGTGTCAATGAGCATTCGTAATTTACTCGTCTGTCCATTAGGGTGTCTCATCTCCATCTGCTCCTCTGGCTTCCCCCGACTAATGTCCAGGGCTAACAAAACATCTGGTTGTCCGGTGGACCCAAAGCCTTTTTCACCTCTCTTCTTTTGTTCTGCATTAGGCACTTTTGATTCAAATGGAATTAGCTGAGCAATTTTCGATCCCTCCATGATAGTCAAAGGAGGAGTAAGTGTGTATACCATGATTTTAATTGTTCCCTCAAAGTCAGCATCAATAAGTCCTGGGATGACAAAAATACCTTTTTTAGATGCTGAGGAACGTCCAATTAATAAGGCACTTAAACCATGTCCCAGAGGTCCCACCAGATTAGAATCAACCAGATGTATTGTAGTGTCTGTAAGTGTAATAGCTACTGCTGTTGCCAAGTCCACTCCTGCGCTTCCGGAGGTGGCAGCGGAGCAGCGGTCCAAGCACCCTGGACTTGTGTCGTCGCGCGAGGGCGGGGCGCTCTCTGCCTCCCGTTTCCCCTCTTACGAGACACGTGAGCACGACATTCTGATTTAAAATGACCCATTTGTCCACAGTTAAAGCACTTCTTATCTCGCTTGCCTTTGATGTGTTTGCCTCTGACAATTGGTGTTACTGCAGCTCCTACCGCAGCAGCCATAAAGGCAGCTTTCTCCTGATCAAGCATTCGCTCTGCTGCCTCCAGCAGCTGACCTGCAGTAGATTGTCGTGGGAGAAGGCTTAAAGCTTTCTTAGTTTTGTCGTTAGCATTGTCATAAGCAAGCATATCAAGGAATTTAACTTTCATTTCATCACTTAAATCAGGATTGCTATTAATGGCGGCATGCAATCTGTCGATGAATTTTGGGTAGGGCTCCGTGGGCCCCCGTCTCACGCCTGTAAACGCTGGCGCCGCTTTTTCATCATGTACGGCTAGAATGATTTTGAGAGCCAATTCCTGGGTTAACCGTAACACTTCTGGTTGAAATCCCACTTGCCAATCTGGGCTAGCAAAAGGACCTGCCCCCATCAGCATCTGAGCTTGCACCCCATATAGAGGGTCTCCTTGCTGACGGGGTGTGGCTGCGGCAGCGTCGCAGGCCACTTGCCAGCGCTGGAAAAACTGCAATTGTTGTGAAGCTGTTAGTAAGGTTTGTACAATCATGCGCACATCATACGGAGTCAATAAATGTGCTGTAAAGATATGCTGAATTACCGAATTTGTATATGGTGATTTCAACCCATATTGTGTTACGGCTAATTTTGCTTCTTTAATCATTTTCCAATCTAAGGCTTCCCACTCATTGCCCTGTGGGGTCACTATTACCGGGAACGTCATTGGGCCAAGTTCGTTAAACTGCCCCTCTATTATAGCATCCCGAATAACTCCCCGCCAACGGTTTGCCGGATTATTATTACCACTCGCGCGTCCCGGTGCCCCCCCTCCCCTTTGAGCCAGTGCCCCCCCTCCCATTTGGGCCAGTGGTGGCGGAGACCCGATAGCCACCGTTTCCCTCTGACCAACGCCCCCCACCGTGTCACGGAAGAAGGGGTTAAAAGGAAGAGGCAGCGGTGCTGTGGGGGTGGGCTGAGCCGCTTGCTGCATTCGGATTTCAAGTTGCTCTAACTTTCTCGTTAACTCTTGCAAGTGCTGATCTTGTAAACCGTAATGAGATTGTTCTTGCGGCGACTGAGGTGTCGGGGACGAGGACGGGGGCAGGGGTGGGTAGGCGCCGTCCTCTAAAGAGGAAGCAGCGGCGGCGGCGGCGGCGGCAGCGGGGGGGTCGGGCGGGGGCCAGCGAGAGCGGGGCCGGCCCGTGCGCTCCGGTGATTGATCTTTTGGGCTTGAGGGAGGGGAGTCGAGCTGGAGCAAATCGGCTGATTTTTGCTCGTGCCGTACGGGTGCCGCGCGTGCAGTGTCCCCGTCCCTCCTTTTTGGAGCCACCTTAGGGAACAGGGATCCCGCGAACGTCATAGCGGTAGCGGAATCCTTGGCACCAGCACTTTCTGCCTCTGCTGACAAGGCAGCGAAAGCGGAGGCGGTGGTCTGCCGTTCCGCTTTCATTTCTTTCAGAGTGTCTAGGACCACTCTCCACACGGTGGAAAGTTTCCTACTGTCTTTGGAACCTGAACTAATGTCATCCCACAGTGCCGCGCCGATCTTTTCCCAAGTAGCTAACTCGAAGGCTGCGGTCTCTGAAGCAATTAGTTCGTGCTGCCGAGCCCACAACAGCAACCTCCTCAGGTTCCCCTCATCATAAGAAACTCCTCTCTTAGAGAGTATGTGTTGGAGGAGCTTAACCACTGCCGCTTCTTCTTTACTCAGCGTGGACCCCATCTCCTCCCCAGCCGCTCACCTGATCAGGGCGAGATTCCCGATGATTGCGCGCGCGTCTTCCCAGGCGCCAGGGCAGCGCCTGCTACGGCTGGCTTCCGCTCCCTCTGGACCGTCTTCTCTTGCTCGGACGAGCACCGACGGGAGGGTCCCGATTCCCCAGGGCTTGAGTCCCGCGTATTCGATGAGGCTCCATCGGGTCCCTGCTCGGGCGCCAGTTGCCGACGCGGAAGTCTCGGACACAACTTAGACGACCAATGTGATCAAGTTGATGCCCCTTTATTAAAGGTTACACAGCAATTTGTACTCTATCTCAAGCTTCACGCGCCGCTATCTTATTGCTAATAGGCTAAAGCTACTTGTTCACGCGCCCTTTTGCCCCCTATGATTGGTCCCGGTGTGGCGTCCACGCGACGCTCTCCCCCCAGGTAGACCCCCTGTTTTCGACATTCCAACATCTTTATCTCTTGGGCAGGAATGTAGTTTCTCAGGCCGTCTCGGCCTTGTTTTTGTCCTTGAACACAGCTGCAGCTTGTTGTTACAGTGAGGCCCCTCGGTTTGGATCGCTCATAATATGTCCGTTATTTTCCAGCCATTCCACACTGACCACACCAGAAATCCATCCTATTTTACAGGACAACCTGTCTTAGTCAAACTCCCCATGGTGGGAGCAGTACTATTGGTATTGGATACCCCAATAAACACGTATACCTGGAAAGCCAAAGATGCTCATGGAAAGGAGCACAAAATTAATACAAGGTGGATTATCCCATCTTTCTAATTATAACCCACTTCCGGTTCTCAAAATGAACCGAGAAGCTTTTCTTTCCTTTTTCTTGCAGGTAAACCCCCCCCGGAGAAAGATATCCTGAGTCACGACGGGGGATCCTTATGTGAATTTAAATTTTTATACAGTGTTGATGTTCATTGTCTTATTAATATTTCTAAGATGTATTGTCTATCATTGCAAAAATTGCTTTGGGTGACTGTTCCCCTCTCCCTTGGTTCTGGGGGAAGCTCCGGCTTCCTAAGTGTTAACCAAGAATGGGAGGAAAACGAATTTGTGGGTTTAAGTCATTCTGTTACCAGTATTATGAGCAAACAACAGACACCAAATCAGGGGAAGGTCCCTTTGCTAATGGGGCCTGGGCTTTAAAAAGTCATTACTGGGCCCATGAAGGCAAGATGGAAATACCAAGACCTAAACCACACATGCACTCTGGGCTGGGGGCATGGAAATCCATTTTCCTGCTGCAAAGGCAGACCCCAGCTCCAGCGAGCCAGACCATCTTCAGCTCCACAATTGACAGCAACAACCAGAATATTTTCCCTTGTGATATGTATGTGTTGGTCTTATAAGTGTCCATGTAAAACATCCTGTAACTGTACTTGTTCATGCAGACAACCACCTTCTTCCCCCAGTCCCCAAGGACCGGGAGTACATCCATTAAACCCAGCGTGGGACACATTTTGATTAAATATGTTTGGTTAAAATATTGTTAATTGACATTGTTATTGTCACTGTTACCTTTATTATATGTTTGGTTAGGATGTTGTTAACCATTGTCAGTGTTAATGTTGTTTTATTTGTTATTTGTAGTGTTATTGCTCATTTACCTTTGTTTAAATCTGGGATAGAAGTTTCTAGGCCCAGATGACACATGCGCTTTAGGATAAAGGGGCGTGGAAAGCGATTTTCCTGCTGCGTATGCTGACCCCAACTTCGGCAGAGCAGGGCAACAGACTGCGTGGGCTACCAGAGCCACAAACACTCAGTGATATATTACCAGAACCACGGAAAAATAATGGATAATATGTTAGTAATAATTTCAATTCACTTTATAGCCTTAGCCTTGATAATCATTTTCTTATTTGTTCTTATAATACATCTTTTTTGTCCCTGTGAATGTCAATCATGTAAACTGCCGTTGTGTTCTTCTACTGATTCCTCGCAACCTTAAAAGCGGTTTGTAGAATGTTTTGGTTTTGTAGAGTTAGTTAATTTTGAGCATGACATGTTTGTTAGAGATGTTGTTAGCTATATGCTTGTTAACTGAAGATATTCGTATTTGTTAAAGATATTGTTAGTTACATGTTTATTAACGGAAAATTTATATATCTGTTAAAGATGTTATTAGTTATATGTTAGTCAGAAATATCGTTAGTTGTCATGTTGCACGCTATTTCTGTCCTTTCTCTCTCTCTCTCTTTATATCTCTATCCTTTGTGCCACCACGAGGACAGCAATGTCAGGCCATGGGGCGGTGTGAGAGACTATATTGCCTCGACATTGCTGCTGCACCACTACCACTACCTGGCCTCAACATCCTGTCGCCATGAAGGACTATGCTCTGAAGGAGACGAATTGTCCCCGAAGAAACCACCATATCTGCCTGAAGCCAGAACGACATCATCCTTGGCAGTGCCTGCCAAGCTGCGCTTGCGCACGAGCCAGGTGGAGAAGAAATCAGGGTGAGGAAGGCGTGCGGAAGCTGAAGACGCCACAGGCCGACACCCCTTCTCCAGCACGACCACTGTGAACACCTGGACATGCGCGCATGAAGGAACACGGGGCGGCACGTATGACAATGAGCTCCGTGGAAATGGGCGGACTCTTTGGAGAAATTGTGGGGACTTGGACAATAAAAAGACTGCGTACTCCTCTCTCAGGGCTCAGAGCTGAGATTTCAGGAGAGACTGAACCAACAGGACATCACTGGATTCGTGGTGGTAACTGATTTTGCTGCATCTCTTCAGTTTGCTTGCTTAGGTATTCTGACTTTTTCTTTCTTCTTCCCTCTGTCCTATCGCTATTATTGCTTGTTACAGGAAATAGAGTTTACAAGGTTGCATGGTATCTAACCTCGTTTGTGTCTTAAGATCACAACTGAGATCGTTTAAGAACCTTCTCTGATATTGGATCGGGACACGCCTGACAAAACATCATCAACTGATGAACGAAAACTAATGTCACTAACCATAGAGATGGTTTGAGAGCCATGATTCACCTATAGGTCAAAGGACCGAATGAAGTGCTAAGGCTTGGACAATAGGCCCAAGCCAGAGTTGACCTATAGATGAATCCTGTACATTTTATAACTGATAACCATTGTGCTAATAGGTATTATACTAAGTTATAACAAACCAACTATTCTGATGTAAAAGGTGGGAATACTGAAGCCTGAGCAACAGGCCCTGAACTGAAACTGCTAACTCCGTATGTAGTCATTAGTGAAATATGCAGAGAAGACATAGCTTAAACATCATAAAACATGTCTATCTTGAATGTATCCTTATATTTCTTTATGTGTGAGCAAGATAACAAGGCCACAGAAACAGTTGTCTGGCCTTGTGACCTTGCTCATAAATCAACTAGATAAGCTGGGAAACTCCCTTAGCTTCTCCCTTAAGCCCTGGCCAGGCTCTGGGGGGAACCTAACGTGAGATGAAAACCAGATGTTTCCGCTTAAAACAAAGGTGCCAGCTATTCTGGCTTACTGATTTTTAGGTATATAAGGCTGGGCCCGCTCACAGCGACTTTGGAAGCCTCACCTATGGGTGGACGCACCACGTAGAACTTCCGACTTTCCAGGACAGGCTCTCCAAATCCTCGCTGTAACCGGGGCTCCCCAGCGACTGCGGGTCTGGATGATGGTAAAGTATGCAAGTGGTGATGTATTTTTCTTAATCACTGTTCTCTCTCTCAGGTAGTAATGATCTGATGCATTACCCTGTATTTTCCTATTTGTTTAAGCGCGCTACTTTGTCTTTTCTTACTGTATGTTTTCTGTATTATTCTGTTATATTATTTAGTTATTTCTAGTAAAATACGCCTGCTCTTTTCACTCTGGTGTCTGAGTTTAATTGATATCCCTAATCAGCAAAACAGCTGGATAAAAAGGCATTAATTAATTATTTTAGTTGCACTTTTTGTAGTATTTCTCATAGGACCTGGACTGCAGCTGCCTCAGCTTGATCCCATCTGGCTGGGGGATGGGAATCTATTATAAAATGTGTTTTCCCCAGAGTGAATAGGACTTTCTGCTGCAGCTGTCTTTATGAAGGTGGGGGAGCTATTGGAAACAGGTGCATTGTACATAAATGCTCCCTGGTTTGAACCTATCCAATAGACTCCAGCAGGAAAACTTCAATCAACTCCACAAGATCAAAACCAGCCTAACTCCCACCTCACTTTTTTGTGGGGAGGAAAACACACAATGATTACTTTTAAAAGAACAAATAGCTTTGTGGGGCTGATGTCTTGAAAAGGTATTTATGGCTTTCCAACAAGAATTTTATTAGTTTCTGAAGGGTAAAGTATTGCAACTTTTTGGAACAGTCATCATCTTGCAGGCAATGAATTATCTGCAAGATTAAGATCACTTATGGAAAAATATGTTGTCAGGAATGGAGTGAAGGAAAACACCCCCAAAGAAACCTGATTAATCAAGTACAATTGGCAGCAAGCATATGTGAGAAATGCTCAGTTGCCAATTATCCACGGCTCAGACAGGATGCGGTGTGAAGCACTCTTTATTACGTTCTTGCAAGACCGGGCGCCCCCAACAAGTGGACACACCTAACGGCCATCGTGCAATGGTTTATATTCCCTTCTCCCGGCCGTGAGTTCCCTCCCCTGATTCCTCATTGGCTGAGTACTACAGGGTGTACAGACTTCCCGAACCGCCTACCGATACGCCCCTTCATGTATGTGTTCATACATCGCATGTTCATGGAAATGAACCTTGGCTTTCTCCAGGGCGGAGAAGTTAATATGCATGAGCTCATTACGCAAGCGTATTAAGACAGAAAAACCCGAAATTCAGGTTCTTCAAGCCTCTCGGTATCTACATCCATCTAAAGCCAGTTCTGAGTATTGGGTCATCACAGTCGACAAAAAGACCGCTTGCCTTCTAGCCCTAGGCCAGGGATTTCAATGGTTGTAAATTGGTCTCATTGATTGGTTTAGTGAATCGCTCCTGCCCTTCCCTTCAGGCTTATCATGCGAAAACAACATTCTTTCTCTTACAATTCCCCCCTGTTTTTATTTATACTCTTGTTGCTTTTCGCATATTCTCAGAGTATTGTTCTATGAACTTTTTTCAAGTGTTGACAGCAAGATTTCACATCTTTTCTCTGATGACAAGTCACCTCTTGCATCTTCACCTCCCTCTTCCTCTAGTAACAGCATCTTGTCAAGATAGGGGGATGGTTCCAGAGGCATCTGTTTTGACAAGGCGGTTTCAATGAGACGCTGGACCAATCCTCGGACGCAAGGGATTATGCAGCACCCTACTGCCGTTAAGACACCTGCTACTACAATCAAAGAAGTGAGGATAGATACAACCATTCTCTTCCATTTCCCAAACCAAGAATCCAACCACTCAGTTAGTGAACTGTCTATTCCTGAATTCTCTGCTAGTTCATTTGCCAAGGTAGTAAGTCTCTGTAATGCCTTGGTGACAGTCCCATCAGGGGCTGTGTTATTTGGGATAAAGGTACAGCATTTGTTCCCCAGCATTACACATACACCTCCTTTCTCAGCTAATATCATATCTAGAGCTATTCTATTTTCCCAAGCCATTCTACTTGTGGCATCTAGTTGCTCGGCAATCCCCTTTAATGCATCTCTGGTATAATTTATAAACCTCTGTTGATTATAATAAATATAGTTTATCCAGTCTACATTCTTGTTTATAGTTACCCACCAAAATAGGAAGGACTCAACCCCTGCTGATATTTGATTCCTTGCCTTATGCTCATCTGGGACCCCCCGAGGAACTCCAATAGAGTCAATGTATATTCGATCATCAAATGATACTCCTAAATTCCTCTTTGCTCGTCTATCTGATGGCTCTAATTTTCTTTCAAATGCCAGGGTAAATGGGATGGCCAATTGAACAATTGCACATGTTCCCCTCCAATCTGCTGGTAGAATGGGTCGCAGGATCTTTCCTCCACAATACCACCACAGGTCTGCTCTGGGGATACTTAATGCTGAGTAGTTTCCTGCACCATCATTAGTCACATTCAAGGTTTTTGTGCACAAGTTGAATTCTCCCACAAATCTAGTAGCCTTGCCACCTTGTCGTGAGAGACAAGCTGTATGGTTACCAGAGACAGTGGAGAAAGTAGGTGGTATCTTTACATCCTTGTTCTGTACGGCAGGAAATAGCAATGCTAAAGACTTGCAAGTTTCATTACCCCAAGCAGCCTTCTCCTGGTAGAGGGCAATCATGCACCGCATGCCTCGTGGATCCTGAGTCCAGCCCAGGGGGAAGGGAACAACCTGTGCCGTGGGTCTTCCTGTTGCACAGACATAGCAATTGCTATGATTTAAACTCTGTACTGTATATTTGATCCATTCTACCCAGGCATTTGTATCTCCATACCCTGTCTCTATTTCAAAGGCCTGTTTAAGATCTTTTACCTCCACAACTGCCGCGATTTTAGGATCATTATGGAGGCTCAGTTTTCCTTCTTCAGGGGATTGAGTGGGCTGCCTCTTTTCCTTAATGATCTTAGGTGGCAATGCCCATACTACTATTCTAAATCTCGCTACAGGGTCCTTCCCTGCTACATCTGCTCCAAGGCCGTAAGTGCGATCTACAAGGTTATCAGCCCTTTTGATGGTTATTACTATGGGATTACATTGTAAAGATGAGCAGGTGGAACTAGGGACCCCTTTAGATATGCTTATTTGATTCTTTAATTCCTTTGCTGTGTTGGACTGGGGAGGTGTATAGGTCCATCCCTGGTAGGTGGTAGTCCACCATACATGATCCCATCCAGGGCATGGTGGCCCCCTATAAATTTGTGTCTCAGGGCATAGATATTTATTTTCACTACTCAGTTGTCTTTGGGTTTCAACACCTCCACAGTTCAACACCTGACAGGCATCGAATTGGATAGTTTGGGGTCTTTCTGTCCTAGTTACATTTATCCAAATTTTAACAGGATACCCAGCCCCTCCTTTCCATTTATCATCTGTCTTCTCATTTCTGTTTACACTGTCACTTGTATCAAGGCCCACGGTTATTAACACAATCACTGCCATCCAATTTCCTCCTAACATCTTTACCACCAGACCAATGTTTCGCTTATTCACGTCTATAAGGTAGATGGATGCTTTTTCTTGAATGTCATCCGTAGAGGATCTTCAGTAGTCTGGACTTGCCATTCACAGAGGTCCTCTGGGGGTTCAACTGGTCCTTTGACTCGTGTATAATGTGTCCACCCTTTCTCAGCTGTTCGTACCGCGGTCTCTGTAGTCAAGAGGACTTGGAAAGGTCCCTCCCAATCTGGTTGGAGTTTGGCTTCCTTCCAGGACTTGATTAGGATCCAATCTCCAGGTTGGAATTTATGAACTGTGAACTCCAATGGTGGAGTTTGGGCTAATAGTCCTTGATGCCTGAGAAAAGATAGTGAAGAAGACAGCCCAAGTATATAGTTTTTAAGAAATGCATCTTTTGTTTCAAATTGTGGAAGTTCCTTATTTCTTCCCAAGTACAGTAGTCCAAAGAGCATCTCCTAAGGGGAGATTCCTACATCCTTACGAGGAGCAGTTCGGATCCTTAATAAGGCTATGGGTAAACACTTAGTCCAAGGCAGTTTGATTTCTAATACCAGCTTGGATAATTGTCTCTTTATTGTCTGATTCATTCGTTCCACTCTCCCTGATGAAGGAGGGTGCCAAGGAGTGTGGAAATCCCAAGATATGTCTAAGCTTCTCATTAAATACTGTAATACCTTTGAGGTAAAATGTCGTCCCTGATCTGAATCAATATTTTCTACTATCCCATATCTAGGAATAATTTGTTCCAAAATTATTTTGGCCACTGCTGCTGTTGTAGCCGAGCTTAAGGGGAAGGCTTCCACCCACCCAGTTAAATGGTCTACTAACACCAACAGGTACCGCACTCTCCCTACTTTAGGCAATTCAGTAAAGTCAATCTGAATACTTTGAAAGGGTCTTAGACCCGGATTTCGCCCTCCGATAGGTTGTTTCTTGAGTATCTTCTTATTTATTTTTTTACATGTTAGACATCGTTCACAAATTTGTCTGGCTATAGTGTAAATTCCTATACAGCCATATTTTCGTAACGTCAAGTCACACATGGCTTGTACGCCCCAATGGCTCCCCTGGTGCAAGATGGCCAAGACTTCCCTCATCAGTTGTTTATTTAACATTTCTCTCCCATCAGGGAGTACCCATTTCCCGTTCAGTTCACTGGCCCCCATTTCCTTAAGCATTTCTTTTTCTTTTTCCTCAAAGGTTGGTGTTTCTTGTAAAATAGGTACCTCAGGGGTAAGATAATTCATGGTTACTACTTCAAGCCCTAAGGCCGCCTCTCGGGCCTTTTTGTCTGCTAATCTATTTCCCCTTGCCCAAAAAGAGTCCCCTGTTTGATGTCCATTAATATGCACCACGGCAATTTCAGCCGGCAACATCAGATTGACTAGTACCTGTCTGATAAGCTCTTCATGAGCCAGTCCCTTCCCACGGCTGTTAATGAGTCCTCTTTCCTCCCAGATTCTTCCAAATGTGTGTACTACCCCAAATGCATATCTTGAGTCTGTATATATTGTTCCTTCTTTCCCCTTCAACCTTTGTAATGCTTGATTTAGAGCATACAACTCACAAGTTTGTGCTGACCACTGGTTGGGCAGTCTCCCCATTTCTTTTACTTCATTTTCTATTCCCTCAATTATTGCATATCCATTATGTCTTTTTCCTTGTATCGTCCTTGAGGACCCGTCTATAAATAACCTTAATCCTGTATGTAAAGGTACATCCCTAAGATCCACTCTTGCCTTGGTTTGGTAATTTATTAAGTCTAAACAATCATGTTCCAGGTCACAGTCTCTGTCCTTATCCTTGCCCTTCCATAGAAAGGTGGCTGGGTTCAAGCAAGGAGTTGTTGTTAATACTAGGTCATCTTTTTCAATCAATATCGCTTCATATTTTAAGATTCTGGAATCCGTTAACCACCGCCCAGCCTTCTGAGTCAAAATTGTCTTAACCTGATGAGGAGTGCTCACAATCAGGAACCCTCCAAAAGTCAGTTTCCGACTCTCTTCGACTAAGAGGGCAGTGGCTGCTATGGCCTGCACACATTCTGGCCAACCCCTGGACACTGGATCTAGGAGTCGGGATAGATAGGCCACTGGTTGTCTTTTATCCCCCCATTCCTGAGTTAAAACTCCTAAGGCAGCTCCCTTATCTATTGTCACAAATAATTCAAATGGCTTATCTAAAGACGGTAAGGCTAAAACTGGGGCAGTCACCAGGCTTTGTTTTAATTCTTTAATTAATTTCTCCTCCTCCTTGGTCCAGACAAGAACATTGGGTTCCTCATCCAGGAGTTTAAGATACAACCCCTTTGTTTTCTGTGCATAGGCCTCAATCCATAGGCGACAATACCCAGTCAATCCCAAAAACTTCCTTAATTCTTTCTTAGTTTCAGGGAGTGGTAGATTAATTATCCCTTGTATCCTTTCAGGATTTATTTTTTGTCTCCCTTCTGTAATTAAATGGCCCAAATACTTAACTTCATTTTCTATATATTGAAGTTTGGTCTTTGAGACCCTTAACCCTTGTTTTCCCAGAAAATTGAGGAGTCCATCAGTGGCTATTTTCACTTCAGACCGCTCCTCCCCTGAGAGTAAAATGTCATCCACATACTGTAGTAACATGACCCCTTCAGGTGGCTTAAATTGTTCCAGAGTTTGTTCTAATATCTGCCCAAATAAATTAGGGGATTCTGTAAATCCTTGAGGTAGAACAGTCCACCTCAACTGTTGTTTGCGCCCTGTCTGGGCATCTTCCCATTCAAAGGCAAATAAATCTCTACTTTCTGGATCTAATGGGCAAGCCCAAAAGGCATCCTTTAAGTCTGTAACACTGAACCATCTGTGTCCATGTGGTATTTTACTTATCAGAGTATACGGGTTTGGTACCACAGGATATCTCTTTTTGACTATTTCATTTACTTTTCTTAAGTCTTGTACCAATCGATAAGAACCATCCATTTTTCGAACTGGCAGAATGGGGGTGTTGAAAGGGGACATACAGGGTTCTAGCAGTCCATCCTTGAGCAACCCCTCAATTATTGGTTGAAGACCTTTCCGCCCCTCTGCCGAAATTGGGTATTGTTTCTGTCGCACTACGCCATGTCCATCTAATAAGGTAATTTTTAAGGGGGGGATTTTTAGTCCTCCCCTATTACCTTCTTTGACCCACACAATGTGGTTTATATCTGCTTCATCCTCTTCTGTCAGAGTGTTCATAGTAATAGTCATACATTCCTTATAAGTGTGGATTTGTAATCCTAGTCGTATCACCAAGTCCCGGCCCAGCAGATTACTGCCTGAGTTTGGGACATATAACAGTTGTGCCATAACTGTCTTATTTTTAAATCTCAAACTGGTAGGTTTAAATACAGAAACTGTAAACCCTTCCCCTTTTATGCCAGTCACCGACGCCCATTGGTCTGATAGCTCCAACCCCAAGGGAATATAATTTAAAGAAGTCCTGCTTGCCCCGGTATCAACTAAGAATATCACTTCCTCCTCCCGGGGTCCCACCTTCAAATTTATCAAGGGCTCTTGGTGGGATCTATAGCTAAAGAGCCCCTGACTCCTCTATTCTATGTCCTCAAAGTTCATGATTGGAATTACTTTTTCTTCCTTCTTTAATTCTGGGCATTCTCTCTCAAAATGCCCCAGTCTCCCACAACGATAGCATCTGCTAGGCAATCCTGGGCGATATTGAGATGGCCTACGCCATGACAGTCTCCTACCCCGCCCCATAATCTGACTTTCCACCCTCTGCCTTCTTCTCTGGCCTTGAGCCCAACCTCCTCTTTCTGGTTTTCCTTTTTGTTCTACCTTCTGGTTTACTACCTGTTCAACTGTGGAGACCATCATTTTAACCTTCTGTTTTTGTTTTTCTTCCTCTCTTTTAACATATACCTTATGAGCTTCTCTTAGAAGGTCCTCTAGTGGCCTCTCATTCCATCCCTCTATCTTTTGAACTTTTCTCTGGATGTCTGGCCATGCTTTTGTGACAAAATGGACTTTTAGCAACCCCTGAGCTACAGGGTCTTCGGGGTCCATACCAGAATATTTTCTCATCTGATCTCGTAGCCTTTGTAAGAAGGCTGACGGAGTTTCGTCCTTTTCCTGTTGAATCTCAAATGCCTTTATGAAATTCTGAGATTTAGGGACAGCCCCTTTAATCCCTTGTATAATTAGTTCCCTCAAATCTTTCATATTATTTCTATGCACAGGATTATTGTTATCCCAGTTGGGATCCACATTAGGGAACTTTTGTTCAGCTAGAACAACCCCTTGACCGGGTGGATTTCTCCTTTCCCATTCCTGCATGGCTGCCCTCCTGATCATCCCTCTTTCTTCCCCATTAAACAAAATATTCATTATAGACATCATTTCTGTCCAGGAAAAATAATTAGGACCCAAAAATTGATCTAATTGCTCTGCCAATCCAACAGGGTCCTCTATTAAAACTTTCATTTCCTTTTTAAAGTTCCGCACTTCGCTACTTGTCAGCGGGGCACTCACATACCCCACTTGCCCTTGTCCCAGAGGGACTTCCCTGAGGGGGAACATGGATTCTATTGTTCTCAGATCTTGTTCCCCTGTTTTCATAGGAAAATTCTCCAAATCCCTCCTGCACTGTTCTAACTCTCTTTTTAATCTACAGTGCGTTTTTGGAGGGGAGGGGGCGCTCATTGTCCCATCTTGTTCACCCTGATGCTCTGTTACAGGCGCAGGGGAAGGGAGAATTTGATTACCAGGATTATGGGAAGGAGGAGGAGGGTTATAAGGAGGGGGCAAATACTTAAGGGGGTCCCATGATTGAGGTTCTGGAGGTTTTTCATCTCCAGTTCCTTCCCGGTCCTCCTGTTCCACCTTTAAGGTAAAAAGGTGCTCAGTTCTTTGTTGGACCCAGCAGGAGGCGTAGTCAGACTCCTCTTGTGAAAAGGGGGTCTTTGAGTTCACATAGAAGTTTAAGTCTAGACATAACCAATTGTCAATTGACCCATATTTTGGCAAAAAAACCTTACGTCCCAGAATGGGCTCCTTTGTCCACACAAAAACACAATAATGTGTCATTTTCTTTTTGTCTTTTCCCCTTGTATTCGGGACGTTCCTCCATCGTAACAGCATTCTCCCCAATGGACTGTACGGGGGAATGTTTTTAGGGACCTTCCCTGAATTCCCGCTAAGCTTAGTCTTTTTGTTCCCCATTTTTTTCCTCGAGACTTCTGGTCGTTTTCCTCGCGGCACAGCAGAGCCGCCACTGCAGACTCCGCCCTCAGCCCGTACTGACGTACGGCTCACTCGCTCCCACCCACCAGAATCTCCCAGACCACCAAGGCAGTACTTAACAGTCCAATTTTCTTACCTTGGTCTGTGCACAGAGTTGCCTGGTCTAACAGCGCTTTCCAAAGTTCCTCTTTTTTTTTTTTCCTTTTTCCCCCAGTGGTTCACAAGGCCCGTCTGTATTATCAGTCTCAGGATCTCAGTTGGTCCCCGTGGAGTCACCGTCGATGAGTCGCGAGGCCGTTGAAATCAACAGGGAGCGCCTCCTCGCCCTCAGCGGCGGAGACTCCCAGGCGACGACTTCGAATCCCGGACGAGCCCCCAAATTGTGAGAAACGCTCATTTGCCAATTATCCACGGCTCAGACAGGATGCGGTGTGAAGCACTCTTTATTACGTTCTTGCAAGACCGGGCGCCCCCAACAAGTGGACACACCTAACGGCCATCGTGCAATGGTTTATATTCCCTTCTCCCGGCCGTGAGTTCCCTCCCCTGATTCCTCATTGGCTGAGTACTACAGGGTGTACAGACTTCCCGAACCGCCTACCGATACGCCCCTTCATGTATGTGTTCATACATCGCATGTTCATGGAAATGAACCTTGGCTTTCTCCAGGGCGGAGAAGTTAATATGCATGAGCTCATTACGCAAGCGTATTAAGACAGAAAAACCCGAAATTCAGGTTCTTCAAGCCTCTCGGTATCTACATCCATCTAAAGCCAGTTCTGAGTATTGGGTCATCACAGTCGACAAAAAGACCGCTTGCCTTCTAGCCCTAGGCCAGGGATTTCAATGGTTGTAAATTGGTCTCATTGATTGGTTTAGTGAATCGCTCCTGCCCTTCCCTTCAGGCTTATCATGTGAAAACAACATTCTTTCCCTTACACATAGAAGAGCGACTGTGTTCTTTAGGAGACATTTTTTAGTGTAGATGAGTTTTTGCTTGGCTCCAAGTGACGTTGTCATGTTATCCCTACTCTCATTCCTGTTTCAGACCTTGTCAAAGGCTCTGTTGGTACCTCAAACTCCACATGTCCTGACTCATTTTGCCTGGGCTCCAGTCTTTATGGATGCTTAGTGACAAGTAAGAGAGAAGGCAATGGGGATCTTCATTGGTCCCAACTAGGCTATTGCTGCTAAAAATCTGCATTTCTCCCTAAAAATTCTGCTCATGTTAAAGATGAGCTACACTGGTATAACAGGCACTGAGCTTGGCATAAGGCATTCTCAGGAGCTGGTGAGAACCTGTTCTCCAGAGTATCTGTGATAACAAAACCTCCTGAACATGCTACTGGGAACCTCTTTGTTCCCAGCTCTTTTGAGGTGGGCTAGAGGGTAAAGTTTTCCCCCTCACACTTAGAATTTGATAGCCAGAAGTGGATATTGCTCCTTCTCTATGTCTGATGTTAGGGAGTTAATTTTTTTTCCCCTGTGTTATTTTACATCCTTTTCTGAACATATAACAGATGTTCCCAAAGCCCAGAAAAGGAGCTTTGGGAAACATTTCTGTTTTTTCACTAAACAAATTCTGACAAGTCAAACTTCCAAAGTGCAACAGCTCCCTTCCCCTCTGACCTCTGCCTCCCAGCTTGGGAGGCCTTTTCTCCTCCCCTCACATTTCTGCGTCCGCAGCCTGGTCTGTGCACTGTTACTGCTGGCATGCTACCTTGGGGCAACACAGCATCTCCTGACTCTGGAAGAGACTAAGTTATATCATTTTGGGTACAGAAAGGGTTTCCTTTGACTCTCCTACATCTGCGCAGTTGCTTAATGAAAGTGCAGCATCTGGTCTAACAGGCCCTGATTAAAAAAAAATAGGAAAATACCATTTTCTCAAACATTTCCAACTAGCTGTTCCAGACTACATTATTTTATGGAAAAGTTCATGGTGTGCCAGTGATATAGAAATATTAAAGAATTTGAGCACATGACTAATAAGATGATTAACAATATTAGGCCTAAGAGTTGTCTGTTCAAGCTAAGGAATGTTGAGCTGTGAGAACAAAGACGCAGGCTCACAAAAACAGAGATAGGGGCCCCAAGGACAGAGGACGTGAAACCATGGCAACAGAAGATAACGGGCATTTTATGACCCAAAGGAATGAGTCCAGGCCCAAGGATGCGCATCACTCTTCAGATAAGGTGGATAACGGGAGATCTGGCCAGAAGGGACTGGTTTTTGAGGCCTGGTGATGTCGAAATTGGGGAAAAGGTGGTGAGGAAGACTACTGGCCTTCCTCCTGAAGACCCCCGAAGACCACCACCAGGAGGCAACGCGCAGGCGCAAGAGTGACATAATTGTTTTAAAACTGCTGACACAGCTCTTTTGAACTAACCACACCTTTGTCGTACATATCTACGTTTGTGTTGTGTAACCCTATAAATGTGTATAAGATACCTGCATTTAAGTCGTAACCTAAGGGGCTTGGGTGTGCACGATAGGTGGAGAAATCCCCCGTGCACCCAGCGCTGCAATAAAGAATGCCTGCTTTCTAATACTCTGGTTTTGAGTCTTAGAGAGTTTTTCCTCAACCGGCTTTTCGGTATCACCAGAACAGAATGTTTTTTTAAGGGCTGAAGATAACACGAAGCTGCAGTATTACAAGTACTACAACCTGGCCTAAGCTGGTATTATCAACAGAAAAAGCAAACCTGTCCTGCTCTCAGCTACACATCTTTGCTGTTGCACTGTCCTTCTCTTGTATAGCATTAGTGTTTGCATGGATGCGCTGTGACTATCAGAGAGGTAATCCAGTTTAGAATAAACCCAGCAGAAAAAGAATTTAAAAGGTTAGTTTTCACATGGATCAGCTTCTCAGTCCAGATTCACTGCACAAGCACACAAACACTCCCAAGAAACAGGAGATGGGATGCTACGTGGGAGGCATGAGCAGGGAAGGTGGAGATGAAGGGGTGAGAAGAACAGACTCTTTTGGCAGCTGTGCTGGCTTTTGTCAGCTGAAAGTGTTTGCAAAATGATGGACTGAATAAGTGATTTATGGCATTCTCAAGCAAGCCCTGCTGAAATCTTTGGACAACATTGTATCACGTCTCTCTAGTTTTGCACAGCACAGGCTGATTTTCCAACAAAACCAGTCTGTTCAAGTAGGCAGGAAGATAAAGACATGTCATACAAGTGGCCAGGACAAAAAGCCTAAGAGCTATGTGGAGATGGGGGATTTTAACTGCAGGAGAACTACTGCCTCACTGTGTAACCTTGGGAGAGGCGCTTGGCCTCAATTTGCCTTAGCTGGAAAGCTGGTGAGGAGGGACGTGCGGATGCACAGGCCCGACAGCATGATGCTGTGGCTGAGCTGGATGTTGTGTAGCTGCTCGTGGGCAGTTATGTACAAAATCACAACAGTGATGCTAGAAAGCTCCAGGCATCTTCACAAGATTTTGCTGGCCATTAATCCAGCAGACAGCTACTAATGGCATCTGATTACTTTTTTTGTGCTACTGCCATTTAAGGCCACTCTGAAGGATACAAACTCTTCTATATTTTACAGTGTGAGATTCAGGCAAAATAATAACCATGGGTTTCAGAGAATGAGTTCTCAAAATGACAATAAACTAACAAGATGTGAATTTTATTTTTTAAATCTCCAGCCATGAACTTGAAACGAAGAAATTGACTCAACAGTCAGAATCCAATATAACTGTTAAGCGGGTATTCTTTATTAGCAGCACTGGGGTCGCCCTGGGGATTCTCCACCATAAGGGCTCCCAAGAACTAGCAAGGGACATCAGTTTGCATACACACAAATCATACATATTCATTAGATTTCCTGGAAAGGGGGGTCTTATGATAATGAGTTCCCGGAATTCATTTCCATAGTCCGAGCATGCGTAGTAAAAATAGAGTGAGGGTCTTTGGTGGTCGAGGGAAGAAGTACGTGGTCTTCTTCACAGTGTCCGCTCTTTCCAGAGCATTGTGCTGTGAGGTAAAGTCCAGGTGTCTTCTTCCTAAATCGGCGAGATCATCCTCCCTAGATTGTATCTCTGTGTCCTTTTGTTCGAGTTCCCCTTATCTTAGTTTGCCCAAGTGCCCACTGAAGGCTGCTATCAGTGAGTTATATAGGGATCGGTTTACTTTTGTCTAGACAGACAAAGAGGCCTAGGGAAAACAGTTGAGGAGTCCCTGGGAAACAAACACAAGCAAAACTTTCATGCATCACAGTTTAGTCTTAATCAGAAATTCATTGGTTTGAGCCCTTTCATTCCCCCCTTTTCTTTTGAGGGTATAGTGCTTATAGCTCTATCCCTCATCTAAATGAATTTGCTATATCATGAATAGCAGTTACAACACTGAATTGTCAAACAAGTTACTACAATCATCACAGCTATTCCTATGATCAATACAAGTAATTGTTTTAACCATTTGAAGTTTGGCAACCATGAAGTAAGCTTGTTCCATATTTCTTCAAAGCCTAAAGAAGTATCGTCCTTTTGTATTTCCTGCAAAATACCTAATTGTTGCTTCATTATTCCTAGATCTACATTTATTTTTCCTGTTTCATCTATGTATGTACAACAACTAGAATTCACAACTGCGCACACTCCCCCATGTGAGGCCAACATCATGTCTACAGCCGTTCTATTCTGGAGGGTGATTTTAGAAATTTCAGTAACTTCCCTCTGTAATGTTCCTATTGCATCAGTTGTAGCACTTCCAATTTCCACCATTACACTAGAGATATTTACTATAGCCTTTTCTAGTTCACTGACTCCCAGCCAAGGAATAAACCATCTCACAAAGGAGTGAAAGGCCATAGATCGTATTATTAAAGGGTTTGGTATATTTCTCTTTTGTCTCCCTATGGGCAGTCTCACCCAGCCTGCTCCATGTAATTGAGGCATTACTTTAATTTGTGGGGGAACTACTCCTAATGTACATGATCCAGTCCACCAAGGGGGTAGTGATTTTCTGGCAGTGTTTCCACATAGCCAATACCATCCCTTTCCTTTAGAAACCTCCCAATGTTTTCCTCTATAGCTTTTGTGTTCCATTTGTAGATGAAGTTGAAAGTACCAATCACACTGGAAATAATTCCCTGTGGAGTGGCTGGAAAACAACGGACATATTATGAGTGATCCAGACCGAGTGGCCTCACTGTAACAACAGGCTGCAGCTGCTGTGAAGGACACATGCAAGGTCAAGGGAGATTAAGAAACTGCGTGCGTAGCCAAAAGATAAGGAAGTTGGACTGTTGAAAACAGGATGCCTACCTAGTAGGAGAGCAGCGCGTGGACACTACACCGGGACCAATCATAGAGGGCAAAGGGGCGCGTGGACAAGTAGTTTTAGCCTATTAGCAATAAGATAGCAACGCGTGTACTTTATGCTAGTGTATAAATTGCTGTGTATCCTTTAATAAAGTGGCATTAATTTGATTACATTGGTCATATAAGTTGTGTCCGGGACTTCCGTGTCAGCAATTCCCCACTGAAAAGTTACCCAGAAAGGTAGTTTTCTGATCTGTTATGCATTTAACTTTCTCTTTCAATTTAGGAACCTTTATATCCCAAACTTGTGGGTTCTCATTCTGTTCCTTAAATTGAGTTTTGGGGTTGTTCCAGAGATCATTCCAGGTGGTATTGAAGGGAATTGGAAGGCCAGTCAATGAGAGGTATGTAACAGCACTATGCCCTGGAAATTTAGGACATACCCAACATTCACTCATATTAATTGCTAGTGCTATTCTTTTTACCAACTGCACATGAGTGTTATCATTCCACTGGCTTCCCAAGCTTTGTAAGGTAGCTTTCTGATATATAACCAGCTGTATCAGCAAAATAGTTACAGTCTTTTGAGTCGGAGATTTAGAGGGGCCTCTTCCTGGGAGATCCATGGCATTGGAGCTTTCTTGACCCACGAATAATGAATCCACGTGGCTTGCTCTTTAATATTTATCACAGTAGAAGTCATCAACAGCACCTGGAATGGTTGATACAAGGAAATGATCCCCTGCTTTGCAACTTATTTACTTATAGCGACTTACAGCAACTTATAATGATTTCTGAATATTGCTTAATAATCCTGCTTGCCCTGACTGTTCTGTGGAAGCTTACCAAGGGCTACTGCTACTGTGTTCATCAAAACAAAGCAGTTTTCTGTGGAAACTTACCAAGAATTACTATGTTCAGCAAAAATAAGAGACATGTCCTTGGAAAGCAGATGGGTTCTAACTAGTTTAGTCTTTGTAGTGAATAGATAGCCATATATGGACGGTAGAAACCGATATACTGCTGCTTTTAGATAAGATAGAGGTGGTAAAACAGCTGGAACAACTCTTGTTATTCAAGAAATTAGCTAAGAGAATCTGTGCATGCTCCGAGGAAAAGTACAAGGTGAGAAAGACTGTGAGCCTTCCTCCCAAAGACCCCCGAAGACACCCACCAGGAGGCAATGCGCAGGTGCAAAGAGAACATAAACTGCTGACACCAGCCTCTAGAACTAACCCAGCCTCACTCATGCATATGTATGTTTGTGTTATGTAATCCAATGGATATGTATATCCACACTCTATAAGTTTTTGGTAAAATGTGCTGTTGGTGTGCAAGCTTTGTGGAGAAATCCCCTTGCACCCCGGTGCCGGAGTAAACATACCTGCTTTATAACTCCATTCGAGTTGTAGAGTCTGTTTCCGCGAATCAGTTTGGCACCCCAGATGGGACCCTCTCTGTCCGGCTGCAGGACCGGCTGAGAGGGGGATGTTCTAGGTGTGCCCCGAGGTTTCTTTCTCGGAGAATCTCCCTCGCTCTCCCAATCTCAGCAGGGGCAGACAAGGACCATCTATCGGCGGATCCGGTATGTTGGAGAAAGGGGAGACCTGTAAGTCGTGAGGAGACGTCCTACGCGAGGTAAAGGGCCTTTGTGCTCGTTCCTGGGGTTGGTGTTTGGGTCCCCAAGTGTTACCGAAAATCCAGAATAAAGAACTTATCAACACCAATTTGATGCAGATAAGCAGACACTTCTTTATTGACGGCTGGACGCGCAGGGGAGTGTTCTCAGCAACAGCGCGCACCAAGCACTAAAATCATGCATCTTATATAGAACTTGCTCATACAATAAACACACAATTTCCAAGGACACAATTTCATACACAAACATATAATTTCCAAGGACACGGTTTCCTTGGCAGGTACTTATAAACTGTTACGGTTGTTTCCCCCAGTTCCCATTAATCCTAAACTCTGACAACTACTTGTATTCTCCTGGTCCTGTATATATATTATAAATCAATTTACAAATCAGTTTGTGTTTGGTTACCTAGGTTCCAAACGTTTCTACTAAATGATTATGACCAATCTCTTCGGCCTTGGTATGGGACTGTGTAGGTGATTTTAAAGCAGCAATCGGTTGCTAATTCAAACCACAACAAATAAAAATTTTACTAAATATTTCTTATGATTTTATATTTCTATTAAATCAAACACAATTACTTCTACTTATTGGTAAATCGATAACACAAGTGGTAGTGGGCCCGTGGGTGGCAGGGTGGTTTCGACACTCTGACCACATTGGAATCCTAGGTCTACTTGGGTACTCCTAGTACGGGGGTACGGGAATGGTGTGAGTTGTGTGAGTGGGTTGGAATTGCCATTGCTACCATCAAATTTAAAATCTGGTACCGTTTATAATAATTTAGTCGATATCAATCAGGTGTGGATCTGTGGTAAATGATAAACGGCAAACGGCTCATGGTATATGATTTATGCTTTTGGCTTTGATTTATGACTTTTATGATTTAGCAATTGTTGTAATTGGTGTTTTGATGTTTGTAGTGTTTGTCATTTGATGTTGTGTGAGTAATAAGTGTAAGGGCCCCTTTGTGTGGGTGTGTGACTGTTCTGCGGGTGTGAGACGCAGCCCAGCTGCAGCTGCGGAGTGCGGAGTTCTCTGACCCGCAGTCCCGTTATCCCGCGAGGGAAGCGGCCGCAGAGGAACGAAGCGCAGGGCAGACTCTGTACCAGTGGGGGGGTAGTGCAGGACGAGGGAACATTCCTTAGTACAGAGCGCCCTAGTGCCCGCCCGCTGGGTCATCGGTGCTGCCTGTTTGTTCGGGCTCAGTGTTTGAAGTGTCATAGGTGAAATATCTCCTCTAGCGGAGGCAGTAATTCTGTGTTAATTGTTGTCTTGAATTTAGGTGCGTACTCTGTGGGGAGAGTGCACCCTTGTACCATCTGCCTGAGGGCGATATTGTCAGCTTAATCGGGTAGCGTTTTAAGGTAAAGTAGATGAGATGGGAAGCGGCCAGAGTGGGGGAATAGTGAAAAAGTGTCCCCTGGGCTGTATTTTAAAACGCTGGAAGAAGATAGGGGGACCTCCAGGCGCAAGTGTGAATAAAAAGACACTAATAAAATATTGTAATCAGTGGTGGCCCCTATATAAATTGGATGAGGGGGAAAATGGCCCCTTAATGGGTCCTTGAATTATAACACCCTGCCACAAGTGATGCTGTTTTAAGGAGGGAAAGGAAGTGGGATGAAGTCTCCTATGCAGACATGTTTTTCACCCTCCAAGACCATCCTGAATATCAAACAGACTGTGGCCTGGCACCCCCACGAGATCCACTAGTGCTGGCACTGGAAAAAGAAAATAGGAAGGAAGGGAAAGGGAAGTTGAAAAGATGTTGTTCATCAAGCAGTATAGGACAGAGATGCACAAAACTGGGGAAAGAGAAAGGGGCCAAAATAAAGGATTTACCAGAGTACTATAAACCACCGGTAGGAAGGCGGCAGGAGGAGAGTGAAAGTTCGGAGGAGCCAGGCTCCCCACCTCACAGCCCCGTATTCTCTCACCCTCGGAGACCGGAGAAGCCAGCGGTGGTGCCTGGTGCCGGCTCCTCTGAGAGAGGCCGTAGGGCTGGATGGGGGCGCCCTGTCAGAATAAAAGTCCCGTTCACTTCCTTTGATCTTGCAACTTGGAAAAGTGCAGCGAAGGGGTATCGAAGCGACGCTGTTGGGGTGACCAAGCATTTTCAGTTTCTAATAAAACAACATGATCCTGATTGGAGTGATATACAATTATTATTGGATCACATGACAGAAACTGAAAAACAATTAATATTAAAAACAGCCCAGGATCTGGCTACTGATCACCTCAAAAGTACAGGAGGAGATATAAAAGATCACTTCCCCTTACAGGACCCACGCTGGGACCCCAACAGAGGAGCCCATATGAGATTGCTAAATGCACATAGAGATTGGATTGTAAGGGGCATGGAGCGGGCTATACCGAAAGCAATTAACTGTGAGGCCCTATACGCTGTTCGACAGGGACCTAAAGATACTCCATCAGAATTCCTGGAGAAGCTGCGGGATACCATGAGGCAACACACACTCTTAGATCCAGGATCAGAGGTGGGAATACAGCAGTTAGTGTCATTATTTATAGGGCAATCAGCACGTGACATTCGAAAGAAGTTGCAGAAGCTGAAACTGCCAGAGAGCAGGAATGTGGAGACCCTGTTGGACGGAACATGGAGAGTATATAGCAATAGGGAGGAGGAGATCTGCATCCTGTTATAGCAAACCCATATACACTATTGATCAGATTAGTACCTGAATTGGCTTGGTTTACCATGCTGGATCTAAAAGACGCCTTCTTTTGCTTGCCTTTGAGCTCCGAAACTCAGTTATTGTTTGCGTTTGAATGGGAAAACCCGGAATCCGGAAGGAAGATGCAATTAACATGGACTGTGCTACCCCAGGGGTTTAAAAATAGCCCCACTCTCTTTGGAAACCAACTAGCTAAAGATCTGGAGCAATGGGAGCGGCTGCATGGAATCGGGGAAGTTCTGCAGTATGTAGATGATTTATTAATAGCCACAGAGATTAAAGAAATGTGCATAATGTGGACTATTAGTTTATTTAATTTTTTGGGACTTAACAGTTATCGAGTCTCTCCACAGAAAGCCCAGGTAGCTCAGCAGCTTAGCTTACCTTGGATACGAGGTCACGGCTGGTCAACAGACCCTAGAACTGCAAGGAAGGAGGCCATCTGTCAGACCCCTCGACCACAGACAGCTAAAGAGCTCCACTCCTAAGAATGACCAGATGGTGTCGCCTGTGGATATATATAACTATGGAGTCATGGTAAAACCCCTTTATGAACTATTAAAAGTCAAATCCAAAACCCCTCACTTGGAATGGAGAGGTGGACAGAGCATTCCATCAGCTGGAAAGGAAGCTGATGGATGCCCCTGCTTTGGGTTTACCAGACATCACTAAGCCTTTCTGGTTATCCTCCCACGAGAAACAGGGAATAGCCCTAGGGGTCCTGGCCCAAAATTTGGGACCAGATAGAAGGGCAGTGGCATACTTCTCTAAACAACTCGATGAAGTAAGCAAAGGATGGCCTAGCTGCCTGAGGGCAGGAGCAGCAGTAGTTCTAAATATCCAGGAAGCACGAAAATTCACATTGGGCCAAAAAAATCACAGTACTAGTATCCCACACAGTGTCTGCAGTACTCAACATGAAAGGAGGACACTGGCTTTCACCTCAAAGGTACATGAAATACCAAGCCCTCCTAGTGGAACAGGATGATATAGAAATAGAGGTTACTAATATTGTCAACCCAGCTTCTTTTCTCAGTGGAACCACAGGAGAACCTGTGACACACGACTGCCTGGAAACAATCGAAGCAGTCTATTCCAGCTGGCCAGACCTCAAGGAGGAACCATTAGAGGACGCTGATGAATCCTGGTATACAGATGGGAACCGTTTTGTCCAACAAGATATCCACAAGGCAGGATATGCGGTAATCACCGAAGATCAGGTAACAGAGTCTAAAGCCCTTCCTCCAAATACCTCAGCACAAAAGGCAGAAATAATAGCTCTAACACGAGCACTGGAAATGGCCAAGGGTATGAAAATTAATATATGGATGGTCTCTAAATACGCTTTCAAAGTGGTCCATGCTCATGGGGCAGTGTGGAAAGAAAGAAGACTCTTGTCTGCACAGGGAAAACATATAAAGCATGCCAAAGAAATCCTCAAACTCCTGGAAGCGGTGCAACTACCTGAAAAGGTGGCTATAATGCATTGCAAAGCTCACCAAAGAGGAAGTTCCAGCCATGAACTTGGGTACGCTATAACAGATTGTGAGGCCAAAAGAGTGGCTAAGGAAGGTGAAGTAGAAGTGCAGGCTTTGGTTCCAGATGGTAAAATATAAATTGTTTGTAAGCCTCAATATTCTAGGGAGGATCAAAAACTTATTGAAGATCTAGGGGGAAGCAGAGAAGAGGACAGGTGGGCAAAGACTCCTCAAGGTAAAATAACAGTACCATCTGCATTATTATGGGCTATAGTGATGACATAACATTAAAAAAAAAAAAAATCATCCCATTGGGGGGTAGAGGCCTTATATAAGTATCTAAATCAACGTATAGTTGCCCGAAATCTATATACCACCATCAAGCAGGTGACACAGCAATGTGAAATCTGTTTACAAAATAATCCTAAAAGAGGACTGAAGACCCAACCCGGGCAGATAGGGAAAGGAAATTACCCAGGACCTGCTTTATAACTCTCTCCGAGTTGTAGAGTCTGTTTCCGCCAATCAGAACGGATCGTAATAACCTGCCATAGCCAGCGTTTTCCATTGCATAACTACACTAAAAGTCATCATGCAAAGGCTGGACTGAAAGACCCTTGAGCTTGATCCCATCTACTGGTGTTGAAAATTTGCCCAGCTGGAGCTGGCAGGTCTGGACCTCTCTATGCATGGATGATGTGAAGGACGCTACTGGCTCCCCATTATTTTGTGCTGGTACATGCCTCTGTGACCCGTATTGAAAATCTCTGCTGCACACTGGCATGTTGTGAACTCCCCAGGGGATGGTGTGTACCACCATCAAGCAGGTGACACAGCAATGTGAAATCTGTTTACAAAATAATCCTAAAACAGGACTGAAGACCCAACCCGGGCAGATAGGGAAAGGAAATTACCCAGGACAATAGCAGATTGATTTTTCTGAACTCCCAAGAAAAGGGGGTTTTTGGTACCTTTTGGTCCTGACAGATACCTTTTCTGGGTGGCCAGAAGCATTCCCTTGCAGAACTAATAAAGCCAGAGATGTAACTAAGGTATTGTTATGAGAAATAATACCAAGGTTTGGAATTCCAGCAACAATGTCCTCAGATCGGGGATCACATTTTGTGGCAAAAATTGTCCAGCAGGTTAGTAAACTTTTAGGAATAGATTGGCAAGTACATACCCCGTATAATCCACAAGCCAGTGGTCAAGTAGAAAAAATGAATCATTTAATTAAACAACAAATAGTAAAACTAGGCCAGGAAGCTGGATTGTCCTGGCCCCAAGCATTGCCCTTAGGCCTTCTAAGGATCAGAACTAAACCCAGAACTAAGGAAGGATTAAGTCCTTTTGAAATAGTATATGGGAGAACATATATGATACAGGCAGAAACATCAACCCAGGTTGGAGATGAAATACTAACAGATGATGTTATAAGTCTACAAAAGCAGCTGCGAGAAATAGAGAAATTGGTCCTAGGGACCAGGGCTCAAGGTCTGGACGGGCCTGTACACAACATTAAACAGGGTGATTATGTATATATCAGATCTTTTTCAGATTCACCTCTGGAACCAAAATGGGAAGGTCCGTTTCAGGTGCTACTAACTTCACATACAGCCATCAAGATTAAAGAATGATCATCGTGGATATATCACACTCAAGTTAAAGGAGCCCCGAACCAGCAATGGGAATCAAAATCAACTGATCCCCTGAGGCTACGAATCCAACAAAAGGATGGACATTAATTATCAACATGATCGAACTATGGGGAGGGATCGTAAGTACATGGCACTCTAACACACATTATACATTAACACAGAATATCTCCCTAATTCTAGGTAAGATCAATTGTTAGATATGTACTCAAATACCTGCTTTGATATAGCAAAAGAATTTGCTTAGGGAAAAGAAAAGGAGGGAACTGATACAAGGAAATGATCACCTGCTTTGCAACTTATTTACTTATAGCGACTTACAGCAACTTATAATGATTTCTGAATATTGCTTAATAATCCTGCTTGCCCTGACTGTTCTGTGGAAGCTTACCAAGGGCTACTGCTACTGTGTTCATCAAAACAAAGCAGTTTTCTGTGGAAACTTACCAAGAATTACTATGTTCAGCAAAAATGAGAGACATGTCCTTGGAAAGCAGATGGGTTCTAACTAGTTTAGTCTTTGTAGTGGATAGATAGCCGTATATGGACGGTAGAAACTGATATACTGCTGCTTTTAGATAAGATAGAGGTGGTAAAACAGCTGGAACAACTCTTGTTATTCAAGAAATTAGCTAAGAGAATCTGCGCATGCTCCGAGGAAAAGTACAAGGTGAGAAAGACTGTGAGCCTTCCTCCCAAAGACCCCTGAAGACGCCCCCCAGGAGGCAATGCGCAGGTGCAAAGAGAACATAAACTGCTGACACCAGCCTCTAGAACTAACCCAGCCTCACTCATGCATATGTATGTTTGTGTTATGTAATCCAATGAATGTGTATATCCACACTCTATAAGTTTTTGGTAAAATGTGCTGTTGGTGTGCAAGCTTTGTGGAGAAATCCCCTTGCACCCCGGCGCCGGAGTAAACATACCTGCTTTATAACTCCATTCGAGTTGTAGAGTCTGTTTCCGTGAATCATGGTCCATTCCATTTTTCTTTCAGTGGTTGACCTGAAAATTCTTAACATATACCCAGTCTACAGGATTAGAAGGATGAATTGTCTGATCTAGACCTCTGACTCCAGCCCCCAAAACCACATTATTAATTTTATTCAATTGTCCTCTCAATGATACCACATATTGGTATAAATGGTTCTCTCCTAATTGGCTCATGTCTTCCCCTTTAAATGGAAATTGATAAGGTCTGCCATATAAATTTTCAAAAGGACTGAGATTTTCTTTAGATCTGGGCTTAGCTATAATTCTTAACAGAATGAGGGGATGAGCTTGATACCAATATAGATTGGTTTCTTGACAAATTTTTGCCATTTGTTGTTTAATCAAGTGATTCATCTTCTCAACCTGTCCACTGGCTTGAGGCCGATATGGTGTATGCAATTGCCAATCTATACCAAATATTTTACTAACTTGTTGTATCACTTGGACACAAAAATGAGTACCTCTGTCTGATGAAATCACTGTCGGCACTCCAAACCAGGGAATGATTTCATTCAATAACACTTTGGTAACCTCTCTTGCCTTATTAGTTCTGCATGGGAATGCATCTGGCCAACCTGAGAAGGTATCTGTTAATACCAATAAGTACCAATACCCCCCTCTTCTTGGGAGTTCAGAAAAATCTACTTTGCCAATGTTGTCCCGGACTATTACCTTTCCCTATAACTCCAATTAGAATTTTGTTTGATATATTTGGGTTGTTTTTTAAACAGATTTCACATCTTTGGGTTACTTGTTTCATAGTAATGTATAAATTTCAGCTACTATTTTTTGATTTAGCTGCTTGTATAGAGCATCCACTCCCCAATGTGTTTTCTTATGTTCACCCAAAACTAGCTTCCATAGTATGTTAGAAGGCACTATTATTTGCCCATCTGGAACATAAAACCATCCATTTTTTTCTTTATTACTCTTCAAATCATTAATCAATTTTAGGTCTTCCTTTGAATATTCAGGTTTCAAATCTGAGTTTAGGATTGAAAGTTTTACTGCCTGGGACCAAAGCTAATGCTATGGTTTCAGTCATTTCTGCCGCCTGTCTGGCCTTCCGATCTGCCAAATTATTTCGAATTTCCTGCTCAGTGTTACCTTTTTGATGCCCTCAACAATGCATGATGGCTACCTTTTCAGGGAGTTTTATGGCTTCTAGCAGCCTTAAAATTTCCTCCACATGTTTTATTTGTTTTCTTTGTACTGTGAATAATCCTCGTTCTTTCCATACACCACCATGAGCATGTACTACTCCAAAAGCATATTTTGAGTCTGTCCATATATTAATCTTTTTCCCTTTTGTCAGTTCTAAAGCTCTGATCAAGGCAATTATTTCAGCCTTCTGAGCAGAAGTCCCTACTGGCAATGGCTTAGCTTCTATTACTTCAGAAGTGGTGGTCACAGCGTATCCTGCCTTAAGGTTTCCCTGTTTTATGAAGCTGCTTCCATCCGTGAACCAGGTGCCTTCAGCATCCTCAAGTGGTTCTTTTAAGTCACGTCTACTGGAGTAAACAGCTTCCACGGTCTCCAGATAGTCATGGGTTACAGGCTCTGATATGGTCCCACTGAGAAAAGAGGCTGGATTCAGAATGTTAGTGGTCACAATGTTTACATCATCCTGTTCCACCAGGATGGCTTGATATTTTAGAAATCTGGAAGGAGAAAGCCAATGGCCTCCCTTTTGCTCCAGGACAGCCGAGACAGTATGGGACACCAATACCGTCATCTTTTGGCCCATAGTAAACTTTTGGGCTTCTTGAATGTTGAGAACAACTGCTGCAACTGCTCTCAAACATCTGGGCCTTCCTTTGCTCACTTCATCCAGTTGCTTAGAAAAGTAAGGAACTGCTCGCTTATAGGGTCCCAGCTGTTGTGCTAGAACTCCCAGTGCTATGCTTGTCTCTCATGTGAAAACAACCAAAAGGGTTCAGGAATGTCAGGGAGGCCCAAGGCAGGAGCTCTCATCAATTCCTTCTTTAATTGTTCAAATGCCTTTCTAGCCTCTCATAATTATGGACTTTTGGTAAAGCCATTGTATTCCTTGCTAAAGGAAAATCCATCAAGATTAATGTGGACCGGAGAGGCTCCAGATCTTTAGCTAGTTGGTTTCCAAAGAGAGTGGGGCTATTTTTAAACCCCTGGGGTAGCACAGTCCATGTTAATTGCATCTTCCTTCCGGATTCCGGGTTTTCCCATTCAAACGCAAACAATAACTGAGTTTCGGAGCTCAAAGGCAAGCAAAAGAAGGCGTCTTTTAGATCCAGCATGGTAAACCAAGCCAATTCAGGTACTAATCTGATCAATAGTGTATATGGGTTTGCTATAACAGGATGCAGATCTCCTCCTCCCTATTGCTATATACTCTCCATGTTCCGTCCAACAGGGTCTCCACATTCCTGCTCTCTGGCAGTTTCAGCTTCTGCAACTTCTTTCGAATGTCACGAAAACACTCAAATGAACATCAAAATGTCCCCAAATGAACACCAAAGTGTTCCCAAATGTACTCCAAAGTGTACCCAAACATATACCAGTGAGGTGCTAGCAACCCAGTATATGCTGTTTCACGTAAGATCTCATCTCACGATTTATGAACAGCTTCCTAATGGCCAGGTCCCCAAACAAAAAATTTAAAGAATACCTTTATTCAGATGGTCCTTGTCTGTTCCCGCAGTGATCCAATTGAGGCAAGGAGTCCCTCCAGGAAAATCCCGGGGGCGCCCAAGGGAGTCCTGTTCTCAATGGGTCCTGCAGCCAAGCAGAGAGGGTCCCATCTGGGTCGCCAACTGAAACAAAGAGCTTCACTCAACAGTCAGGACTGAGTAGAACTGTTAAGCAGGTATTCGTTATTCGCAGCGCTGGGCAGCACTGGGGAGTGCTCCACCACGAGTGCCGCACTTACTAACAGAACACTCTGACTAATATACACAAAAAGCATACATATGCAGCAGATTTCCTGGAAAAGGCAGTCTTATGATAATGGGTTCCCAGAATTCACCCACATAGTCTGAGCATGTGCAGCAAAAATAGAATGAGGGTCTTGTGACAGGTGCACCCGCCCAATGAAAGCAGAGTTTCTTGGCTGCTGAAGGGTAGCAGCTACTGACTGCCTTTGTTCTCAGGGCTTTGCGGTAATTGGGGCCTTTGGCCAATGGGAGCCACTATTGACTACAGGTCAAATTCGGCCTGGGTATAAATGGAGTCCCCTGGGGGAGCCATTTTGAGCTTGTCCCCTGGAGCAGCACGCTGCGGTCGAGGACTCTCCCCTTGGGCCGGGATTCCGCCCAAGGAAACTCCTCGAGGTGACTCGAGGTCATATAATGGACAACCAGGGGATCAGGCCTAGTCAGCATGGGTTCATGAAAGGCAGGACCTGCCTGACAAGCCTGATCTCCTTCTATGACAAAATGACCCAACTACTGAATGAGGGAAAAGCTGTGGATATTGTCTACCGGGATTTTCGAAAAGCATTCAACACAGTTCCCCATAGAATTCTCATAGAAAAACTGGCTGCCCATGGCCTGGATGAGCGAACGGTCTGCTGGGTCAAGCACTGGCTGGATGGACGGTCCCAGAGAGTGATGGTCAATGGAGCTAAATCCAGCTGGCGGCCGGTCACAAGTGGTGTTCCTCAGGGCTCGGTGTTGGGACCATTTCTGTTCAACATCTTTATTGACGATCTTGATAAGGACATAGAGCGTATCATCAGTAAGTTCGCAGATGACACCACGTTAAGCGGGAGTGTCGATCTGCATGAGGATAGGGAGGCACTACAGAGAGACTTGGATAGATTGGATCGGTGGCCAACGTTAATGTGATGAGCTTCAACAAGGCCAAGTGCCAGGTCCTTCACTTGGGCCACAACAACCCCATGCATCTGAAACAAAGAGCTTCACTCAACAGTCAGAATTCAGTGTAACTGTTCAGCAGGTATTCGTTATTCGCAGCGCTGGGCAGCACTGGGGATCACTCCACCACAAGTACCACGCTTACTAACAGAACACTCTGACTATTATACACAAAAAGCATACATATGCATCAGATTTCTTAGAAAAGGCAGTCTTATGCTAATGGGTTCTCAGAACTCATTTACATAGTCTGAGCATGCGTAGTAAAAATAGAGTGAGGGTCTTCTCCCCTCACTACGGGTCCACATAGACTTTCTCACACTGTCCGTTAGTGAACTTTAGGTTTCTCATGTCCATATATAGTCATAGAGTTACCTCATCTGTCCTTCAGCTCCTGTTTGTTCCAAGGAAGTTAGTTTAGACCAGCTTTCAGTCACTTATCTTGACACTGCCATCTTCTTAGACACTTGTTTTTTAGTTTCCTGCTATTAGGGATGTACTCAGAGAGTTTTTCAGACTGTCCAAGGTCTGTCTTATCTTTACTAGGCAAGGAGTTAAAGGTTTCAAAACATCTTACAAGTGGGTAATGACTACAGAGGGTAGTTAGGAAAAAGTATAAATGAAATTATATACATTACAGCAAAATACAGGAAAAATAAAAGCTAGTAAAACACAAGTGATGGTTAATGTTAAAACTAAATGTCCTACTTTACAGGTCCCTGTACATTAGCAATTTCAAGTATACTTGTAGCAACTTCCTTTCACATCGCTACAGGCTTGGGGAGGTGTGGCTGCAGAGCTGTCTGGAAGAGAAGGATCTGGGGGTTCTAATTGACAAGCAGCTGAACATGAGCCAGCAGTGTGCCCAGGTGGCCAAGAGGGCCAACAGCATCCTGGCTTGTATTAGAAATAGTGCAACCAGCAGAAGTAGGGAGCTGATAGTCCCCCTGTACTCTGCACTGGTGAGGCCACATCTTGAGTGTTGTGTCCAGTTTTGGGCGCCTCAATACGAGAGAGATATCGAGGTGCTGGAGCGAGTGCAGAGGAGGGCAACGAAGCTGGTGAAGGACCTGGAGAATAAATCCTATGAGGAGCGATTGAAGGAGCTGGGACTGTTCAGTTTGAGGAGGAGAAGGCTGAGGGGAGACCTCATCACTCTCTACAACTACCTGAAAGGACATTGTAGAGAGGTTGGTGCTGGTCTCTTCTCACAGGTGATTAGTGACAGAACAAGAGGGAATGGCTTTAAACTGCAACAGGGGAGGTTTCGACTGGACATTAGGAAAAAAATTTTCCCAGAAAGAGTGGTCAGACAGTGGAATAGGCTGCCCAGGGAGGTGGTGGCGTCACCATCCCTGGATGTGTTTAAGGGTTGTTTGGATGAGATGTTGGGGGATATGGTGTAGGGGAGAACTTTGTAGAGTAGGGCTGATGGTTGGACTCGATGATCCCAAGGGTCTTTTCCAACCTGAACGATTCTGTAATTCTGTGTTTCTGTGAATATGGAATATTCCATTGGTTAATTTGGGTCCGGTGCTATGGCTGTGCCCCCTTCCAGATTCTTGTACATCTGCACATGGACAGGACGTGGGGAGTCGGAGAGTCCTTGATTTCTTAGCAGCAACCGTAAACATCAGTATATTATCAGCATTCTTCTCATACCAAATCCCATACTGAATCCAAACCATAGCACTATTCTATCTACTAAGAAGAAAAATTGACTCTATCCCAGCCGAAACCAGGACAGTCTCCACCCCTTATTCCATACTGAAACCAGGACAACATTTTTAACTGTACTAATGACTGTAAAATGTGTTAGCATGTAAAATGGTGACAAGTTAAGCCAGCAAAATCAGATACTGTGTTGGCTATTTCTCAAAATGTCTGTTCTACCTGAAACTGTCTGATGGACCAAGTATCTCCAGTGCTCCATACAGCTCTGTTTATTACCTGTTTTAGCAGTGGGGTGTGAGAGACAGAAATGTCAAATGATTGTCTCAAAGCTTGCTTGTGTGTGTGCTTTGAGTCACGGGGTGGTGTCAGTAACGCCTAGACCGTTCATCAAGGACCAGCTGTGGCCTTTGTAATTAATCTAAGGAATGTCACCCAAGGAAGCAGGAGTGTATTGAAGGATGCACCCTCCACTCCCTTACAGTTGTATTGACAAACTCCTTAGATAAGCCTCAAAGAGGTGGACTGAGTGAAACCAGGTGTTTCTCATCAAGCACAAGGACTGCTGATCACCGGCCATTGTATAAGCCCGATACTTTGTTGCTCTATTTTATTGCTAATGATTTTGTGCCTTTGCCATTGAACTGATAAGAGGTGAGCTCTGCCCCAGAAGCCGGATGATTGCTCAAGAAGCATGAAGTCAGCAAAAACCTGTGGGAACAGAGGACAAACTAAAGGTGGGCAGATATGCTAATCAGCTGATAAGACGAACTTAAAAGGCAACCAAGAACTTTGCTGTGTGTGCACCCACCACTGAAGAACTGAAGACTGAGGACCAACAGGATGCTGCTGGATCCATGGTGGTGGTTATTCTTGTGACTCTATCTCACATGCTTGCTTGATTTCTGTCTTTTCCTTCTATTCTGTCCTATTGCTACCCCTCTTCACTTTTAATAATAAAAACTGGTTTGGGTGTATGGCATTTGACCTCATTTGTGTCTTGCTCTTGGGATCATATTGAAACCTCCCCCAACATTGGATCGGGACATAGGGAGCAAGCAGAATTGAATTAATCCCTGTTTGTTAACCTTGTGTTGGCCAAGTGATACACACTTAAGTGTGACACTAGAGCCTGTCCCCTTAGAGATGAGGAAAACTGCCTGTACCTGCTCTATCTGGGACAGGACATGGTGATTTTTTGCTTCCTTTCTGGGTCCTCCTTATTGTCAACCATGAGGTTCCTGATCAAACCTCTGTGTTCAGCCCATGTAAATTGTATTGAACAGCTGTATCCTGTTGAATATGTCTCCTGTTTTCACCTGGTGGAAAACAAATGCTTAGTTTGGAAATACTGGACCAAAACTGTGTGTCTTCACGCTAGGGGAGCTTGGACTGTTACAAAAATAAAGCTTGTTTCATATTTGTTATTTCTGTAAGGCAGTGATAGTGGGGGTGGAGAAATCCAAGTGGAGTCATGGTAGTTTCATGCTGATGTTAATCCCTCGTGTCCATTGACTCACCTTTCTTTTTTCATCCTTCCACCCTGTAATTTTTGCTTATTGTTTCTGTAGCTGTATTATGGTTGTAATAGAAAGCCTATCAATTGATGTAAGCCATAACTAAAAGAGTAATCAGGGTATATTTTTGGTCTGTGTCACTGTGTTTGAAAGATGATTTAATTCTATTGAATAAACCATTTTAACAGTTTTATGGGAAAGGCAGTCTTTTGGTCACTTTTTGTGCCTTCAAACTCATTTTCTATTTTCTGCTGTTTTGTGTCTCTGAACAGAGAGAGTTGGAAGCTCAGCTGATAGAATTTGGTTCGTGTAACTAGGGAATACCACTGTAAAATTATATGATGATATAACATCATATATGTATACAGATATATAAAAGTATATGTAGGGCTATACAACGATATAAATTGAGAATATGGTATTTTGATCATTGGACGTTCAATGTTACATTCTGGATCGTAGCCTACAATATATATGGTCACAGTAAGGTAATTTATTGCTAGAAGAAGCAATCTGTGCACAGAGAAGCTTTGAAAAGCCTCTGCAATCCCTGGGTTTTGCTTTCTTATGCCTTCCTAACAGCTCTGCCTTTTACTGTCCTCACCCTTTACATAAACTCATCTTCCTCGGGTCTGGTCTATCTTATTGAGCTACAGTCTTACAAGCTTACATTTCCATCAATATTCTCAGCATCAGGAGAATTAAAACATAAATGTAAAAATATCTGTGGGAATATAGAATAGCAGATGAAACAACCATATATTTTTTGAAATTGGGTATTTTCCTGTGGCATTCTATTGTTCTTAGATTATGAACTGAAGTAGGAGTAGGTAATAGAAATAATGAGATCTTGATATTAGTACTGGTATAAGGAAAATGTAAATGACTTTGAAGATGCAGAGCTGTGGTGAATGCTTGAGGAATCAGTTCTCATTCTTGCTGACATTAAAACTGATGAATGTACTTCCTTCCCCTAGCTGCTTGTGATTATTGTTAGTGATTATTCATTCAAGAAGAGGAAATGTGGAGAGGGAAAAATGAATAGACAAATTGACACTGGATGATATAATTGCTGTCTGTCACATTGTAAAGTACTCAGCTAAGCAAGCAATCAAAGAATGGTTCATTTCTTAAAGACTGCAGCATCCGTCATTTTCCTTAGTGGCATTTGCAGCTTTTCCTCCGAGAAAGTCTCAGTAAAAAGCCATAGTGAATGACAGAGATGTTTTACCACAGTCTGTCTCTGACAGTGCCTAGGAGTGAATACTTAGGGAAAGAGCAGAAGAAATAGGGAATGTAATAAATGGCCCTTCTGTTGGTATTCCCTCAAACTGGTATTGCCAGCTTGTATTTTTGGCCTCAGCAGTGCTATGTGGTACCAAGTATCAGTTTTTAGCTCTGCGCTCATGTGATGAAGTGATTCCTTTTGCTTTTGTGAGATGTTTCTTTCTCCCAAAGGCACCCAGCAAGATGTCTTTGGGTTGTGGGACCTGTTAGGTGGAGCCAAGGCAGATACTGACCTCCCTTCTTCCACCACTGGCATCACCTCTTGGAATAAAAGCTTTATGAATCTCTTTTTTTTTTTTTCCTTTTTTTTTCCAAACCAGCTCTAGAGCTGTGATGAGCACTGCTAAGCAGAATCTACTCCTGGGTAGTGAAGTGCTAGCTGTCAGGTAATTTTTATCACTTAGTTGTTTTCTCGCTCTAAGGCTTCAGTCATCTCTAAGCCCTCCCAGTGTATCTAGATAGAGGAATAAACCATTTAAATCCATAAAGGAGCTATTGTCCATCACAGAGGGGGAAAATATTCAGTTAACTGCTGTCATGGGCACCTTTTCAGGTGGAGAAGACACCCTGGTTACAAGGATGTCAATGCCAAATCTTCCTACATGTAGAAACTCAGACCCCACTAATTTTTTCTACACTTGCAAACTATTGAGTTAGCAAGTTCAGGTCTTAACCAAGAGTTGGGAGCATGAGTATTTTGTTGAAGGTTGGATGTAGAAAATAGATGGGATATGTAGACCTCAGAGACAATAATACAGCCCTCAAATCCTACTGCTGAATCAACACAAATGCTACCAGAGGGTGTCTCACTAGCTGTCTGCTAGTAACTGTGGTAGCCCTAAGTAGGCATCTGTAGGTAGAAAGGCAGAGATGTGAAACAGAACTCTGAGATAACCAAATTAATCAAATAATACTTTTCTTGCTCTGCTTTTGAATGTGATGTACACATTGTCCAACACACTTAGATTATTCTTATCACCTAAGCCCACAGTTTTTACCCAGTACATAGGCACTGTCTTTTTCTCTTTTGGATGTGTCAGATATCATTTCACGAAGCTGCAAAATCAACAGGCAGTCATTTCAGCTCCTCATCACCAGCTTTGTTTTGCATTTCATTACAACTCGTGGAGGTGAAATTGGAGGTCCAGTACACCTCGCCTGCTCTTTTCTGCCCAGAGCTGTAGAAAAATTGTGGCACTAACATCTTCCCTCCTTGCTCACAGCATCCCTCCAGGTGCTCATCCCTCTCTACCTGCTGCCTCCAGCACCTTGGGGCCAATGGGGACATCTTTGCCTGCTCCATCCCTTCCCTGCAACTTCTCTTCCTCTGACTGCACCTGGCAGGGACTTACCAGAAAGATTACAAGGGTTTGGCACTGGAAAAGGTTTCCTGGGGAGCCACTGAATTCTCTGTCACCAGTGGATCCAAAATTGGGTTGTACGGAGGTCTGTGCTGTTGGGGTAGCTGGTCCTGCAGGGGAAGGACAAGGGTCTCTTGACCCCTGTCCATCCCGGTTCCTGGGATTTGGTGCTGCCTTTTGAGACCTCCAGACATGCTGGTATATGAAAGGTCTCCCAGGTGCAAGGTTTGCTGCCAGGACAGCTTTAACTGGTCTGATAGAGCATGACAAAATTAATCAACAAAAATAAGCTTTCTCTGGGCTTCTTTGCATCTTTAGAAATAATAAGTGCTAAAATCCACTGTTTTCCTTTCACAGGGCATCTTCTGTTTATTTTTGCAATAAATAGATCTTGTCAGATGTACTAACAGCCAGGACTCTCACACTGTCAGTTTTAGCAGTCCTTCTGCCTTGCTGGACTTAGAGTCAGTTTTTGGAAAACGAAGTTTATCCTTTTTCCAGACAAGGTGAATGAAATGCCATCGAGGCATCCGAGCTGATGCCTGGAGCTTCATGGAAGCGTTTTCATCTTGCTGCCTGTTTGCTTAGTAGCACTTGATTAAATTGTAGGCTGCAGTCAGGTCAGTCAGGCAAATGCCTTTCAGGCAGTGGAAGTTAATCTTGGTAACATCCGTGTTTCTAAGCATGTTATTTCCCTCGAGAAGTGCTGAGGCACTGAGGGAGTCTGATAATTTTGCAAATAATTTACCATCTTTGTTGCTCAGTGCAAATGCCATCAGACAATAAAATAAAATACTTGAGTCCCTAATGCTGTGCTCTTTGGATGTTTCCATGAACATGTGGTGCAGGATGATAAATATGGAATATGCATCCCTTTCACTTGAAAAGATGGGGAGTTATCTCACCAACAACACACACCTAACTCATGTAGCATGCTGATTATATAGGATACAGTAATGCATAATAAACAAGTTCTCATACATAAACATGATAATTCCCATAACTCCTTTTCTTATTCCCACCCCTTTCCAGTCATGTGCACTTGAGTCCTGAAATGAGTCGGGGGGCTGCTTCTATGACCACCACGGACTACTGTCTCAAGGACTTTGGCTCACGTTACAATTTTAATGTGCTTCAAGGCCCTTTCAGAATGTATCTTTTAGAACACCTGGTCTGCAGGGCAATAAATCGTCCTTACCGAACAGACTAACAATAGTACCTGGTCATGAATCTTATTCTTTGAATAGAAATCTGGTTAATGATTATTACTGGCCTACGTGGCCTTAGCCTGGGACTTTACAAAGGACTTCGTAGCATCATGACTGATTGTATGGTTACTCTAAATCATTCCTTAATTAAATCAAAATCACCAAAAATCATTAAAATCAGCTCAAATTAATAACAAATCAGTAACAAGCTGACAAAAAATGAATGCTGCTCTTTAGCACAGGTGGAAGATATCTGTAAGAATATGCATAAATGGGGGTGAAGAATAGGAGAGTGCCCTGTTCAGTCCCCTGCCACAACTTCACCCTCAAAAAGCTGAATTTACATAAGTTAATAATGAGGAAATAAAAACTTACATGATGGCTTGATAGCTTATGATTAGAATAAGCTTCCCCAAATCCATATGATGGCAGGTGTGTGTGTGCATAAGCTAGGCTGATGCAGTATGAAACAGTTTATTATTTAATATTTTAAATTAAATAATGCAGACTAATACAGCCTTGAAGATTTGAGGGGTTGGACTAGATGATCTCTAAAGGTCTCTTCCAACCCAAGCTATTCTATGATTCTATGATCTGACCCTGGCAATGGAGGCTGAACTGTGTTGAAAATCTTGATGGTAAAATGATAAAGGGTGAGGAGCCATTTGTGCTTTCCTTGCTTTTTTTCTCTTTATTTGCATGTGAAATGGTGTGCTAGTAAATCTTTGTGGGAGAGAGGCAAGTCAACATCGGTCTGTCAGCTCTGCGCAGCCCCTGAGAAGCAGCAAGGCTTTGATGAAAAACAGGCCTTGGGAGAAAGATAAGAAACTGCTGAGTTGGGCCAAGGTGGCAGGGAAAAACAACGGACAGCTGCAACACTGAACTGTGGAAAAGTACTGAACTGTGAGAAGTTACCGCCGCGTGAACAGCGCGTGAACGAGAGGGTGATTGGTCTGCACAGCGCGTGTTAGAGTGGTCTTATGCTGATAGGAGAAAAGGTTGATAGCTGTCTAATTGCTGATTTGCTAATTATGAAGTAAGAGCTTTAATGAGATGTTTTGCTGATCAGGGATATCAATTAAACTCAGACACCAGAGTGAAAAGAGCAGGCGTATTTTACTAGTGATAACCAAATAATATAACAGAATAATACAGAAAACATACAGTAAGAAAAGACAGAATAGTGCACTTAAACAAATAGGAAAATACAGGGTAATGCATCAAATCATTACTACCTGAGAGAGAAAATAGTGATTAAGAAAGATCCATCACCACTTGCATACGTTACCATCATCCAGATCCTCAGTCGCTGGGCAGCCCCGGTTACAGCGAGGATTTGGAGAACCTTTCCCTGCAAGTGGGAAATCCTATGCGGTGCGTCCACCCGTAGGTGAGGCTTCCAAAGTCACTGTGAGCGGGTCCAGCCTTACATACCAAAAATCAGCAAGCCAGAATAGCTGGCACCTTTGTTTTAAGCAGAAATAACTGGTTTAAATTTCACATTAGGTTCCCCCCAGAGCCTGGCCAGGGCTCAAGGAAGAAACTAAGGGAATTTCTCTGCTTATCTGATTGGATTATGCACAAGGTCTCACATCAGGCCTCGAGGACAGGCACCTGTCTCCGTGACTCTGTTGTTCTATTCACATACAAAGGAAGGGAAAGATACATTCATCACATCAGGTCTCGGAGACAGACACCTGCCTCCATGACTCTGTTACTCTATTCATATACAAAGGAAGGGAAAGATACATTCAAGATAGCTCCATCCTCCATGCATATTTCATTAGGGATTACATACTGAGTTAACAGTTTCAGTTCAGGGCCTGTTGCTCAGGCTTCAACACTTCCACTTTTTACATCAGACTAGGTGGTTTGTTATAATTTATTATAATACCTATTAGCACAATGGTTATCAGCTATAAAATATACAGGATTCATCTATAGGTCAACTCTGGCTTGGGCCTATTGTCCAAGCCTTAGCACTTCATGAGAGCATAAGTATGTACTATTGGGAAAATAAATGGCCCCTGCCCTGCAGAAAGAAAGAAGATCACTCTGATTTGTTATTTTGGCCGCTACAAATCTTAAAAGTCTCTGTCAAAAAATCAAAAAGAGTTATACTTTCACAAACTCTTTATTAACTGTATATTTGAATTATTCTGCTTTGTAGCTTCTCAGAAAAAGATCCGTGTCTTTCAAATAAAGGCATGATTTATCCTTTATGTGTTGGATACAATGTACTGTTGAATTTTGGAGCAATGCCCTGTTCTTTAAACAGCTTTAATGTCACCACTGAAATCCCTATTTTGGAGTCTGGGGTCTGAGGCTTAATTTTAAGCACATCTTGGGTGTGCTGCTGGACTGGAACCCAAGCAGAGGATGGAGGAGGCACAGTGTTGCATGGTCCTAATCACTGACCTCCCATGGTGGGTGAGGTGCCATGGTCTAGGTTAACTAAACTTATACTTTAACAGTAGTCCTCGGTTAAGTGTGTTGCAAAAATGTTAATGCTGAAGTATGCAGGTATGAGGGTTTTTTGATAGCTCAACTTGAATAATTCAGCAAAATATATGCTGCTTGTCACCTCTGTCGAGGATGAAAGTATTGACACGGTAATATTTAGTAAGAAATCTAGGTTTATTAATAACTAACAGCAACTTGTTATTATAAAATAATTCAGAAATACTAAAAGAAAGAAAAGCGACTTATTCAGATTCTAAAATGACAAGATTCACACTAACTTACTTAACGGTACCTATATATATATATACACACATGCATGCACATAACAAAATGGACAAACATACAGAAACAAAGGTGTTTGGATTCAGTAGAATGGACACAGAACAGACATACACACACAGAAACAAGGGTACGTACCCACACACACACACACACACAGAGTAAAGAGAAGCTAGCTCAAAGAAAATTTCCCTCTCGAGTTTAGAGCAAATACTCACAATGCCTTGGCATTCCTCAACGGGCGATAATTGAGACTCGAGCGGGGACTTCGCCCTGGCCTTCCGTCTGGAGCAGACGACACCTTAAGGGTTTGGTACCTGAGAAGCGTCCCAGCTCAGGGGAGATGCTGGTCACAGGCCCGCTGCGATCCAGGAGAGCTCAAAGGGCCTCCCTGGTGGTCGCCATTTATAGGGTCCAAGATAATTGACTTTTGTCAAATACCTTCTGGTGCCTTCCAGCAGTTACAAAAGAATTTGATTAATGTGCGACTCTGTTATTGTTCCCATTTGACCACATCCCAGGCACAGGTGTGCCAGGCCCTTAGGAGTTGATGGGCCATTTTAACCATTTCCGAGCAATCGGGAGGGGCAGGAGCCAGGCTCGTTAACATTGTCAGTCCTTATCTCCACAGACTGGTGTATAGCTCGGGGGATGTGGGTGGAATCGCACCTAGCACCAAGCAGCCCAACAAAGAGGGGGGGGGGGGGGGGGTAAGGATTGCACCACCACAACCTCCAAGGCAGGGATTTTTTTTTTATGGGTTCTGAATATCTTGGAGACTGTTCCCTGTTGGGGCAAGGGATAATGAGGGGGAGGTATGTCCTCAGCTCTGCCCAGAGCCCCTCAGGAGTGCATAGGCTGCTCTTCTAGTGATGTCAGCAGGCGCTGGTGGCCTTTGTCCAAAGAAAACACCAGTTGGAGATGTCCTAGGGAATTTTTCCAGAAGAACTTCCTACTTGAAGAATCTACACAAAGGGGAAAAAATTGTTTGTCTTCTGGTTAAACAGCTGAAATGCATTAAGTGGCTGTATATCCAACACCATTATGTGCTACAAAGAGCATCACACTCCCCATAAAGGATGCAGCAGTGAACTTCATCCACCATAACACTTAAAGGACTGTTTAATTTGGCATGTGCTAGCTCCAGTGAGACTGCTGAGAGGTTTACAGTGAAGGAGATAATTATTTTGATGGGTTGACGAAATTAAGCCTCAAGCTGAGTCACAAAAAGCCACCCCTGAGATGCTAAAGCTAGGAACCACACCTGGCTGCAAGGTGCTGGCTTACGGCAGGATGGGTGTGAGAGGATGGGAGCTGCAGTTGTCCAGTCCTGGTGAAAACAACCCAAAACATGCCTCAGTTTAGGACAAGATTTAGAAATTTTGGCCTTGTGCAACTTGTGATAGACAGTAAACTGTTTGTTCATCAAATTCCATTGAAGATACTGGGAGCTCGTGACATGTTATTCCATAAACTATGTTGGCCTAAGCTTAATCTTAACTATTACACTGTGTAACGACTAACTGACTGCAAGTGCTTATCTAAGTTGAAATGCTGAAGCAAGGACTCCTACTAGGCAAAAGACTGAAAAGAGGGAGAAAGGGAAGAAGGACAAAGGGGAGAAAGACAAAGGGGAGAAGAAGAAGAAAAAAAAAGGGGGTAGTGTCTATATTCTGTAAGATATAAACAAAGACTTTGTGAGCCACTCTCAGGAAAGTAGGAAATACGAGAAGCTGGTGACGTGAGGAAGACCCGGATGGAGCGACCCCCTAGCTGCAAAGTGCGCAGACGCAGGATACACCTCTCAGAGAGACCCGATAACGGAAGGCGGAGGATATAAAAAAGACGGACCCTCGGGAAGTGAGTGCGCGCCGTTGGTGGAGCAGGGACTCCCCGGCCGCCCAGCGCTGTTTTGCTTATTGCCGCTTGCTAAAATAAATAATTGAAATTTAATTTGTCCTAACTTGCATCATTTTGGCAAGATAGTCTATAACAAAATTGGTGCCGTGACTCGGATAGAGGCAATCTGGTGGGAAGCCCCATACGGGGAGGCGCGCCCCGCTGAGTTCAGCGGCCCCGGCTGAGTGCTATCACATCACGCCCTCTACCGACGAACTCCAAAACTCGGCAACAAGCAAAAAAAATACCGGTAACCCCGTAATCTTTGTGCACGAAGCCCCGGACGAAGACGCAGGGTTGCGTGAGTATAGGCCGGTTACCGTTCGGTTGGGGTTGGGTTTCCCGGAGCGTGGTGTGTGAGACGCCCAGCAGGGCGAAGCGAGTGCGGACCCCTCGGTAGTGCAGTTCCCATATCCCGCGAGGGACTGGGTCACGAAAAGGGGGAAGCGAATTGTGTGAGTGTGTGAAGGCGCTCCGGAAGATGGGACAGAAGAAAAGCAAGCCTTCTGATCCCATGGGTGATTTGGGACCCGAGGTGAGGTACCCCCAAATACCACCAGATAACCCTTTAGGCTTGATGTTAAACCATTGGGAAGATTACCCCTCTAGGCGGGGTAAGGACAAAGCAAAAATGATTTATTATTGTATGGAAGTTTGGGGAGGGAAACAAATCAGAGGCGATCATCTCTATTGGCCTGTTTTTGGGTCCTTTGAAGAATGGGTCTGCCAAGCCCTAAACATTTATGTCAACTCAAGGGAACCCTTTAATTTAGAGGAGAGTGAATATGCACAGGTATGGATAGCATCAGATACCCGAATAAATCTATATCCTCTAAAAGAAAAAGTTAAGAAAAAGAAGGTACGTGATGAGGACGAACCTCCCACCTCTCCTCCTCCTTACATACCTCCACCCCCACCTCCGGCGCCTTCACCTCCTCCGACTGCGCCGGAGGACCCAGAGAATTCAGACTCCCCACCTGAATCCCCGAAAGAACCGAGACGAATAACCCGTAGTCAAACTAGAATGGGGTGGGGTGATAGTGGCTTGTACCCCCTAAGGGAGGTTGCGATGGGAGGACCCCAGCCTGGCATGGGATACGTGACTGTCCCTCTTAATTCAGGGGACGTCAGAGAATTTAAAAAAGAGATGGGGAATCTATTGGAGGATCCCTTAGGTGTGGCGGAGCGGGTGGATCAGTTTTTAGGACCAAACATCTATACCTGGGATGAAATACAAGCCATAATGGCTATACTATTCACTGTTGAAGAAAGGGATATGATCAGGAGAGCAGGAATGAGAATTTGGGATCAACAGCATCAGCAAGGTCCGGCAGCAGATGTAAAATGGCCTCTAAATCGACCTAATTGGAATAATCAAAATGAAATCGATAGAGGTCATATGCAAGACCTGAGGACGATTGTAATCCAGGGTATAAGAGAATCAGTCCCTAGAGGACAAAATATAAACAAAGCCTTTAGTGAACATCAGAAAAAGGATGAAACTCCTACTGAGTGGTTAGAGAGACTGAGGAAAAATCTTCAGCTTTACTCAGGACTAGACCCTAATACCCCAGTGGGACAGGCATTGTTAAAGACACAATTTGTGGCAAAAGCATGGACAGATATTAGAAAGAAGCTAGAAAAAATAGAAGATTGGCAGGATCGGGGGTTGGATGAATTACTGAGAGAAGCACAGAAAGTCTATGTCCGAAGGGAGGACGAGACTCAAAAGAAACATACCAGAATGATGGTAGCTGCGATAAGGGAAGGACAGAGAGTGAACAGTGCTGGGAGAAAACAAGAAGGTCAAAGAACAGGCTATAGATCAAAGGAACCGGAGAGAGAGAGAGAAAAAGGGAGTATTGTCTGCTTTTATTGCGGAAGAAAAGGTCACACAAAGAAGAGCTGCAGAAGGAGAATGATGGATGAGAGAATGTTTAAAGAAGATTAGGGGTGTCAGGGGCTCTATTTGCTGGGGACCCGAGAACGAACTGAGCCCTTGATAAAGTTAAAAGTAGGTCCTCGGCAACAGGAGGTAGAATTTTTAGTAGATTCAGGAGCGGAGAGATCTACTGTTCAATCATTGCCCCAAGGATGTAAGATTTCATCAGAAAAAGTACAAGTAGTTGGGGCAAAAGGAGAACCATTCAGAGTACCGGTAATTAAAGATGTACTCCTTGAAACAGATTCTAAAGTGGGGGTGGGATCCTTATTGTTAGTACCTGAGGCAGATTATAACCTACTGGGGAGAGATCTAATGATTGAATTAGGAATTAGTTTGGAAGTAACAGAACACAAACTTGAAATCAAACTATGCCCCCTACGGGTTGAAGATGAGACTAAAATCAACCCTGAAGTGTGGTACACTCCGGATACGGTGGGAAAATTGAATGTTGAACCTTTTATGGTAACCATCCGGGATCCTGAAGTACCGGTGAGGATTAAGCAATATCCCATACCTCTGGAGGGAAGGCAAGGATTAAAACCAGAAATTCAGAGATTAATAAAGCAGGGATTATTGGAACCCTGCATGTCCCCTTTTAATACTCCCATTTTACCTGTCAAGAAGGCGGATGGGGGGTACAGATTAGTCCATGACCTAAGGGAAATTAACAAAAGGACTGTAACTAGATTCCCTGTAGTAGCTAACCCACACACTCTCTTAAGTCAATTAGGCCCGAACGACCGGTGGTACAGTGTAATAGACTTGAAGGACGCTTTCTGGGCATGTCCCTTAAAAGAGGAGTGTAGAAACTATTTTGCTTTTGAGTGGGAGGACCCAGACACCCACAGGAAAACTCAACTCCGGTGGACAGTCCTACCCCAAGGTTTCACTGAATCCCCAAACCTGTTTGGGCAAGCTTTAGAACAAATTTTGCAGGATTACCAGATAGGAGATACCCTTACCCTAGTCCAGTATGTAGATGATCTTTTAATAGCAGGGGAGGATGAGGAAAGGGTTCGGGAAGAAAGCATCAAGTTGTTAAATTTCCTGAGCTTAAAGGGACTGAAAGTGTCAAAATCCAAATTGCAATTTGTTGAAAAGGAAGTTAAATACCTAGGGCATCGATTAAGTCAAGGAACTAAGAAATTGGATCCAGAAAGGGTGAAAGGGATACTTTCCCTACCAAGTCCAAAAACTAAAAAACAAGTCCGGCAGCTATTAGGGCTCTTTGGATATTGTAAGCAGTGGATCGAAGGGTATAGTGGAAAGGTAAAGTTTTTATACACCAAAATAACTAAAAATGGATTATTAAAATGGACTCAGGAAGATGATCAACGGTTAAAAGAACTAAAAACTGAATTAGTAAATGCTCCTGTTCTGAGCTTGCCCGACCTAAAAAGACCATTTTTCTTATTTGTCAACACAGAGGAAGGAACTGCATTTGGAGTATTAGCCCAGGAATGGGCAGGAAAAAAGAAACCAGTAGCATATATCTCAAAATTACTGGACCCCGTAAGTCGGGGATGGCCTACGTGCCTACAAGTTGTGGTGGCAGCTGCTTTGTTAGTTGAGGAAGCGCATAAAATAACTTTTGGTAGTGAATTAAGGGTACTATCACCCCATAATATTAGAGGTGTGTTACAACAAAAAGCAGAAAAATGGATAACCGATGCTAGACTGGTAAAATATGAGGCAATCCTCATTACGTCCCCCCACCTGACCCTTGAAACAACATCGTTACAAAATCCAGCCCAATTTTTGTATGGAGAACCTAGTCAAGATCTTTTTCATGATTGCCTCCGTAACATCGAGGAGCAGACTAAGATAAGACCAGATTTGGAAGAGGAGGAATTAGGGAAAGGAGAAAAATTATTTGTAGAAGGATCCTCTCGAGTGGTAGAAGGGAAAAGAAAATCAGAGTATGCCATAATTGATGGAAAAACTTTTAAGGTGATAGAATCAGGACCCTTGAGTCCCAGCTGGTCAGCACAGGCATGTGAATTATATGCAGTATTAAAGGCTTTACAATTACTAAATGGAAAAGTGGGAACTATATACACCGATTCTAGATATGCCTTCGGAATAGTACATACCTTTGGGAAAATATGGGAAGAAAGAGGTTTAATCAATTCTCGGGGGAAGAGCCTAGTACATCAGGAGTTAATATCACAAATTTTGCAAGCTATACGAGGGACCAGCGAAATTGCGGTAGTACACGTAAAAGGACACCAGAGGGAGCTAAATCCTTTAGTACGGGGGAATAACCTTGCTGATCAAGAGGCAAAGAGAGCAGCGCTATCAGCACTGGACTTGGATGATCCGATAGAGGACAGAAAGCGGTGTGTTAATTGTGGAGATAATTACCTCCCCTGTTATGGTTGCTGGAAAGAATACGGAGTAGACGGTATAGAATGTGTATGTGAAAGACCAGGGTTTAAGTGGTGCTTTTTCCATGGAAAATCCTATGAACTTTTAAGTTTTACTGTTCAAGAACAAGCAAAATTAAATCAAATGGGGATTAAACAGAAAGCTAATGGAAAATGGGAACTCCCGGATGGCCGAGAAGTTCTCCCAAAACCCATAGCTACCAAGATAATGCAGCAATTCCATAAAAACACTCATTGGGGAACTCAGGCATTAGTGGATCAATTTGCAACTAAATACATGTGCATTGGGATATATGATATAGCCAAACGAGTGATAGGAGAATGTCTCGTTTGTCAAAAAGTAAATAAACATCAAATAAGAAAACGAGTATATGGGGGGCGAGAATTGGCTCATAGACCTTTTGCAAGAATACAAATAGACTTTACTGAATTACCAAAGGTGGGGAGGTATAAATACCTATTAGTAATTATAGATCATTTAACTCAATTCGTAGAAGCCTTTCCCACAGCCCGAGCCACAGCTCACACAGTAACAAGGATATTACTTGAAGAAATTATACCTCGGTATGGAGCAATAGAAGCAATAGACTCAGATAGGGGTCCACACTTTGTATCCAGAGTAGCCAAAGAGACTTTGGCTGCCCTGGGTACACAGTGGCAGTACCACACTCCGTGGCACCCGCAGAGCTCAGGGAAAGTTGAACGTATGAACGGAGAAATAAAAAAACAACTTACCAAACTAATGTTAGAAACTAAAATGTCATGGGTAAAGTGTCTCCCTTTAGCCTTGTTAAATATCAGAACTCAGCCCCGAACTGATGTAGGCATTTCTCCCTTTGAAATGCTATATGGGATGCCTTATGATTTAGAAATGCCACCGGATCACCCCCAACTTGAAGAATTAAAGATAAAGTCCTACCTGATACAGCTAATGGCAAGGAGAAAACAACTACAGGCTCGGGGGATGGTAGTACAAAGGCCTCCATTGGATGTGGCCATGCATCAAATCCAAACAGGAGATAAAGTACTAATCAAATCATGGAAAGAATCTTCTTTGACCCCCCGTTGGGAAGGACCCTATGTTGCTCTTATCACTACAGAAACTGCTGTTCGGACTGCTGAGAAGGGGTGGACACACGCAAGCCGAGTAAAGGGACCTATACAGGATCCGGCCTGGAAAGTGACCAGCCCTCCTGGGGATCTACGAGTCACCCTTCGGAAAACCTGAAAAAACTCTCTACACATTGTGAGATAAGAACCTACGAAGGACTCGATGAGTGAGACCCTGATATTTTTGTCCAATTGAAACTTATATTTGTTTTCCTTTTATATGCATAAAGTGTAAAGTGTAATGTATGTAAAGAAGGCTGGGGGATTCATAATGCACATGGAATAAATCTTCGGTCTAGTTGTAATCAGTGTTATTAACGAGAACGGAGATTAACTAATCAGGCCCTAAAACTGGAGATTCTAAAACTTGGTAGAAAATATTTACTAAAGGGATAAATCCTGAAAGAGAGTGCACTCACTCTAATTGGCCTACTCAATAGCACTCTCAGATCCTAAGGGTGATCTGTAGAAAGCACATCCCCTGGGTCCCCTGTCGTGAACCCGAGGTCAAAGATAAAAACTGGGAGACCTATGTGTCCCGGAGTAGAGGCAAACGTACCCCTGAAGAATACGGCTGCTGCCGAGAAGTTGGAACACCTTGCTGCTCTAAGCAACAGAGTAGGCAGAGGAGGCCGAGACGTATCAAAGTGGGGAAAACTTTACTGCCCTACTCTGAAGAAAAAAGGACCTCTGAGGGAGAAGGGCCAGACGAGAGTGTCAGACACCCCGATACAAAAGAGACTAAGAAAAAATATGCAAATCTATAGAATCCCGTCAGCCTTCTATTGGAGCTATTGGATAGTCTGGCTAGGTGTATTAACTACAATGAATACACTACCAGGATGGGCTAGAACGACTAACCAATCCCACCAACCTTTTGAACATACCCTAACTAATCAAATTATATGGCCTTGGACAGATGCTTATTATGGACATACAGGAAGTATGGATGCAGATTTGTATGGGACAGAGTTAGCAACTGCCATACTAAGCAATAACCTAACACTCCAAACATATAAATGGGAGAATTCATCCCATACCTGGACAGCTAAAAAAGGAGATGAGATACAGATAGGCTGCAGAGTATTCAATGTAAATGTGATAATAAGTCGACACCCTTTAATTCAAACCGTCCGTCAGCCCCCTTTTACTCAAATCGTTATCAGAGACAAAACGGAATCGAAAATAGCTCAAACCCGTTGTGAGTCGGAAGCCTGTTGGTATGCATTTACTGCAACCCAACCGGTGTCCATAGTTTGTTTGGGAGGGACCAGGTCAGGAGATCAAGCTATATCTTTCCGATTTCCATTGAATATACAGGAGGAAACTACAACAACCACAACCCACGCTCCCAAAGAGACTACTCAGACTACTCATACTGTTCCAACACAACCAACAGTCGTGCTTAGCCCAAGAATTTTTAAAATTGGACCATATGCAATTAGAAATACAGGTAAACAACAAATGCTGTTTAACCCGGCGTGGTCTCTTAAACAAGTTGAATTGTTAATGCAAAATAATGTTTCAAATATTCAGCCAGCATGTTCACCTTTCCTAAAGACTTCTTACGAGGGATGGACAACCTGGCTGCAAAAACAAACTCCTCACACAAAAAGAACGCAGAGAGACTTAACCGGTGCTTTAGGAACAGGATTGGGAGTTTTAAATAGTATTGATTCGGAGGTGATAATGAACAAATTGGCTACCTCAATTAGTGATTTAACTAATATACAAAGGCCTTTGCGATCTTCCTTATTGGCTTTGGGGGCTAACCAGTGGCTGTTGTCGAATATATTACCAAAAGGGGAAAAGGTAAATATAAAGGATCATGAATTGATTACAGATGCACTCAGTGTGCTCCAAAATAACCTCTCTTTAGCTCTCAGCTGCATCCAGGCTCAAATATGGATGCAGTCGATAGCTGCCTCAATTATAAGAGAAGGTGAAGAAGGTATTCTTCCTACTGAAATTCGAAGAATAATTTGGGACAGTACTACTAATTTTGAAAAGAAACTCCAATCCTGGTGGAACCTGGTAAACTTTACCTATGACCCCATCACAAACACAGCTACTACCTTTATACTCACTATTTACAATGCCACCATATACCAAATTTATCCTATCATTGCATTAGGGCTGAATCACAACGGGACCATACTCTATCCTTCTGAGCATAGAGTATGGGCCCGAAAGGTAAACGAAAAATGGCAAACTGTCAATCTAGAGTCCTGCATTGTACGGGAACAACAAGGATTCATTTGTGAAGGCAATGCAATTGAGGCACAAGATATTTGTTTAGATACCGAACAAAATATTTGTCACTTTGAGGTCCATCCCAATGAAAATCCTAAAACAGTACTTATATATATTGGCGAAGGTTGTGTATGTTTGAGGACGGTTTGTGAATTCTTAACCGTAGACAAGATCATAATAGAGACAAAAAATTATTCAAATCTCTGTGTTTGCAATTTCACAAAGGTAATCGGATGTGACTTTTCCTATTTAGCCCCGGTCACGTCTTACCAACTCCTGCAATCCAATTATACATTAATACATAATCTACAACCTACACCCATTGGAATGAATCTCACTTTGGTTAAGCAGTTACTTCAACACAAAGACTTAGTTAGAATTTTAAAGAAAGTTAGAGAAAACGGACAGAAAACTCTAATAACTGTTCATCACAATGTGGAAGAAATACACCGAGTCTTGGAAAGAGCAAAAAAGAATGCAGAACATAACTGGTGGAACACCCTTTTTGGATGGTCACCTACTGCTACAGGCATCTTGAACAAGTTGTGTCACCCCATTGTGGTTCTCTTGATATTAATCTTAATCAGTTTGACTTTGTCAATAATATTATATGTCATAACTTGGAGAATGATGCAACGGGTAACATATCTGATATCTGTCACCCGTCCAATACTCATTAAAACCAAAACCAATCAATTAGATGATGACTTTAAATTGAAAAAAACTCTCCTGTTAAGTCAACAAGAATTGCAACGATTTGATGAACAAAATGATAAAAAGAAAAAGGGGGGATTGTGATAGACAGTAAACTGTTTGTTCATCAAATTCCATTGAAGATACTGGGAGCTCGTGACATGTTATTCCATAAACTATGTTGGCCTAAGCTTAATCTTAACTATTACACCGTGTAACGACTAACTGACTGTAAGTGCTTATCTAAGTTGAAATGCTGAAGCAAGGACTCCTACTAGACAAAAGACTGAAAAGAGGGAGAAAGGGAAGAAGGACAAAGGGGAGAAAGACAAAGGGGAGAAGAAAAAGAAAAAAAAAGGGGGTAGTGTCTATATTCTGTAAGATATAAACAAAGACTTTGTGAGCCACTCTCAGGAAAGTAGGAAATACGAGAAGCTGGTGACGTGAGGAAAACCCGGATGGAGCGACCCCCTAGCTGCAAAGTGCGCAGACGCAGGATACACCTCTCAGAGAGACCCGATAACGGAAGGCGGAGGATATAAAAAAGACGGACCCTCGGGAAGTGAGTGCGCGCCGTTGGTGGAGCAGGGACTCCCCGGCCGCCCAGCGCTGTTTTACTTATTGCCGCTTGCTAAAATAAATAATTGAAATTTAATTTGTCCTAACTTGCATCATTTTGGCAAGATAGTCTATAACACAACTTCTTTGTGAAGTGAATAGAAAGAAATTTCACAAATGCTTTCTCTGCAAAGAGCTGAAATTCCCATCTGGATTCAGGGAAGTCCCCAAGCACTCAAAGTACAACAGACAAAATCCTGCCTTGATCTAGTTCAGTAAGAACTCACCACTAAGTCCAGGATTTTACCATGTGGGTCTAATTACAGGCTTAGAGTTGATCAGCTGCAAAAGTGCTTTCTGAACTGAGCCTTTGCCCTCTAGAAAATGCTGGGAATTAGATTGCTTTCAGTTGGCTTTTCAGTTCAGTTAGTTGGCAGAGCTAGTATCAGCATGGATTATGACTTACTTATGACTCCCAGACCAGGGACGTGCGGTAATAACATTTCCCTCTTCATCCCTTCTGGTAAAGGTGCCCTCTATGGGTTTTTTTTGGTAGCAGGTTATTTCACCTGTTTGATATTGTATATCTGCTTTGCTCTTTCATGTCTGTCCTTCATGTGCTGTATGTAGCCCATAGACAGCGCTGGCTGGGCTGGGTTACTTTTCTCTCTCCTTTCTATTTGTGTATGTGCTTCAGTTGCTTGCATACTTTCTGTATATGTATATATGTGTGTGTATATATATATGCGCACATATACAAGCTCTCTTTGCTCCTGCCATGTTGTCTTTTTCTCCTAGCAGATAGGAAATACAGGTAACTGTCATTCTTGTGTTTCTGGAGTTCAGTTGGGTAGTAACACAATGCTTATTTATGATCATTTAGGTGAATATTGGGGGTTGGGCTTAAAACAGTATTTCCAGGAATCTAATTTCAAAGCTAACATCATGAAAAAAAAAAAATCATTGCTTGTTTGCTTCTTGACAGCTGTGTACCTGGTGCTACAACAAAGAGCAGTGGGGATTTCTGCCCACGTACTTCTGTGTACAAAGTATGCCAGAGCTGGTGCAAAACCTTCTTGGGAGGCTCAGTGGGTTGGGTTTTGAGTCAGACTCTGTTAGGTACTTTTGGCTCTTAATCTACATTTTATAGGATGAAAAAAAAATATCTCTGGATCCCTGTAACTCTGAGAGATTTTCTATTTTTATGTCAGCTTAATAGAAAGTTTTGTATTTATTTGGTGTTATCTGGGCAAGTTCAGCTGCAATTATTTTACTTTTATCCTTTCCCAGACACACATATATACACTTGCACTCTTGTTTCTTGGCAGCTTGTAACAATGTCTCTAATCCTTGGCAGAAATCTTCTAAACTAATTCTCTTAGCAAAATTTTTTGTTGGTGATAATTTTATTGCTGATACAAGAATGGAGGTGAAAAAATATTTGAGAGAAGAAACTTTGGCCAGAGCTGACTTTCTTTCAGTGCCTGTCTAGAGTAGTTTGTGTGCTGCAAAGCTTTAGTTCTTGTTCAAGATAAGGATCCTTGGGAGGAGGAGGAGGAGGATGGTATTATGAGAGGTAGGCAATGCTACTGGGGTGACTCAGAGATTTGGTGTGAATAAAAAGAGAGAAATAAACCCATTCAGCACCCATGTGTGTAAGCAGACTCACAGGTACCACTTGAAATCTCATATCATAGTTTGGATGGGGTTTGCAGGACTGAGAGCATTTCTAGTCCGTGAAAGAACTGCAGAAGGCTTTCTTTGATTCCTTCCTAACAACAGGTCTTGGAAATTCAGCCCTTACCTGTGTCGTAAACTTTCTGGGGATGATTAGTGTTTGAAAGGGTGAAAAGATGAAAAGAACACACATGTTTGTACAGGATTGCAAGAATAAAGCTTTGATTTTTTTTATTTTAAAAGGAAATAAAATCTCAGCAGTTTTGCAGCTGTTCTCAGCTCTCCATCTTCTCTAATCTCTCCTAGAGCAGAGTTAATGCACAGGATTTTCAGCTGTGGCCCTTCAATGGTTGATGCATTGTGCTGAACACCCAAATCTGAAAGAAAAGATGCCAAATGTTGGGTGTACTTCACGTCCAAGGTGCTGCGCAAAGAAATTGTTGTTTTTAACAGCTGAGACGTGTGTCATGCACTGAAAAAGGACCCTAGCTTTGACTTTTGGCAAGACATTTGACCTTCCCTCTTTGAGACCCTGTCTGCAAAGAGCAGGTTATTATGTTTTCTGTGATTTAGAGATGAAAGTAGCTGTGTCGCTCTGGGTCCTCCAGTGGGTGCTAGCAGATGCATGTAAAATATTTGTAAGATTTTTGACTTTCCTTGTAGAATATGTTTGACAGCTGTGTCTGGCTGTGATTAGAGCTGTTACTGCAAGCTGCCTGCCTCAAATCAGTGATGGAATATTACCCTGTCCATGAAAAAAAGGAAGAAAGGAGCCAATCTGTATAGTAATATCAGAAAACCTCTGGTAGGTTGGAGAACAGAGTGTGAGAGACGAGAAACCAGGCCTGTGAGAAACTAAGAAAAACAGCCTGAGAAAGCAAAAGTTGAGGCTGATCGAAGAAATGCCTCAAACACTCACAAGACAAAACTATGAGTCATGGGGTGCATTCTGTGGACATCAAAGCTGATAAGGCTGCCCAAATAACACAAGATGCAGCTGGAGGAGGGAGCCCTGTGGAGACAGGACGGCTCTGCTCTGGTGCACCTGGACAAATTTCAAGGGGCATCTGTCCGGTGAATGACCTTTGCTTCATTATCCACGAAATGCATATTAAAGTTAACACCCCTGGATATGCTAACGAGGGCTAACATGATCATGCTAATTACATCATCCCATGAAACACCTTACCCCTCCCCGTACATGGGATACGTAGGTATGTGGGTTGGCCTAGGGGACGGACCCAAGGAAAGTGTGTATAAATCAAGGGGGGGAAAGAAAGGGGGGGGGGGCCTGGAGAGTGCAGTGAAGCAAAGAAGACGGATGCCTCCTGGAACCCTCGCTGGTGGGATCAGCGCAGAAACCCAGACCAGTGATCTGTATTTCCCCATTCCCTCTATCTCCCTCTTTTCCCTTTCCCAGTAAGAAATGCAAGGCATATTGTATTGCTTGCCACAACTTGCTATATACTTAGCCAACTATCGTGTGTTCAATTAGTACGTTGTGGGTAGTTAATAAATGTTTAGACTTGGAGACTTGTTGTCCGCTCCATTGGGGATTTACGAATCTGAGTCACTTGTCTCCCTCGTCTGAGCGGGACGTGACACAGAGTGAAGGTGTGTGATGGGCAGAAAGCAGGTCCTTCAGTAGGTGACTACAGCATCACAATTTCTTCATTAGCACTTCTACATCTGGATTTGGAAAAGCCAGGGCCACCCTTGCATTTTCTTGGGTGGGATTCATCCCTGTGTATGGAGACACCTCATCTTAGCAGTCATCCATCAACCCTGGAGGAGGTGTGGGGTGGATTGCTGGGGTGTGGACACCTATAGCACACATTCAGGTGAGATGGGCAGCCCTGTTCAGTTGCATGGACATGTATGTTACAGGGCAGCTTCTGGACCTGCAGGAAGAGCAAGACTCGCAGCTTGATATCTGAGCTACTGATGTGAAGGACCTGCCTTTGCATCAAAATGTTCATCTGCAAGGCTTTGGCTGATGGTAGGTGAACTGAGACCAATGATGATCTGTCTGAGCGCCTGACTGTCACCAGGAAACATTCAAGGTCAGGTTGGATGGGCTTTGAACAACCTGATCTAGTTGAAGATGTCCCTGCTCATTGCAGGGGGGTTGGACTAGATGACCTTTTGTGGTGGTGCAATTCTTACACACACACACACACACACACACACACACACCGCCCCTCTTTGTTGGGCTGCTTGGTGCTACCGCACCCACATCCCTGAGCTATGCACCAATCTGTGGAGATAAGGACTGATAACATTAACGAGCCTGGCTCCTGCCCCCTGCCGATTGCTCGGAAACAGCTATAACGGCCCATCATCTCCAAATTGGAGTAGTCGGCGGGATGACAAGCAAAATCACCGAATACTTACAAAAACATGGTATCTAACCAAATCCCACCTTCCCAGAGGATTGGGTTTATAATAATTGGCACAACTGGGAAGAGGTAGAAAAACAGTTAACTAATGCTAGAGGTGCAACTAAATTTGGAAAAAATAAAGGTATGATTTGTAAAATGTTGGGAGTGTGCCTGGAAGCTGCCTGTCATGAACGCTGTGTGCAGCTCCAGCACTTCCTGAATCAAAAATTACTCATGTCCCACAGTATCCAATTTCTGCTACAGTACGAACTGGAATTTCTAAAGTAATTGCAGACTTAGAAAAATGACAGATTATTTCCCAAACTCACTCCCCATACAATTCCCCTGTCTGGCGAGTCCGTAAACCAGATGGGAGGTGGCGTTTAACAGTCAATTATCGGTGTTTAAATGCCAATACAGCCCCACTGACAGTGGCAGTCCCCAACATTGCAACTTTAACGGCTACACTGCAAGCTGCCGCACATCCTTGGATGGCAGTGCTAGATATAAAAGACATGTTTTTCATGGTCCCTTTAAGGGAAAAAGATAAAGAAAAATTTGCGTTTACATGGGAGAGTATTCAATATACCTTTAACAGGCTCCCACAGGGATATAAACACTCACCCACAATTGCTCATGCTGCACTTGCTGAACTTTTACAGACAGTTTCACTCCCTGCAGAGGTAAAACTATATCAGTATATAGACGATATTCTAATTGGAGGACCCTCTCCTAACAAGGTGGGAGAAGTGGCAGCAACAGTTTGACAAACATTGCATGAGGCAAAAATTGAAATTCCACCTGAAAAATGTCAGGGACCAAGTAAAGAAGTGAAATTCCTGGGCACTTGGTGGATTGCTGGAAGTGCAGCAATCCCACCAGATACTCTAAATAAAATAGAACAATCAGAAATGCCCCAATCTAGAAAGGAATTACAACAGCTAATGGGAACTTTAGGATATTGGAGAAAACATGTACCTGGATTCTCCATCATTGCCCGCCCACTTTATTCACTTTTACGAAAAGGAAAATCGTGGAGATGGGATTCAGAACATGAAGAAGCAATTAAAACTCTAATACTGGAATTAAAAACATATCAATCCCTAGGACCTGTTCATCCTCGTGACCCTATTATAGCAGAATGGGGTTTTGCAGAACATGGTACTTATTGTAACTTATTTCAAATCGGCCCTGATGGGCCAAAGAGACCTTTACTGTTTAGCTCAACTGCATTTAAAGAGATAGAACAAAGATATTCAGAGTGGGAAAAGGGTCTTTTGTCTCTAGTCCGTGCAGTTAAACAAGTTGAGAAAATACATCAAGAACAAACTGTTCAGACCAGAGGTCCCTTTAATTTATTAGACACAATCCTAAAAGGGACTGCTCCCCCAGAGGGAATTGCACAAAAACCTACAATTAGGAAGTGGTATGCCTATCTAGTGGGTGTGGCAGATGAAATGCAATTAACTGAAGGACACACAAAAGTTTCTAAATTGCAAATGCACATTAATACTGACCCCCTGGCATTACAACAACCATTCAAACCTTCACCAATTTTAGATGCACCTCCCTTCACTGAAGATTCACCAACCGAGGGTGTCTGGTTTTCTGATGCCTCGGCAAAAAGAGTGGATGGTAAATGGCAATATAAAGCTGTTGCATTAGAAATCAAAACAGGGAAACAAGTTATTGAAGAGGGTGAAGGCAGTGCTCAAGTAGGAGAGTTAAGAGCAGTTGTTTTGGCAGCACAAAATGAAGCAAAAGCCATTTATGTAGACTCTTATGCTGTCTGGGCAGGTGCCACACAGTGGCTTTGTCAATGGGAAGCCCTAAACTGGGAGATAAATAAATCACAAATCTGGAGAACTGAAGACTGGCAATTACTATTAACCATGGCCAGAAAAACACCATTCCAAATAGGATGGGTAGAAGTGATATAGAAATGTTAAGAAATTAAGTACACAACTAAAAGATGGTTAGCCATAGTAGGCCTAAGAGTTGTCTGTTTAAGCTAAGGCCTTTTGAGCTGTGGGAACAAGGCATTTTGAGCTGTGGGAACAAAGAAGAAAGCTCACATAAACAAAGAGAGAGGCCCCAAGGACAGAGGATGTAGAACCATGGCGACAGAAGATAACGGGCATTTTATGACCCAACAGAATGGGTCTGGGCCCCTGGCACCAGAAGATAACGGACATTTATGACCCAAAAGAATGAGTCCAGACCCAAGGATGCGCATCACATTTCAGATAAGGTGGATGACGGGGGATTTAGTCAGAAGGATCTGGTTTTTAGGGACTAGCGATGTTGAAATTGGGGAAAGGGTGACGAGGAAGACTACTGGCCTTCCCCCTGAAGACCCCCGAAGATCACCACCAGGAGGCAACGCACAGGCGCAAGAGTGACATAATTGTTTTAAAACTGCTGACACATCTTTTTGAACTAACCACACCTTTGTAGTAAATATGTATGTTTGTGTTGTGTAACCTTATGAATATGTATAAGATACCTGCATTTCAGTTGTAACCTAAGGGGCTTGGGTGTGCACGTTAGGTGGAGGAATGCCCCGTGCACCCAGCGCTGCAATAAAGAATGCCTGCTTTCTAATACTCTAACTTTGAGTATTAGAGAGTTTTCTTCAACCGGCTTTTTTTGGTATCGAAAGCTCATGCTAATGACAATAAACCAGCTACAAATTGGAACCAAAGGGTGGATGAATTGACAAAAATTTGGAAAACAGACATTGAAAATTCCTCAAACCCCACGTGGTATCGATTGGGAGAATGGTTACATCAAAAATTAGGCCACACGGGTCGAGAAGCACTTTACTTTTCAGCTCGAAGCCGGGGATGGCCCCTCAGTAGAAAAACATGTGAAACCATCCTCACTGAGTGCCCTGATACAGAGAAATGATTACTTGTTTCAAGACTTATTTACTTATTTACTTATAGAAAACTGCTTAGCAACTTACTCTAAGTAATAAGTATTTTTGAATATTGCTAAGAATCCTGCTTGCCCAGACTGTTCTGTGGAATTTTACCAAGGACTACTGCATCCATCAAAACAAAGCAGTTTACTGTGAAAATCTACCAAGAACTGCAGTGTTCAGCAAAATATCATGTTTTTGTCCTTGGGAAACAGATGTGCTCTAACTAGTTGGGTCTTGGTAATGAGTAAAGATAGCCATATACGGATGGTAGAAGTTTCATTGGTTCCCTTAAATAAGATAGGATGAGTAAACCGGCTGAAAAACATTTTTGTTGTTCAAGAAATTGGCCAAGAGAATCTGCGCATGCTCCGGGGAAAAAACAAGGTGAGAAAGACTGTGAGCATTCCTCCCAAAGACCCCCGGAGACTCCCCCAGGAGGCAATGCGCAGGTGCAAAGAGAACATAAACTGCTGACACCAGCCTCTAGAACTAACCCAGCCTTACTCATGCATATGTATGTTTGTGTTATGTAATCCAATGGGTATGTATATCCACACTCTATCAGTTTTTGGTAAAATGTGCGGTGGATGTGCAAGCTTTGTGGAGAAATCCCCTTGCACCCCGGCGCCGGAGTAAACATACCTGCTTTATAACTCTATTCGAGTTGTAGAGTCTGTTTTCCGCAAATCAGCCCCCAGTGTAAATTAAAATTGCAGATGGACCATCCTGCCAAAGCACCACCTTTAGACATTAAAGAGGGGAAAACTTTGTGGTCTACTTGGCAAATTGATTACATTGGTCCTTTAAAATCCTCTGCTGGGTACAAATATATTTTAACAGGTGTAGCGATAATATCTGGACTCCTTACAGCTACCAAGTGCCAAAAGGTTAAGGGACAGAATACTATCCGAGGCCTCTCCTCATGGTTCTCAATTTTACCTGTCCCTGATTCTATCCAGAGCGACAACCCTAAGGGGTAACCTGTTCAGCCTCCACCCCCCCCCCCAACCCCAAGACCATTCTCTTTTCTTTCCTTTTCAGAAATAACCAACTCCATCAACGACATCATGTAAACAAACACCACATCCAGCAAGCCCACCAGTAGCACTGTGAAAACAATATTCATCTTTAATATGAGAGTCTCTGCAGAATTGTGCCTATCCTTTAAAACCTGGACAAAAGACTCTTATCATGGTCCAGCATGATATAGAAGAAATACATCAAGTGTTAACGAGAGACAAAAGGGATGGAGAACATCGATGGTGGGTGTGATAGACAGTAAACTGTTTGTTCATCAAATTCCATTGAAGATACTGGGAGCTCGTGACATGTTATTCCATAAACTATGTTGGCCTAAGCTTAATCTTAACTATTACACTGTGTAACGACTAACTGACTGTAAGTGCTTATCTAAGTTGAAATGCTGAAGCAAGGACTCCTACTAGGCAAAAGACTGAAAAGAGGGAGAAAGGGAAGAAGGACAAAGGGGAGAAAGACAAAGGGGAGAAGAAGAAGAAAAAAAAAGGGGGTAGTGTCTATATTCTGTAAGATATAAACAAAGACTTTGTGAGCCACTCTCAGGAAAGTAGGAAATACGAGAAGCTGGTGACGTGAGGAAGACCCGGATGGAGCGACCCCCTAGCTGCAAAGTGCGCAGACGCAGGATACACCTCTCAGAGAGACCCGATAATGGAAGGCGGAGGATATAAAAAAGACGGACCCTCGGGAAGTGAGTGCGCGCCATTGGTGGAGCAGGGACTCCCCGGCCGCCCAGCGCTGTTTTGCTTATTGCCGCTTGCTAAAATAAATAATTGAAATTTAATTTGTCCTAACTTGCATCATTTTGGCAAGATATTCTATAACAGTGGGAAAGCTTATTTGGATGGTCACCAACCTCAACAGGACTGTTTAATTCCATGTTCCACCCGGTCATGATTTTCTTAATTCTAATTTTAATGTTTACTGATCATAATTGTATTGTATATTAAGGTTTGGAGGATGGTTAAACAGATTACTCAGTTGCAGAAGTATCCCCGTGTGTACACCATCCCAAAATAATTTTTTTTTTTGAAGCTAATCAAACACAAAATTTCCTTCAATGGTAATTGGATTATGGCATCCTCTGTTTATAGGCATAGAGGCAAGAGGCAACCACACTGCCACTCTATGGACAAGATAAATTGACTTTAGTCACGGGGTGGATTGTGGTGGTGTAATTCTTACACCCCCCCCCCCCCCAACACACACACCCCTCTTTGTTGGGCTGCTTGGTGCTAAGTGCGATTCCACCCACATCCCCCGAGCTATACACCAGTCTGTGGAGATAAGGACTGATAACGTTAAGGAGCCTGGCTCCTGCCCCCTGCTGATTGCTTGGAAACGGCTATAACGGCCCATCATCTCCTAAGGGCCTGGCACACCTGTGCCTGGGATGTGGTCAAATGGGAACAATAACAGAGTCGCACATTCATCAAATTCTTTTGTAAATGCTGGAAGGCACCAGAAGGTATTTGACAAAAGTCAATTATCTTGGACCCTATAAATGGCGACCACCAGGGAGACCCTTTGAGCTCTCCTGGATCGCAGCGGGCCTGTGACCAGCATCTCCCCTGAGCTGGGACGCCTCTCAGGTACAAAACCCTTAAGGTGTCATCTGCTCCAGACAGAAGGCCAGGGCGAAGTCCCCCGCTCAAGTCTCAATTATCGCCCGTTGAGGAATGCCAAGGCATTGTGAGTATTTGTTCTAAACTCGAGAGGGAAATCTTCTTTGAGCTAGCTTCTCTTTCACCCGTTCTTTCTCTGTTTATTGGGGGGTGTGTGTGTGGGTACGTACCCTTGTTTCTGTGTGTGTTTGTCAGTTTTGTGTTCATTCTACTGAATCCAAACACCTTTGTTTCTGTGTATGTGTATGTCCGTTTTGTGTATGCGCATGTATATATGTATAAATTAAGGTACCGTTAAGTAAGTTAGTGTGAATCTTGTCATTTTAGAATCTGTGAATAAGTCGCTTTTCTTTCTTTCAGTATTTCTGAATTATTTTGTAATAATAATAAATTGCTGTTAGTTATTAATAAACCTAGATTTCTTACTAAATCATTACCGTGTCAATACTTTAATCCACGACACCTTTAAAGGTCTCTTCCAACCCAAATCATTATATGATTCTATGACCAGGTACCCATTGGTGGGGACAAGCGCACTGGTGAGGTAAGTGCCACTATATTGTAATTGGTGTAAACAATCACTGAAGCAGGCCTTGGGAATGGTGAAGTGCCATCAAGACAGACAATACTGAGAAGTCAATGCCAGGACGATGAGCCCTGGACCATCTATGAAGTATTTATTTTGTGACATGCCACTGTAATGTCACCTGCTCACAAAGTGATTATTTTGGAGATTGCAGGGTTGCAAGAGACCACACGCCTCACCAAATCTAGTCCCAACTTAACCCATGAAACACTTAATCCATGAAGGCCCCAAGTCCCTGCTGAATCCAGCTGTGGGTTTCTGCCCACTACTGTTTTTGGGGGGCTGTTTGAGAACCTCCCTGCTCTGATGTTGAAAACCTTAAACTTGCTCATGATTGGCTTGTTCAGGAGCCACCACTGCTTGAATAGTTCTTTAGTTGTTTGTGAAGAGCATCTATTACACCCCTGAGTTCGCTTCCATATGCACAGGTGACTGCATGCTGCAAGGAAGATGTGAGGACAGTAAACTTTGGGGTTTTGGTGCATGTTATTGCTGGTGACTCAGTGATTACTGGAGCAGGGCAGGTAATGGAGTCAGGAGGTGTCCCCAGCTTGGCTGTGGTGACCTGCTCGGTGCTCATGACTATGCTCCTGCCCTTTTCCTATTAGCTCTGTGTCTCTCCTGTCTACACAGAGCCTTTGGGGCAAGGACTTTCCCTCTAGATGTGGTTATTGCAGTGTTCAGCACATCAGGGACCCAGTCTCTGTCACTGCAGAGCAAATATGAAACAATTTTTTCCTATTATCTGGGAACAGAGTATGCAGAGGCTTCTCTGGTGCTGATTACATTGCTAACAACCGTCTTAAAAGGTAAAATGACATTTACAGCATGGGAAAGTATTTAAGGTATAAAACACAGGTGTGTCTGGGCATTGCTGCCAGGGAATTTCTGCCCATGGATGTGCACGGGTACAGTTGGGCCACACAGGTTCTCCATGCCCCAGGGCAGGAGGGTCAGAGGCAGCCCAGGGATGCTGAGTGATATTTTGGCAGCCCTGTCACAGGCTTCAAGGAGGATGTGGGCATGCGGGAGAGGAAATCAATGACTGTTGCAGAAGCAATTTGGCAGCATCTGAAGAGCTGAGTGTTTGAGCCCTTCTGAGTTTACTGAATTAGATCCTTATCTTTTAGCAAGGGAGGCGAAGGCAGTTTACAGAATTGGCATGTTTGCTGCAAATGTCCCCAAATTCAACAACAAGCTGTGTATTACAGGCCTTAATCATTGCTGCTCTTCTGGTCTCCGATATGTGGATCTGATATAGAAATCCTCTCAGAAGCTTAACTTTTGAAGTTGGAGAACATGCCTCAGGGTCTGCATATTTACTGTCATTACATCAATTATGGGTCTAAACTCTGCAAACACTTACTCCTGCTATCTAATGTCAAGAGTAGTACTGGCTTCACTGGGAGCACTAAATTCTCGTAGGGATCATACTGTTTGCATTAAATATTAAATGCACTTAGATTTGGTAGGTTGTGCATAGGTTTAAATAAATGAAAAATGGTGCTCTTTAGTTGTGTAATTTTAAAGTAAACAGCTGTAGAAACATCTGTTAGCTTTGATTTTAATTTACTATATAATAGCTTACATCATAATAAATGATGTTGTGTGATTTGGATGTAATTTTGAATTTGTCAAGAAGCTTGCAGCTAAATCATTGAAGTTAATGGTAGTTCTGCAATCATCTTCACTGTGTCAAATCAGAGGAACCATTATTGAATTTTAAAAGGCTGAATTACTGTGTTGTTTGTATTAAATCTTAATGCAGTTTTGGATAACAATAATGTTTTCCCTTGGAGGTATGTACTGGATAGGGTTTCTGTTCCTGAATATGAAAACCAAACAGGGTTTCAGTGAAATTGCTTGAATTACAATTTTAAAGGTGTTAGATGTATCCAAAAGTAATTTCAAAACTGTCCTAAATGAAAGAATATATTTCCCCTGTTGGATATATAAGGTGGGGGGGGAAGTTTACATTTCTCTAGGGATGGAAAAGGAATGGGAACTGCCCTGTACTTGCTTGTTCTGAGGCAGTTTCACTTTCACTTCCACTGACCACTGCAGGATGTGCTGCGAACTCCGCTAGAGCATCATCTTGGACTTCTCAGTGTGGGCTGGGAACCAGTAGATGGGTATAAGTATAGTGTTCTTACACCTTCTAAAATTGGGGATGGTGATGATTTTTTTCTTCTCCTCCAGAGTCTTTTCATAAAGAATCATGGTGTCCTAGACTGATTGTGCTGGTAATCTCTTGCTATTTCTAAGTTTATATTTGAAAATAAATATATAAAATTTAAAAAATCTCTTCCTATAAAGCACTTCTGGAGCTGAGACCATGCCTTGCTAAGTCAAAACAAGCCTCCCTCTGCTGAATCTGGTGCTTTGGAGTTGCCTGCCTGGTTCCTGGAAAGGAAAGGCTACGTCAGCCCGAGGTGCAAACACTCAACTCTTGTGCCAAGGAAGGGGGTGAGATAGGACTCCTTTGCTCATGTTTCTATCCCTGCTTTTATAAATCAGCTTGGGCATGTGCTATAATAAATCCATTATCTCCCCAAGCCCTAAATTACCTGTTCAGAGGGTGGCAAAGCTTTTTGGCTTGACTACTCGCTGTAAGGATTGATTTGTTCTTAAGTTCTCTGATATGTTTGGAAGAAAACCAGAGATGCATAGAAAAATTACTAAGCTTGACTGTTTACACCACTTTTTATGTAGATGATGGCAAGAAAGTCACCTGGCCTGATTTTTCCACTGCTTCCTCAAACACAGTCCAGATGGGGCATCTCTTAGCAGGGACAACTGACCCAGCCTCCCTGTGCATTTAACGCTGCAAACTAGTCTGGGGATTTAAAATAATTTTTGTAGTTCTTGGTTAAATCAGAATTTCATGGGCATCAATATCTTTTAGAGGAATGTTATTTGAATTGCTATTTGCTCATGATTTCCCATGGTAATTTACTGGCTGGTAGGTTTTTCTTTTTCTTCTCTCTAAAATTATTGACTCACTCTGTGTGGTGTCTAGCCCAGCAAAGCCTCTCACCTGCAGGAGAGCACTGGCCCATGGCATCACTGGTGAGCTGGGAGAGCTTTCCCATCTCCCTCAGGCAGTGCATGACAGCAATAGATATAATGGACTTATTTGGATAATTTAGTACTTGCTCAGTGTATCTGGTTTCTCTAGTGACACTCTGACATTTATGCTTGACTTCCCCACCTCTCAGATAATAAATGAAAGGTTTCACCTTGTTGGCAGCACTGGCTTTTGGCCCATTATCTTTCCTGACATTGTGTACTTAATAAACTAAATTACCTAGTTTCCTGGCTAGCTCCCTAATGAATGCCATTAATTAATATGTTTTTCAAAGGAGGAGGTGTTTTTAGTCTTAATCCATGGGAGAATCTATTTCCTTGGCCACCTGTGAGCAGGGTGTTTGCACAGGCAGGAGCAGGTCGGTCCCTCTGCAGTTGGCTCTGCCCCGCAATGTCCCTTAGGCTTGTGCACAAAGCTTCCTTCCCCAGGGAAATGCCGACTGGGGATGTGGGAAAGTGAGAGATACTCAGTGAAGTATGGGTGGAAAGTGCTAGCTGATTCCCCCTCTCTCCCCCATCTTCTTTTCTGCATCAGTCTCTAGTCCACTATGTGCAAACTCTGCCCTAGCAAGGACAGCAGACAGTTGATGGTTCTGCCCTCATGACCTTATTGTTTCTCATAGCCAACCTTAAAATCCTCTTTTTGTGCATCTTAGGCTAATGCTGCTACACAGTCCAGTCACTGTATGCTCTTAGGTCTTCCTCAAACCTTTAAAAGAGAAGGCAAGTTCAGGTGGAATGATTTGCAGATGACTTGTCTACCTTGGTGCTCCCTAAACATGCCCTTTGGCTTGTAACTTGTTTTATAGCACTTTTCAGGCGAATATCTAGTCCCAGGAGCAGCCAGGTTAATGAAAAGGATGATTATCTCTGCAGGTGATGGACCAATGTATCAAAGACGTGATGCTCATGATGCAGCTAGAAGATGGGTGGAAATGCAGCCTGGTCCTTTAGTTGGAACTAACAGGAGAGTGTGGATCTGACATCCTCCCTCCCTTTTTTCTCTTTAAATCTCCTCTCCCCAGTGGAAGTGGTAGCCCTGTGTACAGGTGGATATGGGGGTGTAAACCCAAGCTGGGGAGAGGTGTAAAATGCATATGCCTTGTAGATCAGCGATGGCTTTGATGGTTCTTCTAGATGGAGAAAAAGGCACTGAGCTAGGGATGAAGATCAGGGCTGGGGCAGTGGGCACTGGGATGGTTGCAGTGTCCATCTATCCTTGCTAAAGATGGTATTAGAGTGAGAAGGGGGAGGCTTGAGGTGTTGAGGACGTTGGGCTGGGATGGTGCCTGGCCCTCCACCACAGACAGTAGGTTCAACGGGGCGGTATGGAATGACTTGATATGGGCTCAGATTCCCACTTCTGAGACTTTCTGGTGCCTTGGCAAGGGAGAAGCTGAGTAGGACCTGGTGCTGCAGCTGGTTTCTTGGGCTGTGGAGACTCGGAGCTGGGCAGGAGCAAGCAGAGCTTTGCTTGGGCTCTGCAGGGAGAAGCAGCCACATGAATGCAGGCAGCATTGACATGCTGCGTGTCACTGGAATAGGAGCAAAGCTCTGGGGTTTGCTTCAGTCTGCACTGATTCAGGTGGTGCTTCAAGCATTGATTGACTCCACTAACTTCAGTGTTTCTATTCATGCTATAAGTCTCACCACGTTCAATACCTTGCAAAACTGAACACTTTCAGTTCTTTACCCCTGCTGCAGTGCCTGAAGATAGCTGCTTTTCTCCTCATACCCCTGCCACTTAGTCACTTCTGCTGCTGCCTCTCGTGATCTGTGATGGTCTTTGTAGAATCATAGAATGGTTTGGGTTGGAAGGGACCTTAAAGATCATCTAGTTCCAACCCCCCTGCCATGGGCAGGGACACCTTCCACTAGACCAGGTTGCTCAAAGCCCTGTCCAACCTGACCTTGAACATTTCCAGGGAGGGGGCATTCACAACTTCTCTGGGCAACCTGTTCTAGTGCCTCACCACCCTCACAGTAAAGAATTTCTTCCTTATATCTTATCTAAATCTACCCTCTTTCAGTTTAAAACCATTATCCCCTGTCCTATCACTACATGTGCTTGTAAAGAGTCCCTCCCCATCTTTCCTGTAGGCCCCCTTTAAGTACTGGAAGGGTGCTATAAGGTCTCCCCGGAGCCTTCTCTTCTCCAGGCTGAACCACCCCAACTCTCTCAGCCTGTCCTCATAAGGGAGATGCTCCAGCCCCCTGATCATCTTTGTGGCCTTCTCTGGACCCGCTCGAGCAGGTCCGTGTCCTTATGTTGGGGGCCCCAGAGCTGGACACAGTACTCCAGCTAGGGTCTCACAAGAGCAGAGTAGAGGGGCAGAATCACCTCCCTTGACCAGGTTACAGTTGGCTTTCTGGGCTGCAAACGCACATTGTCAGGTCATGTTGAGCTTCTTGTCAACCAACATCCCCAAGTCCTTCTCCGCAGGGCTTCTCTCAATCCACTCATCGCCCAACCTGTATTTGTTCATGGGATTGCCCCGACCCATGTGCAGGACCTTGCACTTGGCCTTGTTGATCTTCATGAGGTTTGCACGGGCCCACCTCTCAAGCCCATCAAGGTCCCTCTGGATGGCATCCCTTCCCTCCAGCGTGTCAACTGCACACCACGCAGCTCGGTGTCATTGGCAAACTTGCTAAGGGTGCACTCAATCTCATCATCCATGTCACTGACAAAGATGTTAAACATTGGGGGGGGTTCTTCATTGGGGGGAAAGAACAGTGCCCTTTGAAATACTTAAAGCTGATGTGTGTGACAGTTAGTCTTTTTAAGAAATGCTGGATTTTATAGTCTTTTGGCAGAACAGATATGTCAGAAAGTTTTAGGGGGCAAGGAGGTAGGTTGATCCCTCCTGGGGGAAACTTAAAATAACTCCTGCACAAGATGATGAAGGAGCCTCACCAGCTGTGGGAATGCTCAGTACTTGGTACAGAAGTGGCCGGTGCTCTGAATCCCTCTTCCCACTTTTGGTGGTTGGGCTAATGTATATTATGATCAAAGGGAATAGATGAATTACAGTCCTGGGGCTAAATATCTTATTTGCTTGGAATCAGCAGGACTTGAACGGTTAGTCTGTAAGGAAAAAGTCTTTTCAATAAGAAATCATGTACAATACTAGTAATTGTAGCTAATGCCTTAGTTGGGGCTGGCTGCACAGCTGGTTTAAATAGAAATAATGTCCTTTAAGTTGTTTGACTGATAGTCTAGTCCCTTATGCATTGGAGTGTATCTATGTACACTTGAAATTCCTGGTGTCTGTGGGTCTTCTTTTCTTACTGCTTTGCAAAAAGGCAGTTGGAGAAGCAGGTGAAAACATAGTCAGCTCCTTTCCCATTTTCTCATGTTGCAAAACTCCCTTGAACAAGGCGGCTTGGATTACATTCTTTCCAAACCCATGTTTCACAGCTCCTTTGGTGACAGAGGTTGACTTCTCAGCTTTGAGACCCCTCTGTTTATACAAAAAAGCTGCAAATAGAGATGTTTTGAGCTTGTATTTGCTGAGTACATGTAGGCTCAGCTTGACTTCCTAAGGACACATAATCACAGCCATAATCACAGTTCAATCTATTTTTAATTGTTGCTAATTAATTCTTAGCAGTACTTAAACCTTGTGAATTAAATTGATAAAAAAGAAGAGCATCTCTTTCACCAGCCTCACACATTTGTCCTTGTAAGGGATCTGTTTTATGCTAGCAGCATTAAGATGCTCTTTCTTCCCAGGCTTGTGGCTTTTAAAACAACTCATGGCTGTGAATAAGCCTTAACAGATTACTGCATGTATAACTTGCCAGCTGTGGGTATCTGGAGCAGATCCTATATGTCTGGCAGGAGCCTTCAAATCAGAGGTACCACAGCCCCAGGGAAAAGTAGATGAGGGCATTTCACTCTCTCAGCACCTCCTTATTTCAATCAGAAGTCTCATCAGGGTAAAAACCTCTGGGAAATGCTTGGATGTTGAACCTACATTGGGCTCTGTGCCCCTGCAGCTCCTCTGGCACCTGAAGCTGGACAGGTAATGTTTAATGCCTGCTTGGCTGTGTCCTAGGAGGTGCAGATGAGCTCCAGGAGGTACCAGGGATGCTGGTGGGGGTCTGTGCTCTGCTGCCTGCTTGTTCAGGCAATGGGAGAGACTTCATTCTTCGTTGTGGAAGTCGCACAAATCCCTATATTGACATGGATTTAAGACCCCCAACTTCAATCACCTGTTCTTGAAAGAGCTGTTTGGGTTTTTTTTCAGGCAAATTCTGTTAAGAGCCCTCATGCTTTATTCCTGTTTTCAAGGCTTTTTCTTATGACCTTGAGTAAAGCAGTTTCCCCAGTCAAGAGTTTGAAATGGCTACAGGAGCTGCTGTTTCGAGGCTTTTGAGGGCTCAGGGTCTATAAGCGTGTCCCTGCTGATGGACACCTGCAGCTCCCAGGGACCAGGGACTCCTGCTTCTCTCTGTGGGACACTTAGCATCTGCATTTTGATAGGGAAATATTTCTCTTGGCTAAACTCTATTTTACCAGCAGAGGCCGTTATGCCCATACATTTGAAGGCAGTGAGCTCACACTGAAGCCCATTAAAACCTTTCCAGATGGATTGGACTCTGTACCCCAGTATCCCCAAATGCCTCTTGCTAAGCTGTTGGGCTGATGGGATTGCAATGCAGATACAGATTTTGTTATTTGAGTTAAAAAATAAAAAAAGTAATGAGTAGCCAACTGGGGCTGGGGGAAAAAGCAAAGCTCTTAGTAGGCACCATGAGGTTTGATTAAATCTGCAATGACTGGTGCTGCAACAGTGGCAGGTGGCTCCCCCAGCAGCTCCTCTGCTCAGCCTGGTGTAATCTTGTGCATTACTCATGTAAATGGGAGAGAAATGAAATGGCTCTATTAAAGGAATCTTTTGGTGTTTATTTCTGTGGCATTAAATACATTTATTTTCTGAAGGAGATGGACTATGTGTATATATAAGTATTTGGCGTGCTGGGCTGCAGGGAGCATTTTCAAGAAACTATCCAGAGATGGGGGTAGATCCTGCCCTACTGCCAAGTATATACACAGAAAAAAATATGAAATGCAGTACTAAAGCTGAGGCTGTGCCCAGGGCTTGCAAGTGCCCTGGGCAGAGCATTGTGTGCTTCAACCCCCCCTGAAGCTCTGCTAACTGTAGTAATTCAGCTAGAGTTCAAGGATGCCCTTTTTTTCTGGATTATACCCCATCCTGAACCCCACAGAAGCAGTAGGGGAGGCAGACTAAAACAGCTGGTTCATAAAACATCTGGAAAATTGCTTCGCCTATATCTGACCTAAGCCTTGCTGTCTGTCCTTCACAGCCAGTTTCTTTACCCTCATCTCCATGGGGTGTGCTGGTCACCAAAAGAGCATCAAAATACAGACCATGCATGCAGACACCAACTTTTTCTTTAAATTGCCCCCAGACTGTGCAATGAGGATGACAGACTTCTCTAACCATAAGTGCAGAGCAGCATGTATTGAAAAATAACCTCTCCTGAAACAAGAGGTTTCACTGCATCTGCCTTGGGAAGGAAACGAACAAATATTTCTTTGGGATGTCAACTGTGAGAAACGCTCAGTTGCCAATTATCGATGGCTCAGACAGGATGCGGTGTGAAGCACTCTTTATTACGTTCTTGCAAGACCGGGCGCCCCATCAGGTGGACGCGCCTAACAGCCATCGTGCAATGGTTTATATCCCTTTCTCCCAACCGCCAGTTCCCTCCCCTGATTCCTCATTGGCTGAGTACTACAGGGTGTACAGACTTCCCGAACCGCCTACCGATACGCCCCTTCATGTATGTGTTCATACGTCGCATGTTCATGGAAATGAACCTTGGCTTTCTCCAGGGCGGAGAAGTTAATATGCATGAGCTCATCACGCAAGCCTACTAAGATGGAAAAGTTCGCCCCAAGTCTTTCGGTATCTGCATCCATCTAAAGCCAGTTCCAAGTACTGGGTCATCACAGTTGACAAAAAGACCACTTGCCTTCTAGCCCTAGGCCAGGGATTTCAATGGTTGTGAATTGCTCTTGTTGATTGCTTTGCTGAATCGCTCCTGCCCTTCCCATCAGGCTTATTATGCGAAAACAACATTCTTTCCCTTACATCAACTGTGTTGCATGGCGCCTGGGTACAAGATACCTGAATTTTATGGTAATAAGTGCAAAATAGGAACCACATAGAAGAGAATGAACTAAAGAAAAGGTGTATTCATGCCTTGCCTAATATTTACCTAATCATTATAAATAATAATAATCTCATTACCTAATGATAGAATAATTCCAGATTAAGCACTGTACAGGCTTTAGCATCCCAGGAAAAAAAGGTTACAGGAGAGTTAGGACATTGAAGAGCCAAATTATGACCTCTTGTACTCCACCAAATCTGTTATAACTCAAGAAGTCACCCTGGGCTCATGGCGCTCTGGTAGGTTCTGGCCTGAGTCTTTTTGGGAGATGTCACATCCCGCTCAGACGAGGGAGACAAGTGACTTGGATTCATAAATCCCCAACTGAGTGGACAATGATGAGACAAGTCTCAAAGTCCATGTACAGACATTTATTAATTTTCCACAATGTACTAATTGAACACACGATAATTGGCTAAGTATATAACGAGTTATGGCAAGTGATATAGTATGCCTTATGTTACTTAATGGTAGTGAGGGAAAAGGGGAAAAAGCAAAGGAGGGAGATAGAGAGAACAGAGAAATAGAGATCACCTGTAATGGTCCCATCTGAGTTCATCAGTGATGCATCCGTCGTCTTCTTTCTTTCTTTCTATATTTCAATCCTCGCCCCTGTAAGGAACTGAAGGAAGAAATGCCTCAAACATTCATCGACACAGAAAACCTCAAAGACAAGCTGTGGCCTTTGGATTAGTCTAAGGAATGTCACCCAAGGAAGCAGGAGTGTGTTGAAGGATGCACCCCCCACTCCCTTGCAGTTACATTGACAAACTCCTTAGATAAGCCTCAGAGGGGGACACATGAACTGAGTGAAACCAGGTTGTTTTCCCTCAAGCACAAGTACCTAAGCCGGATACTTTATGGCTCTATTGTGCAATCCAGACACCATGCTTGCCTTGTTAATAACTTGCTAATGACTAATGGCCCTTCGCCATTGAAGTGGTAAAAAGAACTGATGAGAGGTGATCATTTCTGGGATGACTGATAAGATCTCTGGGAACAGAGGAAAAACCAAAGGTGGGCAACGACCACGACTCAACTGGAACCCATGTTCCACCTTTTTCCTAGTCTCTCATGGAAATGAATTTCTGGAATACCTGCCCCTCCTTGTCTAGTATGCTAATCAGCTGATAAGATGAACTTAAAAAGGCAACAGAAACTTTGCTGTGTGTGCACCCACCACCCAGGATTACTGGATCTGAGACAACACTGCATCCAGGGGCGGTGATCCGGATTTCTTTGACTCTCTTTCTCTCCTTTCTTTTTCTTTCCTTTCTTTCTTTTCTTTCTTATAGATTTATAAGAGACCACATTGCTTATTATCCTTTTTCAAGTTTAAATTGTTCTCTACCACAAGTAAAACATTTTAACTAGTCATTTGGTGTCGTTTCACCTTAATTTAACCCGAGGGGATCACAGAACCCTTGCAATTCTCTGGGCTTCCAGTCTGAGTCGTGACAGCCCCCTCTCAATTTATACACACTTTCCTTGGGTCCATCCCCTAGGTCAACCCACACACCTACATATCCCATGTATGGGGAGGAGTAAGGTGCTTCATGGGATGATGTAACTAGCATGATCTTGTTAATCTTCATTAGCATATACAGGGGTGTCAACTTTAATATGCATTTCATAGATAATGAAGCAAAGGTCATTCACTGGACAGATGGCCCTTGAAACTTTACAAGATGCAACAGAGCAGAACCAATCTGCCTTCACAGGGCTCCCTCCTCCAGAGGCATCCTGTGCTATCCAGGCAGCCTTATCAGCTCCAAACTCCACACTATCCACCCCATGACTATAGTTTCGCTAATTGCGAGTGTTTGAGACATTCCTTGGCTCGGAGGTGTCACGTCCCGCTCAGACGAGGGAGACAAGTGACTCAGATTCGCAAATCCCCAATGGAGCGGACAACAAGTCTCCAAGTCCAAGCATTTATTAACTACCCACAATGTACTAATTGAACACACGATAGTTGGCTAAGTATATAGCAAGTTGTGGAAAGCAATACAATATGCCTTGCATTTCTTAAGGGGAAAGGGAAAAGGGGGAGATAGAGGGAATGGGGAAATACAGATCACCGGTCTGGGTTTCTGCGCTGATCCCGCCAGCGAGGGTTCCAGGAGGCATCTGTCTTTTTCACTTGCATCCATCTTCTTCACTTCACTACACTGTCCAGGCCCCTCCCTTTCTTCCCCCTCCCCTTGATTTATACACACTTTCCTTAGGTCCGTCCCCTAGGTCGACCCACATACCTACGTATCCCATGTACGGGGAGGGGTAAGGTGTTTCATGGGATGATGTAATTAGCATGATCATGTTAGCCTTCGTTAGCATATTGAGGGGTGTTAACTTTAATATGCATTTTGTGGATAATGAAGCAAAGGTCATTCACTGGACAGATGGCCCTTGAAATTTGGCCAGGTGCACCAGAGCAGAGCCATCCTGTCTCCACAGGGCTCCCTCTTCCAGCTGCATCTTGTCTTCGACCTCCACAGAATGCACCCTGTGACTCATAGTTTTGTCTTGTGAGTGTTTGAGGCATTTCTTCGATCAGCCTCAACTTTTGCTTTCTCAGGCTGTTTTTCTTAGTTTCTCACAGGCCTGGTTTCTCGTCTCTCACAGGAGGGCCTCCACTCCCCCCTATCCTTTATCTCTCTCAGGCTGTTTTCTTGCAGGCCTATTTCTCTCAGGCACTGTTTTTCTGGAGTTACAAGCCATCTCTCACAAGAGGGAGGATATTGCTAAATGCAGGGTAAGAATATAAACCCATATAAATACTGTCGACAGTTTAAAATAATGGTTCTCACCAATAGCTTGGTTGCTTTCCCAGTAGTTTTTTATGCACCAATAAACCCCATTGTTCTTCTCCCAGCTGTTATTCATAAAAAGAACCAAAGCAAGCTGAAGTGTTCTCGGCAGATTTCTTTTTAATTAAAACAACAGGCAATGGAAGCTTATGGAACAAAGCTTGAATAAGACATGTTAAATATCTCTTCTCCCCCATCATTTTAGCCCATTTGATAGGGGTGATTTATTTCTGGCTTATGCCTGAGGTTCTGCTCTGCTGCACCAGGAGAAAGCAAAGTGAAAGGTTAGAGGTAGCTCAGAGGGGTGATTCTCCCTGGGGCAGCTACTGTGGTGTCCCACTGGTGCTTTTAGTGCCTCAGATCTTTCTTCCTGACACATCACTCATTAATTGGGGTATTTCTGCAAATGTAGCTGGGGCCGATGCATGGCCTCAGCCCTCACTGGAGCTGCATCAGCCTGAGGCTGCTCCCAGAGGTGCCCTGAGACTCCTAAAACTGAATCTCCCAGTGCAGGAGGGGAAAAAGGCATTTCTTCTACCCCAACAACTCTGCTGTCAAAGGCAGGTAGCTTACTATTAACAGGGAGTAAGCAGATATTAGGAAAACTATTTTAGGGCTAGAAGGGACCAATATTGCACCTGGATGACTTGTCCTGCATAATCGTAATGCTGTCTTTTGGCCTTAGATGTTGATGCTGTCAGCATTTTGCTGCATAGAGCTGGAGCCGTTCAGAGCAGCAGCACACAGGGACTTGGTGTGATGAAGTGTTTACCTTGCGAAAGCATAACAAAGATATGAGCTTTGCTTTTCTGAGAGATCCCATAAATTTTCTTTTTCTGAAGGTGTGTTTTTGTTCTGTTCTGTGGGATTTTTTTTTTGGTGGAAAAGGTTGGCTTTTCTGTGGCTAAAACCAAAATCTGGCTCCCAGCTTTAAGCTGAAATGTTTGTGCCTGTGATTTCTGCTGTGGGCTGATGGCTGCCCCAAAGAGGGGAAAGGTAACAGTTATGAATATAGTGTGCTGCAAAGCATCTGTTTGGGGAAATGTGCTGCATCATCAAATTTTTCTGTAGGATCCCCCAGCTCCTCGAGACTGGCAGCATCCATGTGCCTGGATGGTCCCTTCGGAGCAGCATGCCCTTGGTGCCTGCTGAGCCAACCATCCCATGCTCACTCTCAGAAGTGCCATGCAGAGATGCATTATGTGCCTTTCTGCTGCTTTCCAGAAAATAAAGACCTGAAAAGTAAACAGGGGATTTCAGGCAGGGTACAGGTCCTGTGGTGCTGATGTCCTGAGTGTTTGGCAAGTGAGAGCTGTATTGTAAGGAAGGACAGTGATTTATTTTTTTTCTTTATGATTTTAAGACCTTGGAAAAGCCATTGTTGTGTTTCATCCCAAACCTGTGCTTTAACCTACTTGGAAGCTAACCTACTTGGAAGCTAGCCCTGAATAATTCACTTTATGATGCTTAATAGAAAGATTTCCATTCAGCAACAGAGACCTTAAAAAATACAGTGTTTATTTTTTTTAATTACCACACCTGCCCAGGACAATGCCACTGCCATCCTGCTCGGGCTGCAAATCCTGCCATCAAAACATCTGTTCCTGATGTCCCTGATAACCCACCACAGATGCCATCCCCCCCTTTTCAAGCTGTCTCCTGGAAACTCCCAGATTTATCTAGGAAGTGTTTAAATCATGTGCATTGAAGACTTAGCATGGCTGAACCCTCTGACTTACCAATACTTATGGTATCATTAACTTGGGCAGCACACCATCAAGCAAATCGCACTTAATTTATCATTTGAGAAAGCTGTGGGCTGAGTTATCCCACAGGCAGGGCAGATGGTAGCAGGAGGCTCTGTATCATCATCCTACAGCCCTGCCATAAATTCAGCTCTTGCTTCTTCCATTAGTGTGATTTAGTGCCAGGCTGACTGCCCTGCTTGGTTTATGTACATTTGAGCTACACCAGAGAAATTCAGTATGGTTTTCTATATCACAGTTCTTAATTAAAATTTATTTTCTATGACAAAACCCATAAAAGCACCTTTGAAGAAGAAGAGATTATTTTTCTTCTTTTTTCTTCCTGTTCTCAGTCAGACTTTAAATCATCTGCTCCTGACTGCAGCTGAGATTGACCCAGTCTCCTGGTGTTTGTCCTTCCCTTACCTGCCACGAGAGCCTGCTGGAGCCTCTACAGGGCTGGATCCAACCCAGGCTGAACATTTACACCATCATGGGGCTTGGACCACAGCTGCACTGGTGGCTCAGGTGGGAAGAGAGAGGTTGAAGGACCCTCAGTCCCTTCCTATGTCCCGCTGGAATATCTGCTTCTGGGCATGGGAGTGAAACCCCTCTTGCATGTACTAGATGTTAGGTGAGCCCCATGCTGACATCCTTGGACACAAGCAGGGTGCTGGACATGCTTCATGCTGCGGTGTCCTTCCAATCAGGATGTTACATCATTTATTTTTCCCGTCCTCCACTTATCTCTGTTACGGAGGCTCCCAAATGAGCAACCAACCACCAAAAATAAAAAATTAATTACTAATACAGTTAACTAGCTCTCCATAATTTACAGGTTCGAATGTCTGTGAGAGGAGAACAGAACAACTTTCTAGGGTTTAACGGCAACCCAAAACGCATAACAAAGAACTCTATGGGGTTTAATGGCAACCCAAAACGCAGAACAAAGCCCCACTCCCTAGGGTTTAACGGCAACCCAAAATGCTTTATCACTCACCTGACAAGTGAGGGCTCTCAACCTCGAGGACCTGCTCAGGGCAGTGTCCCAACCCAAGGCACCTCGAGGAGTTTCCTTGGGCAGCGTCCTGACCCAAGGGGAGAGTCCTTGACCTCAGCTGCTGCTCCAGGGGACGAGCTCAAAATGGCTCCCCCAGGGGACTCCATTTATACCCAGGCCGAATCTGACCTGTAGTCAATAGCGGCTCCCATTGGCCAAAGGCCCCAATTACTGCGAAGCCCTGAGAACAAAGGCAGCCAGGAGCTGCTGCACTTCAGCAGCCAAGAAGATCTGCTTTCATTGGGCGGATGCACCTGCCACAATCTCACTTCAATATTTGCCCATGGGAGCTGTCAGATGGGTATATTTGTGCTTCTGCTCAGTTATTTATTTATCTTTTGTTGGCCAAGATGGGCTGTTATAAGGGCACCTTGTGAAAAGCACATTCAGTCTCTTCTTCTGACTGTTGTATTTATTTATTGAGCATTGATTTTTCATTTGTTTGGAGGTACAGCGCAGTAACTGGAGGACAGGAGTGGGTTGCTGGATGCAAGAGTGCATTGCTGATCCTGAAGTTCTACAGACAGAGATCCTGGAAGTGTTTGTTTTTTCTGGTCACTGTCCTGGCTGGTCAAAAAAAGAAAATCCATGTAAAGTTGAGATTGTTGTTATCACTAAGGTGATCCTGACACTATAAATAATGGAGAGGAAATGCAGACCAGTGCGATATGGTTGCTTGGTGGGTCTCTTTTTTCACCTGCCCATCTGTCTTATGACCATGTGACTGGATAGCTCTAAGTAATTTTTCATGAGGTTTCTGAAGCTGCTACATGTTATGAGGAGGAGAAATGCCTGTTTTCCCCTGTCCTGAGATGGCATGTGAAGGACAAGAAGCGACTTGACCATGTGCCCTCATCTGACCCATTTTCCAGGGAGCTACAACCTTGATTGGCACATCCTGATACCATAGACTGACGCGCGGAAACAAACTCTACAACTCGGAGAGAGTTATAAAGCAGATATGTTTATTCTGGCCAGGGTGCAAGGGGATTTCTCCACAAAGCTTGCACACCATCTCTGGCAAGTAGCCAAATATTTATTACACCAAAGCATACATATTCATTAGGAAAGGCCAGGTTATTACAATTAGTTCAGGGGATAGGCATAATTATTATAATTATTTCTTTGATGGTCAAGGGGAGAAGTACGTGGTCCTCCTCACAGTGTCTGCTCTTTCCAGGGCATGGGCTGTGAAGCAAAGTCCAGGTGTCTTCTTCCTAAATCGGCAAGATCATCCTCCCTAGATAGCATCTCTGAGTCCTTTTGTTCAAGTTTAAGTTTGTCTAAGTGCCCATTGAGGGCTTTGAGTCTTCTATCAGTGAGTTGTCTTTTTAATTCATACCCCAGGGCTACCTGCTACTTTTTATCATAGCCAATCCACAAACTATCTGGGTAAGCTACACTGAATCCACAAAACAGTCTGGGCAAGCAGGATTTTTAGGCAACGTTCATAAATCATCATATGTTGTTATAAGTAAATAATTTGCAAGGAAAGTGGACATTTCTCTGTATCAAGATCCAGATTGTCAACTGACCTTGAGCAGAGGCTGAGGCAGCTCTGAAAAAAAAGAGAAAGTTCTCAGCACAGACCAATGAATAAATAATAATAACGAAAAGGAGAAAACCCAAAGACCAGGAGAGGCAAAAGAGAGAGGAAGGTGCCTCAGTCAAGGAGGTCAAGGAAGGCAGGAAGAGTCAGAAGGAGGTGAGCTGTTGGCACCCGTGGGTTGGGAAGGACAAGGGATTCCAGGACATACCTACACTGAACTGGTAGGGAGGAAGGACACCGCAAAACAAGGGCAGCCCAGCCCTAGGCAGGGAGAGGAGGACTAAAGGACTTCAGCAATTGGTAAAGAAGCCAGGGTAGGTGGCAGAAGTGAGGTTAAGGCGATCACAGAATGTTTTTAAAAGTGTAGGGGCGAAAAACAATTACATGAAAGAAAAGACCAAAAAGAACAAAGTAGAAAAGGAGGAGGAGGAAGAGGAAGAGGAAGAGGAGGTAGTGGAAGAGGTAGTTGAGGAGATAGTTGAGGAAGATGGGGAAGATGAAAGCCAGGAGAAACAAAGCAAAAAGAAATCAAAGTCTGAGGACTCAGAGACTGATGGGAAATAAAAGAAAAAGAAAAAGAAAAAGAAAAAGAAAAAGAAAAAGAAAAAGAAAAAGAAAAAGAAAAAGAAAAAGAAAAAGAAAAAGAAAAAGAAAAAGAAAAAGAAAAAGAAAAAGAAAAAGAAAAAGAAAAAGAAAAAGAAAAAGAAAAAGAAAAAGAAAACAAGCAAAGAGAGTATAGCAATGAGGATGACCTTGAGTGCAGAAAAAAAAAGAAGAAAAAATGCAAAAAAGGCAAAGAAAAGAAGAAAGGTGACAAGTCCAAGAAAGGAAAGGCAGATGACAGTTTTTTTGAGATGTACGAACAGGAGCATTGGGACTATCATTCAGATGCCTCTGATGCAACAGAAGATGAGTACAACAAAAAAAAAAGGTCAGCTCCATTGTTTCTCATCGCGGTATGTAACCTTTGGTTAGTCACTTGCTCAGCAGCAAGTTGATTGAAGAGGCTTTTGAAAGGGCTCAAACCAATGAATTTCTGATTAAGACTAAACTGTGATGCATGAAAGTTTTGCTTGTGTTTGTTTCCCAAAGATTCCTCAACTGTTTTCCCTGGGCCTCTTTGTCTGTCTAGACAAAAGTAAAACACTCCCTATATAACTCACTGATAGCAGCCTCAAAGCCCTCAATAGGCACTTGGGCAAACTAAGATAAGGGGAACTCGAACAAAAGGACACAGAGATACCATCTAGGGAGGATGATCTCGCCGATTTAGGAAGAAGACACCTGGACTTTACCTCACAGCGCATGCTCTGGAAAGAGCAGACACCGTGAAGAAGACCAAGTACTTCTTCCCTTGACCACCAAAGACCCTCACTCTATTTTTACTACACATGCTCGGACTATGTAAATGAATTCCGGGAACTCATTATCATAAGACCCCACTTTCCAGGAAATCTAATGAATATGTATGATTTGTGTGTATGCAAACTGATGTCCCTTGCTAGTTCTTGGGAGCCCTTATGGTGGAGAATCCCCAGGGCGACCCCAGCACTGCTAATGAAGAATACCTGCTTAACAGTTATATTGTATTCTGACTATTAAGCTAATTTCTTTGTTTCAGTTGGTGACCCAGATGGGACAATCTCTGTCCAGTTGCAGGAGCCACTGAGATGGAGGACTCCCTGGGCGCCCCTGGGACTTCCCGGAGGGACTCCTCTCCTCATCGGGCTCACTGTGGGGACAGACAAGGACCATCTTCGGAAAGGTATTCTTTTAAAAATTTTTTTTTGCTTGTTTAGGAGGCATGCCCTTGTAAAGGTACCCATAAATCGTAGAAGACGTTCTATGTTGGGTACTGTATGCCTGGCAATATAGTGTGAAGCACTTGATCTGGTGCATACTTGGTCTTGGCTTGGTTTTGGTTTTGGAACCGATTCATTTGGTAGTGATACAAGGAAATGATCACCTACTTTGCAACTTATTTACTTATAGCAACTTATAATGATTTCTGAATATTGCTTAATAATCCTGCTTGCCCTGACTGTTCTGTGGAAGCTTACCAAGGGCTACTGCTACTGTGTTCAGCAAAACAAAGCAGTTTTCTGTGGAAACTTACCAAGAATTACTATGTTCGGCAAAAATATGTTTCTTGTCCTTGGAAAGCAGATGGGTTCTAACTAGTTTAGTCTTTGTAATGAATAGATAGCCATATATGGATGGTAGAAATTGATACACTGGTACTTCTAGATAAGATAGAATGAGTAAACCGGCTGAAACCACTCTTGTTGTTCAAGAAATTGGCTAAGAATCTGCGCATGCTCCGAGGAAAAGTACAAGGTGAGAAAGACTACGAGCCTTCCTCCAAAAGACCCCCAAAGACGCCCCCCAGGAGGCAATGCGCAGGCGCAGAGATAACATATACTGCTGACACCAGCCTTTTGAACTAACCCAGCCTTACTTATGCATATGGATATTTGTATTATGTAATCCAATGAATATGTATATCCACACTCTATAAGTTTCTGGTAAAATGTGCTGTTGGTGTGCGAGCTTTGTGGAGAAATCCCCTTGCACCCCAGCGCTGGAATAAACATACCTGCTGTATAACTCCATTCAAGTTGCAGAGTCTGTTTCTGCAAATCAGTCGCTGCCTGTAAGTTGTTACTGTTTAGACGCAGGGTTAGCATATGCGGGACTGCTAGTGTCTTAATACACATACATTTGGTAACTTTGTAATTTGAGTGTCTCTGTTCATCTCCTCAGAATTTGTAGAGTGAATAGATGTTTGGTAAAATACTTGTTTGCATTTGGTAACTTTATAAGCTATATACCTCTGCTCACTGAAAAGTGAACAGATGTTTGTGAAAGAAGCGGTTTAAAATTTTTAAGTTTAACAGCTATTGACTTGCTTTGTATCCTGAATTTGCATGATTGTGTGTGTGAGTGAGACATACAAATAAGTACGAAGCGAGTGGCAGAGTCTGGATCCGTGGTTCTGTTATCCCACGAGGGACACAGCTGGAGAAGGATGAAGCGATTGATAAACAACTGTTGTGATCTTAATACGTAATTTTGAATGAATGTGGGAACCTGAGTAGTGTCTGTTACACCCAGAAAACGATTGTAAACCTTTGTATGTTTTAGAATGTATGTGGTGTGACCAAAACCTGTCGGTCGAGTTTGGGCAGGATATTGACTGCCCTAACTGTCAGGAAAACCGAGAACGGTGTTCGTATGTGATAAAGGTGGTTTGTGGCTGGAAGAATGGAGGAATTTTAGAGAAAATTCCACTAGGATGTATTTTGATATAGGAGGGTCTGCAGGTGGTGTAACTAATAGAAAGACTTTGATAAAGTATTGTAATCAGTGGTGGCCATTGTATAAGTTAGAGGATGGAGAAAAATGGCCCAGGAATGGTACTTTAAAATATGATATTTTGCTGCAATTGATGCTGTTCCTAGGATGAGAGGAAAGGTGGGATGAGGTGCTGTATGCAGATATGTTTTTCACTTTGGAAAATCATCCTGAGTGGCGGAAGGAGTGTGGTGTTAATTTAGCCCCTCAGGATCCTCTAGTGTTGATGTTAGAGAAAGAACAGAAAAGGAGCCAGGGCAGGTTGAGACCATGTTGTTTGGCATGTAGGATTGGAGAGAGATGCCTAAAAATAAAAGATTGAGAGGAAAAAGCAGAAGAGGGAATTGAGGATTATGGATTAATATTTTATACAATTGATTACTATTTCATTGGATGAGTTATAAAATGCTCTTTTCTGGCCTTTTCTAAACAACTATGCTTTCTTAAAGCCACCATGGGTCCTGAAGCAATTTTTGAGCCACGGGGTGGTGTGAGAGACTGAAATGTCCTATGACTGTCTCAAAGCTTGCTTGTGTCTGTGCAAACCTCAGGGACAAGCTGCTGTGGCCTGTGGATTGGTCTGGGGAGTGTCACCCAGGGAAGTGGGAGTGTATTGAAGGATACACCTCCCCCCATTCCTTTGCAGTTGCATTGTCAGACTCCTTAAAGGGGCAGTCATGTACTGACCTGGCCCCATCGTGTAGCCATTTGTGGCTCTATTGTGTAGGCCAGACACCATGCCTGCATTGCTAATGAACTGATAAGAGGCAAACGTTTCTGCCCAGAAGCCGGATGCAACAAAACCTGTGGGACCAGAGAAAAAAAGAAAACTAAAGGTGAGCAGATATGCTAATCAGCAGATACAATGAACTTAAAAAGGCAGCAGAAAATTTTGCTCAGCGTGCATCTACCATCGATGCTAGATCCGTGTGCACCCACCACCGAAGAACTGAAGACTGAGGACCAACGGGACGCTGCTGGATCCATGGTGGTGACTATTCTTGCAGCCCTATCCCGCATCCTTGCTTTATTTCCGTCATTTCCTTCCATTCTGTCCTATCGCTACCCCTCTTCACTTTTAATAATAAAACCTGGTTTGGGTATACGGCATTTGACCTCGTTTGTGTCTTAATCTCGCTCTTGGGATCATATCGAAACCTCCCCCAATATTGGATCGGGACATTAAATTGGCGTCATTGACAGGATCCCTAGAGACAAGAGTGCCGTATTGCCTCGCTGTGTTAAGTGGGACCTCTCAGGAACATAAGGGGGCAGGTTCGTGCTGTGTTTGGAAATTACGTGCTGCCTCCCTGAGAGGACCGTTTCCCTGCTTTATACATGAACAGGGTTCTCAGGGAACAGAAAGCATCTAATTAAGGTGTGAACTCCTAAGAGTGAATAGGAGGAAGAGTGGATAGTAATATTGGGTTTGTGTATTAATTAAGGTGTGGCCTCCTGAGAGAGAAAAGGGGAAATTTGGATATTAATGTTTGGCCCTCTCAGGACAATGACCCCTTTGTGTTAGGAGGCGGTGGGAGGTAGCATTCCAGTCACTGCCCAGACTTGTAAAACAGGTCCAGTGCCAGGTCCAACTATACAGACACCACTCAGACTGTCACCAAAACGGAATAAAAGAACTTATCGACACCAATGTGATGTAGATAAGCAGACACTCCTTTATTAACGGCCGGGTGCATAGGGGAGTTGTCTCACCAACAACACACACCTAACTCATGTAACATGCTGATTATATTGGATACAGTAATAAATATTAATCAAGTTCTCATACATAAACATGATAATTCCCATAACTCATTTTCTTATTCCCACCTCTTTCCAGTCATGTGCACTTGAGTCCTGAAATGAGTCAGGGGGCTGCTTTTGCGACCACCAGAGACTGTGACCCCTCAGAAAAGACCCCCCAATGTCCTTGACTCAAGGACTTTGGCTCACATTGCAACTTTAACATGCTTCAAGGCTCTCTTACAATGTAGTTCTAGTCTATAAGACAATAAATCACTCCTACTGAGCAGTCTAACAATTGTACTTTGTTTAACTTCATAATTATCCAGTTAATGATTATGATTATTATTATTATTATTTGGAATATGCGGTCTATGCAGCATTGGTCTAGGGCTTTACAGATGAGCTCATAGCAGCATAACTGGTTATATGGTTACACAGTATTTCCATGGTTACTTAAAACAATACACAACTATTCTCTAAGTTTATAAAACCAATATTCTTATAACATTCTATTTAATTATTTAATCATGATCATTTCTTATCATAACCCCAAAATCATCAACTTAAATCAATAACAAATCAGTGACAATCGGTAGCACCCCCACTTTTTGTATGACTCCTCTCAGAGAGGGGCTACAGTGAATGCCTGGTCCAAATGGTCACTTTAACACCAACGAAGGGATCCTGCCAACTACGCCAATAAAATGTCATGACCCGGACTGGAAGCCCAGAGAGTTGCAAGGGTTCTGTGATCCCCTCGGGTTAAATTAAGGTGAAATGACACCAATTGACCAGTTAAAATGTTTTACTTGCGGTAGAGAACAATTTAAACTTGGAAAAGGATAATAAGCAATGTGGTCTCTTATAAATCTATAAGAAAGGAAAGGAAAGAAAAAGAAAGGAGAGAAAGAGAATCAAAGAAATCCAGATCACCACCTCTGGATCCAGCGTTGTCTCAGGTCCAGTAATCCTGGGTGGTGGGTGCACACACAGCAAAGTTTCTGTTGCCTTTTTAAGTTCATCTTATCAGCTGATTAGCATACTAGACAAGGAGGGGCAGGTATTCCACAAATTCATTTCTATGAGACACTAGGAAAAAGGTGGAACATGGGTTCCAACTGAGTCCGTGGTTGTACTCGCCCTGCCCACCTTTGGTTTTTCCTCTGTTCCCAGAGATTTTTGCTGACTTTATGCTTCTTATCAGTCATCCCAGAAATTATCACCTCTTATCAGTTCTTGTTACCATTTCAATGGTGAAGGCCCGAAGTCATTAGCAAGGCAAGCATGGTGTCTGTCTTGCACAATAAAGCCACAAAGTATCGGGCTTAGCGGTACTTGTGCTTGAGGGGAAACACATGGTTTCACTCAGTCCAGTTTCCCCCCTTTGAAGCTTATCTAAGGAGTTTGTCAATGCAACTGCAAGGTAGTGGGGGGTGCATACTTTGATACACTCCTGCTTCCTTGGGAATTCCTGGAATTCTATGATGACTCCCCTTGTGTAAGCAGGATACATAGCAAAGATGCACAGTCCTACACAAGCATATGAAGCAGGAGTGTGCCAGTGATTTCAGCAATCAGATGAGCAGGCAGTGGAATGCTTAGGATTGATGTAGAAGCAGGAGGTCTAGCACACCATCTCTGACTGTTGTAAGTAACCAAATAGGCTGGGGAAATATTGCTACTCATCTCTAAACCTTAATACTGTGTCAGTACACTCATTTATATGCACAGGGTACTTTAGTTCAATGCATGATGAGCTGTGCAGTGACTTAAGGTTTAGATGATGCACTCAGTTTCATTAGAAGAATATGGCCTGGAGAAGGATTGCAGCCATCAGCCTGGCAACATCTAGACAGCTTGTAGAAAAAGACTGCACTTCAGCATTATATTTGCTTTGTGGCAGCAGCTAGTAATCCCCTACCTCCCCAGCAAACCTGCAGCGCTGTGGCAGAGGTGAGGAAAATGCAAGGTGAACAGCAAGGACCCATGGTGTAGCTCCATGATTAAAAGAAAAAGCCCTCGATAGGTAGGAGGATGCTCCCAAGCACAGTGAGGTTACCTCCTTATCAGAGAGGTGGGCAGCAAAGAGGTAATGGACTGCCGAGGGGTGACATCAGCCACCCATTACCTGTGCAACTGGATCTTGATGTGACTGGGGCATGACTTGTGGAAAACACTCTACAACTCAGAGAGAGTTATAAAGCAGGTATGTTTACTCCAGCACCAGGGTGCAAGGGGATTTCTCCACAAAGCTCGCACACCCACCGCACATTTTACCCAAAACTTATAGAGTGTGGATATACATATTCATTGGATTACATAACACAAACATACATATGCATGAGTAAGGCTGGGTTAGTTCGAAAGGCTGGTGTCAGCAGTTTATGTTATCTTTGCACCTGATGGTCATATTTGGGGGTCTTTTGGAGGAAGGCTCGTAGTCTTTCTCACCTTGTATTTTTCCCTGGAGCATGCGCAGATTCTCTCAGCCAATTTCTTGAATAACAAGAGTGTTTTTCAGCCGGTTTACTCATTCTATCTTATCTAAAAGTACCAATGGAACTTCTACTGTCCGTATATGGCTATTTTTACTCATTACCAAGACCAAACTAATTAGAGTACATATGTTTCCCAAGGACAAAAACATAATATTTTGCTGAACACTGCAGTTCTTGGTAGATTTTCACAGTAAACTGCTTTGTTTTGATGGACACAGTAGTCCTTGGTAAAATTCCACAGAACAGTCTGGGCAAGCAGGATTCTTAGCAATATTCAAAAATACTGTAAGTAATACTATAACTTGCTAGAAGTAAGTAAATAAGTTGCTAAGCAGTTTGCTATAAGTAAATAAGTAAAGAAGTCTCAAAACAAGTAATCATTTCTCTGTATCAGGCAAGACGCTTAACCTCTCAACACTGTGGTTTCCCCATCAGTTAATTAGAGCAATAACGTGTTTTGTATGTAGCAATTTGGAGAACCAAGCATGCCTAAGGAATCTTGTAAAGCATCTCATGCTTGCGGTGTGGTTATAGGTTAACTATAACTGATGACTTCTGTAATGGTGCTGTATAGCTGTACTGGGAAAATAAAAATGATTCAACTGCTCTGATGCAGGAGAAACAAGGCCCTCCCATATACACTGTGTTTAGGCCATGGACATAACTTACTTCATTTGTGATGGACCTTTAGGGGGAGAGAGGTTGTCTCCCTTTATACCACAATTTTTTTATAGTAGAGGAATAATAATGGTTGCACTTTTCAAAGAGAGAAGTTCCAGCAAATGTTTGTAATAATGTCTATGCGGTCTTCTGCTTAGTTTCTCAACAGTTTCTGCAGGGAAGGTAATAGCTTGTGGTTGAAGCATTGGGGATGAATTAAGCAGGGACTTGATTCTTATAGTGCCTAACAGATATTAAAAAACTTGGTCCAAAACTTGCAACACTTACTATCATGACAGCCCCAGGACCTCCAAGAAACTTGTCATGTGGCCAAAGGTCCCAAGGGTGAACCACTGGTTGCTCCCTTGGATCGTGGACTCTCCTCCTTGAGCTGTGTCTCAATATTTTGCACCCTCAATTTCCAGATATTTATGGAAGTGAGTGTACATGTATGTGAGGGAAGAAACAAAGGGCAAGGGAGAGGAGAAGGATGTTGGGTAGGACATATGCAATCAATGAGCCACTGAGTTTTTCCACTAGTGAAAACCTGCTACTGGGCCATTTGGCACCAAAAAAGCAAAAGCTCAGGAGCAAACTCTAACTGCCCTATCTTCTTGCTTAAGTTTCAGCTATTCCCTCTGCCATACACTAAGCTGCTGCTCTTCCTATCTTGATTCAAAAAAGCAGATTTTTTTCTGTGACTTAGAGGCCACTGCTGCTTTTCTTCCAAAGGACCATTGAGTGAAGTGACTGTTGTTGGTCAGGCTTTTGAGAAATGTGTAACCTCTGCAAAAAGCCTCCCAGAAGCTTTGGGGATGTCAGCTGCCTTTGGTACTGGTGAATATTCAGTAGAGATATATTTCAGTCCACAAGCTGTGATTTCTTTTACTGTAAAAAGAGAGATGTTGTAAATGTTTTGTAAGGAGGGAGTCAATCCTGCCTGTGTCATCTGATGTCTTCTTTATCTTATTGTATTAACAAACAGGAGAAGGGATCCTCCCCCATCGCATTTGATCAGTGACTGAAGAACAAGGCAAATACAGCTCCTGGGGACAGGAAAACAAAAGATATCAAGTCTCTGGGTAATAGTGTATCTGAGAAAATTATAGCAGAGTTAGCCGGCATTTTTAACTAGATTGCAGTTGTTGTCCATGCCTGTGATCCTGTTGTTAATGAGATTAGTTATTTATTAATAAGAATTTGCAAAGTTAGTTCTACAGTACAGTATGGAAGGCTCTGGGAAGACCTTATTGTGGCCTTTCAATACTTAAAGGGGGCTTAGAAGAAAGATGGGGACAAACTTGTTTTGCTGATCAGGGATATCAATTAAACTCAGACACCAGAGTGAAAAGAGCAGGTGTATTTACTAGAAATAACTAAATAATATAACAGAATAATATAGAAAACATACAGTAAGAAAAGACAAAGTAGCGCGCTTAAACAAATAGGAAAATACAGGGTAATGCATCAAATCATTACTGCCTGAGAGAGAGAATAGTGATTAAGAAAGATACATCACCACTTGCATACGTTACCATCATCCAGATCCGCAGTCGCTGGGGAGCCCCAGTTACAGCGAGGATTTGGAGAGCCTGTCCCGGCAAGTGGGAAATCCTACGCGGTGCGTCCACCCGTAGGTGAGGCTTCCGAAGTCGCTGTGAGCGGGCCCAGCCTTATATACCTAAAAATCAGTAAGCCAGAATAGCTGACACCTTTGTTTTAAGCGGAAATATCTGGTTTTCATCTCACGTTAGGTTCCCCCCAGAGCCTGGCCAGGGCTTAAGGGAGAAGCTAAGGGAGTTTCCCTGCTTATCTAGTTAATTTATGAGCAAGGTCACAAGGCCAGACAACTGTTTCTGTGGCCTTGTTATCTTGCTCACACATAAAGAAATATAAGGATACATTCAAGATAGACATGTTTTATGATGTTTAAGCTACATCTTCTATGCATATTTCACTAATGACTACATACAGAGTTAGCAGTTTCGGTTCAGGGCCTGTTGCTCAGGCTTCAGTATTCCCACCTTTTACATCAGAACAGTTGGTTTGCTATAACTTAGTATAATACCTAATAGCACAATGGTTATCAGTTATAAAATGTACAGGATTCATCTATAGGTCAACTCTGGCTTGGGCTTATTGTCCAAGCCTTAGCACTTCAAAACTTTTTACCAAGGCCTGTAGTGACATGACAAGGGGCAATGGTTTTATACTGAAAGACAATAGGTTTAGATTGGACATAAGGAAGAAATTTTTTATGATGAGGGTGGTGAGACACTGGCTGGTGAGAAACAGGTTACCTAGGTAAGTTGTGGATGCCCCATCATTGGAAGTGTTCAAGGTCAGGTTGGACAGGGCTTTGAGCAACCTGATCTAGTTGAAGATGTCCCTGCTCATTGCAGGGGGGTTGGACTAGATGACCTTTAAAGGTCCCTTCCAACCCAAACCATTCTATAATCTTGAATTGCCATTCTGCAAATACTGCAAATAGGGCATGCTGCATAATGTAAAGTTAATTGCTGGAATCGGTAGATTTAAAGTGAAGTAGGTATCCAGAGACTGTTCATATAGCACCCTGGCTGCTTAAACCATCATTAAAGCTTCTATAAGTACAAACTGCCTGAGGTTCAGAGTGGATGCCTGAGACCTGAAACCAACTCTTTGCAGGAACTCCATCTCTTTCTTTCTCCATACCTTTCTCTTGATATCTCGAATCTTGTCTGTGATAGGGAAGAGGGAGACTGGCACAGTTATTTATCCTATCACTCAGGTTTGGGGTCAGAGAACTATGAAGGAAGGGACCAAGTGTCAGTATCTGTTTTCTGGGTCACTTCTGCCAAAGCCATGGATATCTCTGGGTTGGTAGGAAGAAAGAAAATGTTTCCTTCTCCAAACTTGCTTTTATGCCATTAACTGAGTCTTGTCTCTGGCTGAGCTGGTATCTTCTGGCTTGGTGACTCCAGCCCCGAGACATCCACAGGTTGTGGCAGATGGTGGAAAGCCCCCTCCTGTACTGTGTCACAGTAAAGTGCTGCTGACTCAGGAGATCTTGGGGCCTCCCTCTTTGCGTAGCTGTAGCTCACCAAGAAGTATATCTCATTTCAGAGGAAAACAATCTTTTTTGGGTCCTATTGATGATAAACTCCTCTTTTTTTCTTTTCTCCCCTCTTTTTTTCCTGCCAAGTTTTGGATCTGGATATTAAAAAGTGGGTATCTTTTCTTTAAAGAGAAACAAATCCTCTAGTAGGTTTTCCTTGTCTCTTGGAAGTTTTACTGTAGCATGTAGTCAGACCTACGGCACTATGCTTACTTGGTCACCATCTCCAGGGCCAGGATTCCCAGGACTGTTTCATAGAGGATGAAGGATAAGGCACTTTCATACATGCAATCTCTTAAATGGCAGGTCTGCACGACAGTAAATGGCTATGAAAGCTTAGGTGACTCATGATGATAAAGGCACCGTAGAGGTCCATGGAAAACGTACAGTCCCATGCAAGGGGGCAAAGCTTGTATTGGCTCCCAGGAGATGCAGTACTTTGAGGCTGCAGTCATCTCTTCCAGGGACAGATGCTGAGCACTTTGTGTGAAACACTGCTGGTTTGTCCATATTGCACAAAGGGTGAAGCTGGACTTCAGTGATCTTAGCAGTGCTGATAATAATTATAAAATGAAGAAAGCTACTCAAGAAATGCATGTTTTTGTTAACACATTGTCTCAAATGGTGATGGGTGGAGGGAAATGGCCACTGTTGATTTATAAATAGATATACAAGCCGGTCATCATTTCCCTTGATGTGCACCATCTGTTTTATTGTGTTACATTTATCACATTGTGTTCCTTTAGCAACTGCAGCAAAGGGTCACACAGAAAAAGCATTCAGGACACTCCGAGCTTATTGCTAAATTCTGTTTAATGTAATTTAGCAGTGGAATGGAGGAGGAGAGCAAGTGCTGTGGGGTCGTCAGCTCTCTCCCTGTGCTATACACAGAACTGGAGAGATGTATCACATACTTTTATGATAGATAATCATCAGTTGCAAAATCACCTCATCTGCACCTTGTACCCACTGATCTTCCCAAACCAAGACTTTGATGAATATTCCAAATCAAAATGAACAAGGACTCCTCTTTGGATGACAGATTTTTTTTTCTCCTCACTGCCAAAATGAGCTTTGGTTTTAGGCATAAAACATTCAGAGAAGAGTTTTGTAGCAGTGGCAATTTTATGTCTTGTGATCTAGTAGGACATGCAAAGCATGCTACTGAGAGAAGGTGGTGCTGCACCTGCCTTGGAGATGTGGTGGATCACACCTGCTTGCGTGTCAGCATTTTCCATAGTTACAAATGACTGCATGAAATATGAATTTTGAAAAGTTTGGATCACTTTTAGAGTTTGCTAAATGAGTGTACCCAAGAACTGTCAGCTTGTGTGACAGAACAAGCCAACACTAAACGCATTGTGATCTTAAAGTGTTGATTAATTTGCAGGAGCACTTGCTAATATTTTTATGTAGGCAGCAAAAAATCTTTGGGCCTGGCTATTAGACACCCTCCACTACACACTTGTGTAGTCCCACTGGAAAGTTAAAGTTGCCTGGAGTTGTCCTGCTGAAATGGGATCTTACAGATTCGAAATGAGTAGTTAATATGCTGTGAATGGGGCTTTGCAAGGAATCACAGCAGCTCTTCCTCCTCCCTGATAGGCCATTGACCTGCAGCAGAGCTGCCGCTAGCTATTGGTATGGAAAATCAGCATCGTAAAGCAGATGAGTGCAAATAGACATTTCAGAGCAAGCCCTCGCTGGCATCTGAAGGTTTAGGCTCTTGCAGATGTCTCCTTTCGTTTGCAGGTGTGTGCTGAGCAAGTGCAGGTATGAGGCTGGGGGCGGTGAAAGCTTGTGTACCCCCCACCTCTCACTCTCTCTGGGCAGGACCCAAGGAGGCCCAAGCATATGCAGTAGCCATCCTTGTTATACACACACGATACATTTGGGATGGCTCGGCCCAGCTTGCAGCATCAAAAACAGCATTGAGGAACCAGCTGTAGGCACCAGGCTGCCAAACACATGGTGCAGCTGATGTGCTGGCTGATGCCTGTAAAATCCGCACACGTGAGGGCTGCAGTTTTCCTGCATTGTTGCTCTTCTCACACACAAAATACTTAAATCTGAATGGAATAGCAAGTTCATGTGGGAGAGAGGCAAGTCGACATTGGCCTGTTAGCTCTGCACAGCCCTGAAGTGCTAAGGCTTGGAAAACAGGCCCAAGCCAGAGTTGACCTATAGATGAATCCTGTATATTTTATAACTGATAACCATTGTGCTAGTAGGTATTGTACTAAGTTATAACAACCCACTTATGCTGGTGTAAAAAGTGCTAAAGCATTGAAATACTGCAGCCTGAACAACAGGCCCCAAGCTGAAGCTGCTAACTTAGCATGTAGTCATTAATAAAATATGTAAACTCGCTAGTGAAAGACAAAATATAATCAGTAGTGAGGAGAGAATGTATTTAACTTTCCTTTCGCAGCCTTGTTCAAGGCTGAGAACCCAAGTATTTGGCCTTGTTAGAAACTCCCTTGGTCTCCCCCCCCGAGCCCTGGCCAAGCTTTGGGTGGAATCCAACAGGAGAATGAAACCAGAAATTTTCCGCTCAAAACAAAGGTGCCAGCTATTCTGGCTTGTCGATCTCTGGTATATAAGGCTGGGCCCGTTTGCAGCGACTTTGGATGCCTCACCTATGGGTGGACGCACCGCGTAGGATTTCCCACTTGCCGGGACAGGCTCTCCAAATCCTCGCTGTAACCGGGGCTGCCCAGCGTCTGCGGGTCTGGATGATGATGATAATATATGCAAGTGGTGATGTATTTCTCTTAATCACTATTCTCTCTCTCTCGTGTAGTAATGATTTGATGCATTACCCTGTATTTTCCTGTTTGTTGCTTTAAGTGCACTATTCTGCCTTTTCTTACTGCATGTTTTCTGTATTACACTGTTACATTATTTGGTTATCACTAGTAAAATACGCCTACTCTTTTCACTCTGGTGTCGAAGTTTAATTGGTATCCTTAATCAGCAAAACAAGCCCCTGAGAAGCAGCAAGGCTTTGATGAAAAACAGGCCTTGGGAGAAAGATAAGAAACTGCCGAGTTGTGCCAAGGTGGCAGGGAAAAACAACGGACAGCTGCAACACTGAACTGTGGAAAAGTACTGAACTGTGAGAAGTTACCACCGCGTGAACACAAAGTTGATTGGTCTGCACAGCGCGTGTTAGAGTGGTCTTATGCTGATAGGAGAAAAGGTAGATAGCTGTCTAATTCCTGATTTGCTAATTATGAAGTAAGAGCTTTAACCATAGCATAAGTATGTACTATTGTAATAATAATGGGTCTTTCCTTTTGCACTTCATGGAGAGTCCGTACCTCAACTGCCACAAATGGTGCCCCGTGTGAGGCGGGCGATAAGCGTGCCCAGCTTGGATCACTCCAGTGGCAAAACCCTCAGGACTTAATCACAGAATCATTCAGGTTGGAAAAGACCCTTGGGATCATCGAGTCTAACCATCAGCCCTACTCTACAAAGTTCTCCCCTACACCATATCCCCCAACATCTCATCTAAACGACCCTTAAACACATCCAGGGATGGTGACGCCACCACCTCCCTGGGCAGCCTATTCCACTGTCTAACCACTCTTTCTGGGAAAAATTTTTTCCTAATGTCCAGTCTAAACCTCCCCTGTTGGAGTTTAAAGCCGTTCCCCCTTGTTCTGTCACTAATCACCTGTGAGAAGAGACCAGCACCAACCTCTCTACAATGTCCTTTCAGGTAGTTGTAGAGAGTGATGAGGCCTCCCCTTAGCCTTCTCCTCCTCAAACTGAACGGTCCCAACTTCTTCAATCGCTCCTCATAGGATTTATTCTCCAGGTCCTTCACCAGCTTCGTTGCCCTCCTCTGCACTCGCTCCAGCACCTCGATATCTATCTTGTATTGAGGTGCCCAAAACTGGACACAATACTCAAGGTGTGGCCTCACCAGTGCAGAGTACAGGGGGACTATCACCTCCCTACTTCTGCTGGTCACACTATTTCTAATACAAGCCAGGAGGCCGTTGGCCCTCTTGGCCACCTGGGCACACTGCTGGCTCATGTTCAGCTGCTTGTCAATTAGAACCCCCAGATCCTTCTCTTCCAGACAGCTCTCCAGCCACACCTCCCCAAGCCTGTAGCGATGCATGGGGTTGTTGTGGCCCAAGGGCAGGACCTGGCACTTGGACTTGTTGAAGCTCATCCCATTAACGTTGGCCACCAATCCAATCTATCCAAGTCCCTCTGTAGAGCCTCCCTATCTTCATGCAGATCGACACTCCCGCTTAACTTGGTGTCATCTGCGAACTTACTGATGATACGCTCTATGTCCTTATCAAGATCGTCAATAAAGATGTTGAACAGAAATGGTCCCAACACCGAGCCCTGAGGAACACCACTTGTGACCGGCCACCAGCTGGATTTAGCTCCATTGACCACCACTCTCTGGGACCGTCCATCCAGCCAGTGCTTGACCCAGCAGACCATTCGCTCATCCAGGCCATGAGCAGCCAGTTTTCCTACAAGAATTCTATGGGGAACTGTGTTGAATGCTTTTCAAAAATCCAGGTAGATAATATCCACAGCTTTTCCCTCATCCAATAGTGTCACGTCCCGCTCAGATGAGGGGGACAAGTGACTCAGATTCGCAAATCCCCAATGGAGCGGACAACAAGTCTGCAAGTCTAAACATTTATTAACTACTCACAATGTACTAATTGAACACACGATAGTTGGCTAAGTATATAGCAAGTTGTGGGAAGCAATATAATATGCCTTGCATTGCTTAATAGGAAAGGGAAAAGAGGGAGATAGAGGGAATGGGGAAATACAGATCACCGGTCTGGGTTTCTGCGCTGATCCTGCCGACGAGGGTTCCAGGAGGCACAGGAGACATCCGTCTTTTTCGCTGGCATCCGTCTTCTTCGCTTCACTGCACTCTCTCTCTCCCAGGCCGTGCCCCTCCCCTTCCCTTCTTGATTTATACCCACTTTCCTTGGGTCCATCCCCTAGGTCGACCCACATACCTACGTATCCCATGTACGGGGAGGGGTGAGGTGTTTCATGGGATGATGTAATTAGCATGATCATGTTAGCCCTCATTAGCATATTGAGGGGTGTTAACTTTAATATGCATTTCGTGGATAATGAAGCAAAGGTCATTCACCAGACAGATGGCCCTTGAAGTTTTGGCCAGGTGCACCAGAGCAGAGCCGTCCTGTCTTCACAGGGCTCCCTCCTCCAGCTGCATCTTGTGTTATTCGGGCAGCCTTATCAGCTTCGACCTCCACACTATCCACCCCGTGACTCATAGTTTTGTCTTGCGAGTGTTTGAGGCATTTCTTCGATCAGCCTCAACTTTTGCTTTCTCAGGCTGTTTTTCTTAGTTTCTCGCAGGCCTGGTTTCTCGTCTCTCACATCCCACCCCGTGACTCAAACACTCCAAGTTCTTCTTTGACTGTTGTGATCTCAAAAGGTATAGGGAAAAGGAAGACAGAAGGTGAGAGAGCATATAGCTAATTGCTGCAAGGCATACCATTAAAAGCAAAAATTTGCATAATATCACAATACTAATATTTACAAGCCGTCTTCCCCACCCCGTGAGTCCTGAGGATCCCAGTGATGTGACCCATGACCCAGGGTTCCATCCATCAAACTAGTCCATCAGTCAATAAAAAGGTTCTCACTTCCCGTTGTTGATAATCTTCATCATGGCACGGTCTCCTCTATAGAGGTGGTGGCATTGTGGATGGTGATACAGCATTCTCCCTCAGTTAGGTTCAGCACACCGCACAGTCCATGTTCCTTCAGCAATGCTAGCCGGATTCTGCAACGCCATCTTAGATGCTTGTTGGGTCTGCACCTTTAATTCCTTAAAGGCATACCTTGTTAGTACATAGAATTGCTAAGTTAAATTTTCTAAAACTATTTGAGGTTACACAATCACATTAGCAGGTCTATAAGGATTTAAATGGGAATACAATTTAATATTCAGGTACAATTCATTAATGCTTAATTTGTGGGATCAGACCCCTTCAACTAGTCTTTGATGACTGCATCTTGCTGTTGGTGGATGTGGTGTTGTAAGGACCACATACAGTTATATGAGCTAGCACTGTAATCTGTTTGGTATTTGCAAGCACCAGTGTGCAGTCACAGGTGACTCACAGGCTTCCTTTATTTTGGAGGTGATTCCCAATAAGGTAACTTAAGGCACAACTCCAGGTTAACCTTCTAATAAGTAGACTCATTAAATGTACCTGTAAAATTTCCTGGATTCTTGATTGTAGTTGATTGGCAATGATTTATTCCACACTCAGCAGGTATGATTCCACAAATTATATAATAATGTAAGCAGATTACAAATAATAACTAGCCAATAATGCCTACAACCATTGAAAGCGCTAAAAGTAACATAGGTCTCCTGTTGTCCAGGATCAATGCCCTGTAAAACACATATATACATGACAAAACAATGATGGTTAGAAAGAAGGGACAATCCACCTGGTATTGATGCAGTATTCTTTCCCATGGGCATCAGTAGCCACCCATGAACAAATATTGATGGGAGTTTTTAGGGTTAGGGGTACTTGCCCCACAGTGGGCAAGTCTACTAGAACAGGTTGTCCAGGATAATGGAGCGGGTTTGCAGGGTCTTTAGTCTCTTTTTTCCTGGCGAGTATGGACAGAGGCTTAGGACAGAACGCGGTAAGTCGTGGGCACCCATTAATTCCCCACCGGCCATTTATCTTCATTACTGCGTCTGGCACCCGTTGTGGCCATCCTGGTTCGAGGGGTTTTAGGGCCTGCTTTAGAAGTCCATTGGTGCGTTCCACAATTCCATTTGCTTGGGGATAGTATGGAGTATGGCAAATCCACTGAATTCCTTCATCTTGAGCCCACTCCTGAACCACCCTGGCAGTAAAGTGACTACCGTTGTCTGATTGGATCGATTTGGGCTTAGGCAAGTAGCTAAACCAACGTTTTAACCCCTTCACCGTATTTTCTGCAGTTGCTCGAGATACAGCTTCTGCTTAGGTTAGGCCCGATACTATTTCCACCCCCACCAATACAGAGCGTTTTCCCTCAGAGAGCCGGAAAGGGCCAATATAATCCACCTGCCAGGTGTCCCATAGTCCCTTGTTGTCCCTTAGGTGTAGGGGTTGGTCCTTAAGAGGGTTGTGCTCTCCCAGCCGAGTACGACATAGACTACACACTGAAATAATGGTATTGCACAATTCCCTGGTTACAGACCATCCCCTGCTTATTGCCTCTTTAAACAAATCTTTGCTTCCTGAATGACCCCGCTTTACATGCAGCCATTCCAGTAAGTGTTCCCATTTCTCCTCCTCACCTTCTGTAGCAGTTCTCATCAAATGAGTCATTGAATCCACCTGGTTGTTTAGCAGGTGGGCAGGGTGATTTCCTGACTGGTGTGCAGCAACCCATCCTACTAAAAAGGACTTCTGTTTTGCAATGTTTAAGATTTCCTCCCACTTTTCACGCTGCCACACTGGTACCCGATTTACTTCCCAGTGGTTTTCTTCCCAAAATGTAAGCCATTTGGTACACCCCTTGAATACAGCATGGGAGTCTGTGTAAATAAATCCTGGTTCTGTAGTCTCAGCTTCTTTAACAATCACGCTCCATACCGCTGTTAACTCTCCCACCTGAGCACTTCCCTCACCCTCTGTTATGATTCGGTCCCCCGAGTCAACATGCAGTGCTACTGCTCGGTATTTCCATACCTTTCCCTCTCTTCTAGAAGATGCATCGGTGAACCATACATTCTTTAGATGGATTTCAAATGGGGGAGCAGGTTTTATGTATGAGGGAGGAGGTTCAGGGTGGTAGGAAGGTGGATCTTGTATTTTGAGCACTTTGGGTGCCCCGTCCTCTATCTGATGCGTGTGGCAGTAATGATCTAATTGTGCATACCACTTCCTCACTGTGTCTCGCTGCGCAACCCCCACAGGAGGGGGGGTTCCGGCCAGTACTGGTTTCAGGACCTTAAAGGGTCCTCGTAGAATGATTAGTTGCTGCCTTATGATTTTTTCAGCTTCCTGCAAAGCTAGGGTAACCACAAAAAGACCCTTCTCCCAGATCGAGTAACGCTTTTCTGCATCTTTGAAACTGCGCGAATGAAACCCTATAGGGCGGGTGGTACCCTCCAGCCCACGTTGCCACATATGTATGGATAGTCCATGAATTGCAAAACCCCACTCAATTTGGAATGGATCTGTTGGATGTATCGGCCCTAAAGCCTGATATACTCCAGCCTCAAAGATTAACAGCTTTAAGGCTTCTTCATGGACAGGAGTCCAGTCCCAAATAGCCCTTTTGCATGTCAAATCATATAAAGGACGAGCTATGATGGAAAAATCGGGAATATGTTTCCTCCAAAATACCAGCAAGCCTAAGGCATGTTGCAGCTCCTTCTTATTTTCAGGGCTCTTTACTTCTTCCAGGGTAGTTAAAGTTTCCAGGGGAATACACACTGTTCCTCCCCGCCACCAAATACCCAGAAACTTTACCTCAGAGGATGGGAGTTGTACCTTTTCAGCTGGAATTTGGAGCCCTAAATTTTCTAGGTGGGTGATTATCTCTGTCTGGGTCTGTCCCACTGCAGCAGCATCAGAGCCACCAATCAGAACATCATCAATATATTGATATATCCTGACCCCTTCCCTTGGAGGGATTTGAGCAAGCTCCTGTGCTAGTGCATAATGAGCGATGGTCGGCGAATGGCAGTATCCCTGGGGGAGACGTGTAAAAGTAAATTGCACGCCTTCCCATGTAAAGGCAAAGCGATCTCTGTCTGCCTCCTGTATGGGGACCATAAAGAACATATCTTTCACATCAATAGTTGCTAAGATCTGGTGGGCTTGTTCCTGTATGGTTGCAATCAGTTCAGCTATGTTAGGCACTGCAGCTGTTAGAGGACCTGTATTGGCATTTAATCGCCGATAGTCAACTGTCAGACGCCACTTTCCGTTAGGTTTACGGACTGGCCACACTGGGGAATTATAGGGTGAGTGAGTTGGAACAATTATCCCTTGTTCCCGCAGCTCTGCTATTACCGGAGTGATCCCCTCCCTTGCACCTAACGGTAAGGCGTAAGGTTTCACATTAACAGTTTTAGAAGGAGGAAGCGCAGGCGCTTGCTGTAAAAGTCTTATAGAGGCAGTTGGGGACCCAAATTTCCATTCCCTTCCTTTTGAATCCACCCAGGCTTGTCCCTTCAATAGGTCAAGTCCCAGGATATTTGTGGGCAAATTTCCCAGGATCATAATAGCCTCTCTTGCAGTTTCATTCCCAGGTAACCAGCATTTCACCCGAGCAGTTGACTGTGGCTTAGAGTCCCCGAAAACATCTGTAACCCAGATCTGCTTTTTGTCAGCAATTATGCCATTCCGCTTGGCAACATCAGCTTGGAGTGCTGAAATCTGAGCACCCGTATCTACTAGAAATGTAACTGGAGTTTTAAAGGGGCTGAGCGGAAAGGTAATCAACAAGTCTCCTTTAGTATTCTCTGTGAGCCTCCTTAAGTGGACCCACCCGCCATCCCCCGGCTCACTTACTGGGGATGGCACGTCCAGTTTCCCGACCCTAAATCAATCAAGTCCTCTTCAGGGGCAGTTGGTGTTTGAGAAGCAATTACCACCATCTCGTTAGTTTCCAGCTCTGTCCCTCCCTTTGCTCGAAAGGTCCGCTCGGTTGGGGGGGGCAGCTTTCTTTTGTCTTTCCAGGCTCGAATGAGCTTTTCTAAAACTGTAGTAGGCATACCATCCATTAACTCTCGGGGAATCCCCTGTCCAATTCCCTCAGTCCACAAGAGGTTTCTCTTTGCTCTTAAAACTTGCGGAGGGGAAGGAGGCGGATTTTCCTGCTGTTCCACTCTGCGTACCGAGGGCTTATATTTACCCGTTCCCCTGGTAAGGCCCATTCTCTGGCCATAATTTATTAAGTCCTGAGCTATCTCTCCCCAGGTCATGGCTTCTCCCCCTGCCCGTCTCCCCCCTCGCGGGGCTAATGCATTCTGCAAACGATCTTGTAATTGTACTGCATGTGATTTCAAAGAGTCCGGCAAGCCCCGAATCAGGGGAGTCATTTGATCGGGGTTAGCAATTAATAGCATCGGGGAAGGCTACTGCGGAACCAAACGCCTGTCATGCATTAATTGGAGACAAGCAGCCTTCTGCAGACTTTCAGTCAAATGATTTACGGTTGGGGTCTCAATACATACTGGATCCCCTCTTTCCAAGGGGTCTAGACCCCCAGCCCAATAAGCAGCTCGTTGAGTTAACGACCACGGCTCTCTCTGGTCGTCAGTAACTAAGAAAACCCCTGGCCCCCAGTACCCCTGGGCCTCATCTTCTGATAACAAAATTCGGTCGCCACCAGTCAAAGATACCCTCCACACGTATTCAGTCTCAGTTTCCTGAGCTCGTCTGGTATATTTCTCCTGAATTTTCGCAAGCTCAGTCGCTGGATATGGTGTAGTTCGAATGGTGACCTGCGGAGCTCTTCCACCCTGACCCTCGGTGGTCTCCGTTTTAATTAATGGTCTTAAATTTGCCCCCTCATTTTCGGGGTAAAAAATTTCTTGGCTTATCTCTAAATCCTTTGTTGGATACAAGGGTCTGGCTGCTGCTTTTGCCAGACTCGTAACTCCCTGTTCACTATCCGGAACAGAGCCGAAATCTGTCCGGTTGCAGGTTTCTTGTTCATTCCCCTCTTTTTCGGACCGTGAGATTTTTTCTCGGTCCAAGGCATCTAACAGAGCCATGTGAAATCGCTGAGAGGTGTTACGCTCATCAGCTAATTGGCTTTTCAAAACTTCAGTTTGCTCTTGCCAGAGTTTAGCTTTTTGTTCAGTGACTTTACGTTCCTCAACCAATTGATCCTGGAGAGCTTTTACCAGATCTTATAAGGATTTGATCATTTCCCCTTCTAATTGTTTCTTAACATGTTTATCTTTTTGGGCTGCAGTCAGTGCTGCCCCTAATACAGCGCACACTACAGCTTTTCCTTTGCCTGGTCGCGACCCTTGCAGCCCCGCAAGTACATTAATATAGCTTGCCACTGCTTCTGGATTATGCCAATTATCGTGGGCCCAAACCTCTACTAAAGGAGGACAAGCCTTATACTCCTTCAGTTTCTCAAAAATAGGGGAGCAGTCAAGCACCGACATTTCCTGGCCAGTCATGGCTTGCCACTGCTCGAACCTCTCCTGGCTTAGAGCTGAGAGGTCACTTCCCGATCCTCCCTGTCCTTATCGGATAGAGAATCGGTATCCATCCAACCCTTTCCCAGCATAGAGCTGAGGGGCCAATTCCCAGTTCTCCCTGTCCGAGTTGGTCAGATAGAGAACCAGTATCTCATAAGACTTTCCGACACCGAAGGGGATCCTGCCTGGTTTCTCGTCTCTCACAAATAGTCGGGTCATTTTGTCATAAAAGGAGATCAGGTTTGTCAGGCAGGACCTGCCTTTCATAAACCCATGCTGACTAGGCCTGATCCCCTGGTTACCCATTATATGACTTTTAATGGCACTCGAGATGACCTGCTCCATGACCTTCCCTGGCACCGAGGTCAGACTGACAGGTCTATAGTTTCCTGGATCGTCCTTTCTGCAGTTCTTGTAGATGGGTGTTACATTTGCCACCCTCCAGTCCAATGGGACCTCCCCAGTTAGCCATGCTTCAGGTAAATCATGGACAGCGGCTTGGCGAGCACATCTGCCAACTCTTTCAGCACCTTTGGGTGTAACCCATCCGGTCCCACAGACTTGTGTGCATCCAAGTGGTGTAGCAGGTCTCTGGCCACTTCCTCTTTAATTGTGATGGCCTCATTCTGCTTCCCCTCCCCATAATAAAGGCTCTTTCCTTTTGCACTTCATGGAGAGTCCGTGCCTCAATTGCCACAAGTTCAGTTTTATATACTTGATTGTCTGTGGCTAATTTTGAAACTGAATGTTTGGGTTTTGGACTTTAAAAGAAAATGTCCGAGAGTTCCTGAAGAGAAACTGAACAAGATTTCCCTGAGAAGCAGACGTTAAATGCAGGTTAGTATATTCAGTCATATGTTGTGGGAGGATATCGGACCTGCACAACTCTATGAGAGTTATAACAAGCAAAGCCGTTTATTCTTCCAATAGTACATACTTATGCTCTCGCCAAAGCTCTTACTTCATAATTAGCAAATCAGCAATTAGACAGCTATCAACCTTTTCTGCTATCAGCATCAGACCACTCTAACACGCGCTGTGCAGACCAATCACCCTCTCGTTCACGCGCTGTTCACGCGGCGGTAACTTCTCACAGTTCAGAACTTTTCCACAGTTCAGTGTTGCAGCTCTCCGTTGTTTTTCCTCTGCCACCTTGGCACAGCTCAGCAGTTTCTTATCTTTCTCCCAAGGCCTGTTTCTCATCAAAGCCTAGCTGCTTTTCAGATGCTGTGCAAGGCTGACAGGCTGATGTCTCCCACAGTCATAGATGTGTTCCTCCCAACCCATGTGTCCCATCAGCCTAGATTTAATGATCTGTAACATCCAAGGTGTAGGGCAAGGTGTCCTCTCTGAGGAAGGAGACCTTTAGAGGATGCAGGACTGGAACTTGATCCCATTGGAATATTTCAAGAAGATTTTGGGGTTTTTTTCTTTTACTTTTTTTTTTTTTTAACCCTTAAGAAACTAAGCAAGATTCCTGTGTTTTTAGAAAATCCAAGATTTGCCTGGGTAGTTTTTCATTCTCTGGTTGCAGAAAGAAAACTGAGGAGCTGCTTTTGCTCACAGGTACAGCAGTTCCCTCCACTGGTGCATCAAATTCCCAGTTTCAGGACTGCATTGGTATTTTAAGGATCATGAGTTTTGTTCCCATTTATACTTTGTTAAATATACATCTTCCAGGCTCTTCATGAAGCTGCTTATCATAACGTCCCTGGGTTTTTGGATCTGAATACTGTGCCATTAAAACAGCAGAATTACCTCCATCCAGATGCAAAGCCTGGGCAGAAAATTGTACTGAGCTATAAGGGACTAAGCACAGACAGGGAACCAGGGTAAGTCAGATTTTTATTCCAGCTTGAGTCAATCCTCTGCACAGCCTCAGGTGAGGTGGTTTACTCATCTGAGCCCCACGAAAGCAGACTCGTGGTGGGGTTGGTGTTGAGATCATCTGACCACTGTTGGCATGCTATGATTTATCAGGAGTTTCTGTGTCAGCTGTTGAGGATGTGACCAGGGCGTAATTTCCAGATTCACAACATACTTTTTGTCCAGTTAAGGCCTCCTCTTGGCTGACTATTACTGCTCCAATAAATACTTGTTTAGTCAGAGTGCCTTGTAGGTGCAGATATTTCCCCAAGCATTGTCAGAGGAGTTTTTCTTCTGCCTTTCATTTTGATTCTTTGCTGGATACCACTATGCAACACAATGTCACAAATACCAGAGTGGCAACACTTAAAAACAGCCTGAAAATAATATTCATTGCAAGACTCGCTGGACACATATCACGAAGTTGTTCATTGTTGCTGTAATTGGATGTGTCTGTTAGAAACTCTTGGTCTTTTCAGCACTTCGCCCCCTGATGTTCAGATCAGCTGTATTATTTCACATCAGTTTAGTGTCCTCCATTTTGTAGATGTCTGTATCATAGTAGTATCCCTATCAGACTTGCTCTGTGAGCTGCAAGTGTTAATCAGGAGATATTTGCAAAGAAGGGTAGGAGGTGGGAAGGTCACCGTTTGTATCCATTCATATTTGTTTTTTTAAAAAAATCTTTTCTAAGGTGCTAGTTAGATAGTAGTAGCTGTCTGTGTGGCAGGTGCATCCGCCCAGTGAAAACAGAGCTTCCTGGCTGTTGAAACGTGGCAGCTTTTGGCTGTCTTTGTTTTCAAGGTCTCGCGGTAGTTGAGACCTTTGACCAATGGGAGCCGCTATTGGCTACAGGTCAGATTCGGTCTGGGTATAAACAGAGTCCCTTGGGGGAGCCATTTTGAGCTCATCCCCCTGGAGCTGCACGCTGCGGTCAGAGGACTCTCCCCTTGGGTTCGGGACGCCGCCCAGGGAAACTCCTCGAGGTGCCTTGGGTTGGGACGCTGCCCTGAGCAGGTCCTCGAGGTTGAGAGCCCTCACTTTCTAGGTGAGTGATAGTGCGTTTTGGGTTGTCGTTAAACCCTAGGTAGTGAAGCTTTGTTTACGTTTGGGGTTGCCATTAAACCCCTGGGGTGTGAGGTTTTGTTTTACGTTTCGGGTTCCCGTTAAACCCCAGGAAGTGAAGTTTGCATTTGGGGTTGCCGTTAAACCCCTGGGGAGTGGGGTTTTGTAAAGTGTTTCGGGTTATTGTTAAACCCCAGAAAGTTATTCTGTCCTCCTCTTGCGGACATTCGGATCTGTAATCTACGGAGGGCTGATTGGTGGTTTTAGTAAAAAAAATAAATTTATTTATTTTTTTAAATTGGTGGTGGGTTGCTTATTTGGAAGCCTCCGTAACAGTCTGTCATGAATGATTAAGTTGTGGAGTTATGATTAATTGATAATGACATCTAACAATGTGTGTGTAAATATAGGTAACACACATAACTTGTATTTATAACAAGCTTCTGGCAGGCATGAGTCCCTGCTTATGCCATGCATCAACCTGAAATGCATCTGGAAATTTGGTCTCTGTAGCAAAAGGTGCTGGTTCCTCAGCTGAGAGCTGCCAAGGGGTCAGTGTCACCCTCCAGCTTGCAGGCAATGTGCCCACCATGGGGCGACTCTCCCTACTCGCAGCATTGTCAGGTCCTCGCCAGCTGGTGGTTTTGCCAGCTGTTGACTCCTAAACATGGTCCTTCTGGATTCACTGTCTCAGGCCAGGTGGTTTTGAAGCATGTCATTGTCCACGTGTTTTTCTCTGCAAAACCAACTCAGCCGTTCCCCAGAAACAAGCTGGGAGAAATGCCCTACTCATGTCAGGGAACATCCAGCATCCAACACCTGCAACACCTCCAGACCAAGGATGCTGGGGGGATCAGCAAAAAAATTATCTTTGTTGAAATTGCTCTTCCCACTATCTGGGTATTGGGGGTCAGAGCTGGCAGCAAGGAGAGCATCTTTCCTTGGTCTTGGTTGTCCTGCTGCCTAGATAACTAGAAGAAAGTGGAGCTCTTGTTTGAATCTGGTGACATGATAGACAGGAGGGAATTACCTCCAGTTGCGTTCTGCAGACACATTGCTCTACCACAGACTTTACTCAGTGCTGCAAGTAAAATCAATATCATATTTCACCCGGTCTGCATTTTGCACTTCCCATTGGACAGCAGTGTCTAATGTTCTTGTCCACAGTTGTCATTCAGAGACACTTCATGTCCTGGCAGGACATCCTTGTCTCCAAAAGACAGTGAAAAAAATGGAACAGGTTTTTCTCCCCTGAGGCACAGTGATTTCCTCCAGCGAAATTTAAACTTGAATAACAAAGATGTGGGTTGCTAAGCTAATTCTACTTTGCTGCTCCAACAAAGAACTGAGATGTGTTTTCTGGTGGTGTGTCCTGGTTTAGCTAGGATAGGGTTAAGTTTCCCCAGCAGCGGGGGGGAAGCTCTAGCCGGGTTATTCAATACCATGCTGACGTCACCTCCTGGCACCGAAGCACGGAAGCGCGGGAGAATCGGTGAACGAGTGTGTTATGCGATTTCTCTGCTCTCACTGCTGTATCGGTAGATAATTTGCTCTGTTCACTGTTATTACGGTTATTTCTATTGTTATTGTTGTTGTTTGTTTTCTTGCTGTTGCACTGTTGTATTAAACCTCTCCTTATCTCAGCCCCGGGGCTTTGTATTTCACTCCCTTTGTGGGGGAAGGGCAGCGGCCGCATGGTCTCAGACCCCGGCAGGGACTAAACCACCACAACTTTTAATCCACCCCTTTATTCTATACCATCTGCGTCACGTCCAGCTGCCATTTAGCAATTAGCATTAACAAAGGAAAATTGACAAAAGCACAGTATAACTCACGGTGTGTTTTCACCCACAATCAAGTCCCCTTGTGGTACGCATCGGACCTCTCCATCCTTCTGCATCACCCACCAGGTGCACCCAGGTCCTTGAGCAAAAACAACCCCGTGGATGGGTTTGCCTTTGCCCGGTGCAGGACTAACCCAGACCATTTTTCCCAGCAGGTCCCTCATGCACACCACAGGGACTTTATCCCCGTCTACAACACGTGGAAGTTCTGACTGAGCTGGTCCAGCTCGATTGGCAGATCCTCTTGTGTTCACTAACCAAGTGGCCTTTATCAGATGTGTGTCCCAGTGTTTGAAGGTTCCACCCCCCATTGCTCTCAATGTAGTTTTTAACAGTCCATTGTAGCGCTCGATCTTCCCAGAGGCTGGTGCGTGGTAGGGGATGTGGTAGACCCACTCGATGCCATGTTCTTCTGCCCAGGCATCTATGAGGTTATTTCGGAAGTGAGTCCCATTGTCCGACTCAAAACTTTCTGGGGTGCCGTGTCACCACAAGACTCGCTCTTCAAGGCCCAGGATGGTATTCCGGGCGGTGGCGTGGGACACTGGATAAGTTTCGAGCCATCCAGTGGTTGCTTCCACCATTGTGAGCACGTGGCGCTTGCCTCGGCGGGTCTGTGGCAGTGTGATGTAGTCGATCTGCCAGGCCTCTCCATATTTATATTTCATCCATCGATCTTCATTCCGCTGGGGCTTCACCCGTTTGGCTTGTTTGATTGCAGCACACGTCTCACATCCGTGGATGATCTCTGCGATGGTGTCAATGGTGAGGTCCACCCCTCGATCTCGAGCCCACCTGTATGTTGCATCTCTGCCTTGGTGGCCCGAGGTCTCATGGGGCCACCGGGCTATGAACAGTTCACCTTTACGCTGCCAGTCCAAGTCCACCTGAGCCACCTCGATCTTAGCAGCCTGGTCCACCTGCTGGTTGTGTTGATGTTCACCAGTGGCCCGACTCTTGGGTATATGGGCATCCACATGGCGCACCTTCACAACGAGGTTCTCCACCCGGGCTGCAATATCCTGCCATACTTCAGCGGCCCAGACGGGTCTGCCCTTGCGTTGCCAGTTGTTCTGTTTCCATTGCTGCAACCACATCCACAGGGCACTTGCCACCACCCACAAGTCAGTGTAGAGATAGAGCCTCGGCCACTTTTCTCACTCAGCAATCTCCAAAGCCAAATGGATGGCTTTCACCTCTGCGAACTGGCTCGATTCACCTTGTCCCTCAACAGCTTCAGAGGTTTGTCGTGCGGGATACCACACCGCAGCCTTCCATCGTCGATGTTTTCCCACAATGTGACAAGACCCATCAGTGAACAGGGCATATTGCTTCTCCTCATCTGGCAGCTCGTTATATGGTGGGGCCTCCTCAGCACATTTCACCTCTTGTTCTGGTGACATCCCAGAATCTTTGCTCTCTGGTGTTTTGCTGATCAGGGATATCAATTAAACTCAGACACCAGAGTGAAAAGAGCAGGCGTATTTTACTAGAAATAACTAAATAATATAACAGAATGATACAGAAAACATACAGTAAGAAAAGACAGAACAGTGCACTTAAACAAATAGGAAAATACAGGGTAATGCATCAAATCATTACTACCTGAGAGAGAGAATAGTGATTAAGAAAGATACATCACCACTTGCATACTTTACCATCATCCAGATCCGCAGTCGCTGGGGAGCCCCGGTTACAGCGAGGATTTGGAGAACCTTTCCCGGCAAGTGGGAAATCCTACGCGGTGCGTCCACCCGTAGGTGAGGCTTCCAAAGTCGCTGTGAGCGGGCCCAGCCTTATATACCTGAAATCAGTAAGCCAGAATAGCTGGCACCTTTTGTTTTAAGCGGAAATATCTGAAGTCAGTCTCACATTAGATTTTCCCAGAGCCTGGCCGGGGCTCAGGGAAAAAACTAAGGGAGTTTTCCCAGCTTATCTAGGTGATTTATGAGCAAGGTCACACACCAGGTCACAGGGCCAGACAATTGTCTCTGTGGCCCTGTTATTGTGGCCTTGTTACCTTGTTTACACACACAAAGAAGGATACATGTTTTATGATGTTTAAGTTACATTTTCTATACATATCTCACTAATGACTACATACTGAGTTAGCAATTTCAGTTCAAGATTTATTGTTCAGGTTTCAATATTCCCACCTGTTACATCCGGACAGGTGGTTTGTTATAATTTTAGTACAATACCTATTGATACAATGTTTGTCAATTATAAAACATACAGGATTCATCTATAGGTCAACTCTGGCTTGGGCTTATTGTCCAAGCCTTAGCACTTCATCTGGCCAGTTCATGATCACTTCCACTAATCCTGGGGGGTTGAGGTTCCCTATTCGAGGCTGTTGTGTTATCAATGCAACCCATTTACTCCACGTGGCATCTGTTGCATGATGTGTGGAGGAAACCTTTCCTTTGAACATCCATCCCAGCACCGGCAGTCGGGATGCCAGGAGGAGCTGTGTCTCAGTGCCGACCACTTCTGAGGCAGCCCGAACTCCTTCGTACGCTGCCAGTATCTCCTTCTCAGTCAGTGTATAGTTAGCTTCAGAGCCTTTGTATCCCCGGCTCCAAAAGCCTAGAGGTCGGCCTCGGGATTCCCCAGGTGCTCTCTGCCAGAGGCTCCAGGAAGGGCCATTCTCCCCGGCTGCGGTATAGAGCACGTTCTTAATCTCCTGCCCTGTCCGGACTGGCCCAAGGGCCACTGCCTGGGTAATCTCCTGCTTAATTTGTTCAAAGGCTTGTTGTTGCTCTGGGCCCCATTTAAAATCGTTCTTCTTGCGGGTTACGTGGTAGAGAGGGCTCACAATCAGGCTGTAGTTTGGGATGTGCATCCTCCAGAACCCCACAGCGCCCAGGAAGGACTGAGTCTCCTTTTTAGTGGTTGGTGGGGCCATGGCTGTTATCTTGTTTATCACCTCCATTGGGATGTGGCGACGCCCATCTTGCCATTTTATTCCTAGGAACTGAATCTCCCTTCCAGGCCCCTTAACTTTCTGTTGCTTGATGGCAAAACCAGCCTTCAGGAGGATTTCAATTACCTTCTTTCCTTTCTCAAAGACTTCCTCAGCTGTGTCCCCCCATACAATGATATCATCAATAAACTGCAGGTGTTCTGGAGCCCCACCTTTCTCCAGTGCAGTATGGACCAGTCTATGGCAAATGGTGGAGCTGTGTTTCCACCCCTGGGGCAATCGATTCCAGGTGTACTGGATACCCCTCCAAGTGAATGCAAACTGTGGCCTGCACTCTGGTGCTATTGGAATGGAGAAGAACGCGTTAGCGATGTCAATTGTGGCGTACCACTTGGCTGCCCTCGACTCCAGCTCATATTGGAGCTCTAGCATGTCCGGCACTGCAGCACTCATCGCTGGCGTAACTTCATTCAGGCCACGGTAGTCCACGGTTAGTCTCCATTTGCCATTAGGTTTTCTCACTGGCCATATAGGGCTGCTGAAAGGTGAATGAGTCTTGCTGATCACCTTCTGGCTTTCTAGTCGACGGATCTGCTGATGGATGGGGACCAGGGAATCTCGGTTAGTACGGTACTGCCGCCGGTGCACCGTCTTGGTAGCAATTGGCACTCGCTGCTCTTCAACCTTAAGCAACCCCACCACCGAGGGGTCCTCTGAGAGGCCGGGTAAGGTGGACAATTGCTCAATCTCCTCCAGGGCAGCTATACCAAAGGCCCACCGGTACCCTTTTGGGTCTTTAAAGTACCCTCTCCTGAGGTAGTCTATACCTAGGATGCACGGGGCATCTGGGCCAGTCACAATGGGGTGCTTATGCCAGTCCTTCCCAGTTAAGCTTACTTCAGCTTCTAATAGGGTCAGCTGTTGGGATCCCCCTGTCACTCCGGAGATGCAGATGGGTTCAACCCCACTGTGGCTTGATGGCATCAGTGTTCACTGTCCACCAATATCTACCAAGGCCTTATATTCTTGTGGTTCTGATGTGCCAGGCCATCGGATCCACACCTTCCAGTAAATCCGATTATCCCTTTCCTCCACCTGGCTGGAGGCAGGGCCCCTCTAATCCTGCTCAACATCACTCACTTTGTACGGAGTGGCGTTCGGAAGATCTCGCGATGTACGGAAGGAATAGCTGTAGCCCTCCCTTGTTACGAGGTAAGGTGATGGATAGGCTTGTAATGTTAAGGGCACACCCACGAAGGAGGTACTTGGTGAATGTATATAGGTAAGATACGCAGTTTAATAAACGGACATTTTGTATCCATCATATTGGTGTTTGTACTGATGTCCCCGTGAAGGTCTTAACCTCCTGCAGCATTAGTCTGCGATCTGAGCGCCACTAACACATGGAGAGGCAGGTTTAAAGAGGCAGGCTAATTGCGGCAATGCAGTATTACTCTCTGTGACCTGAGCGCCACTCACACGTGGAGAGGCAGGTTTAATGAGGCAGAGCTAACTGCAACATCACTTGATCTAAGAGTGACTCCTGCAAGAATGAGTTCCTGGTCCCCTCAAGAGGGTCAAACATACTGTTGGCCATTCTATTCTGTCTGGGGGATTTCCGACTGGACACTGGAGCTGCGTCTCTCTTGGAAGACTCCCCTTTCATGGTGGTCTTCCCTTTCAGTTGCTGTACTCGTGCAGCTAGGGCGGAAGTGGGCTGTCCATGCCACCTCCTCATGTTTTCCCCATGGTTGCGGAGGAAGAACCACAGGGTGCCCCGTGGTGTGTGCCTTCCACTGCCCTTCTCTTGGGTGGGGAAGTGCCTGCTTCTAATAGCTGAGACATCGGCCCGTGCAGGTGGAACATAGGACATGTCCTGTTCCACTTTCTGGAGCCTCTGAGACAGTTCCTCTACAGCTGAAACCAAAGCATGTTGGGAGGAAGGGAGATTTCCCTCATGTTGCCAGAGCTGGCCAATCACTTCGTCCACTGTTTGAGTCTGGGTGTCTCGCCACCAGGACGCTACTGCTAATGCTTTGGAATGTCCCTCTGGTCCACTTTGCAGGAACTTCCGCCACATCAGCTGTGTGCAAGGGGCCTGATCTGGATCCATTGGTGACTGCTCATCATTCAGATCACCATAGATCATGTCAAACACAGCCATTTCCCTGAGGTTTTGATTGCCTTTCTCCATGTCGGTCCACTTGCCTAACCGACATAGAATATCATCCCTGTAGGGGTGCCTCTCCCTCACACCGAGCAGGAGTCACCTCCAAAGGCTGAGGGTTTGAGCCTGTTTCCCTATTGCCTTGTCAATACCAGCCTGCTTGGCTAAAGGTCCCAGCTGCTTGGCCTCTCTCCCCTCCAATTCCAAAACACCAGCTCCACTATCCCAGCATCGGAGCAGCCACGTGCAAATTTGCTCGCCTGGAAGGCGGCTGAAATCCTTCCGCATATCTCGCAACTCACTCGGGGATAGAGATCGGATGGTTACCTCCAGCTCTTCCTGCTGCTCTTGTGATGGGCCTGGTTCAGCATCACCCTGTACACTGCGAGGGCATTTTTTGGTATATTTGGTTTTCCGTATCGGGGCAACTGATATTGGTACTGCTTGTCCCTCTGGCCCAGCTGCTGTACTGGTGGAGGTGACTGGTACTGGCACTGCCTGTCCCCCTGGCCCAGATGCTGTGCCAGCAGGTTCACTTTCAGATCCTGCAGCCCTTTCTCCCCCTTGAGGGCGGTGATCAGTGTTAAAGATGACACGGTAAGCATGGGCAAGCCCCCAGCACATCGCGAGGATTTGTGTTTCCCGGGGTTTGTCAGATTGGCAACACACCTTTTCCAAACACTCCACCAGTTTATCAGGACTCTGCCTTTGTTCAGGAGTGAAATCCCGAAACATTGGGGGTGACCACTGACTCAGGCACTTGCCCATCTTTTCCCACACACCCTGCCATTTACAACTATCTGCCCCCGGGGCAGGTTTCCGGGTGGTGCTATTGTTGGAGAAGTACCGCATGGCCCAAAACAAGATCTGGCAGACATTTAGAAAGCACAGATCCGCAAGCACACTGGTCTGGGTGCTCCAGGGATAGCTGAAACTCTCAAAAACTGAGAGGATCTCTTCCCCTGGCTCACCCCTAGAGGGGGTGAGACCCCAAACAAAAGCCCAGGCAGCAAACAGGTACTGGTTCACCCCCACAAGCAGTGATACAAGCCCATTATAAGCAGACGGTAGCCAGTACAGCAAAACAAGACCCTTGACACATTTTCCACTGACAACAAACATCAGCACTAGGAGCACAGAGTGGATATGAGGATTAATCCAGCCCCACCACGCAAGCAAATTGGTGAGCATTGCAAACGTTTCTTATCAAACAAATTCAAATAAAACCAGAAAAATTGCACCTAACAGATGGCTCTAACACACCTTCTCCTTTTGTCCTTATTTCAGCCCTCTCGTTGGTCCCACGTTGGGCGCCAAAAGTTGTGGTTGTTTAGTCCCTGCCAGGGTCTGAGACCCCGCGGCCGCTGCCCCTCCCCCACAAAGGGAGTGAAATACAAAGCCCCGAAACTGAGATAAGGAAAGGTTTAATACAACAGTGCAACAGCAACACAACAAACAACAACAATAACAATAACAGTAACAGTAATAACAATGAACAGAGCAAGATATGTACCGATACAGCAGTGAGAGCAGAGCGATGGCATAACACAGGCAATAACCTACTCACCTGCGCTGCTGCGCTTTGGCGCCAGGATGTGAGGTCAGCATGGTATATGAATAACCCGGCTAGAGCTTCCCCCCCACTGCTGGGGAAACTTAACCCTATCCTAGCTAAACCAGGACACCGTCCAACATGACCTTGAATGTATCCAGGGATGGGGCATCTACCACTTCTCTGGGCAACCTGTTCCAGTGTTTCACCACCCTCATCATAAAAAAAATTGTGACTTCTAATTAGGAAACTTATCTAAATGCATGCTTTGGAAACCTCCTCCTGGGATAACTGGTTCCTCAGTCCACATGACGATTTCACCTGCTGCCCAGTATCTTAGATACGAAGTTGAAAAGCTAGAAATAAGAAGGGATGAAAGCTGCCTGAGTGAAATAACAGGAATTGTGAGACTGTTGAAATCTGCAGATTTGCTTCCCTCATAATTTTAATGTTATTTTGTGCTGTCAAAGCCAGGCAGAGAAGAAGCTGCCTTAATGAAGCACTAATTGCATTGCATTCAAACATCACAAATATTCCTGAATGTGGGACTTGGTTTTTTTCAGTTCTTTTTCCTTTATATAAAGGAGATGAAGAGAATTTGAGACAATTTGTTATATTGTTACCATAAAAGCCGTCAGAGGAACTCTCTAAGCCTTTTTTTGGAGTGTTAGAAAGCAGACATTCTTTATTGCAGCGTTGGGCACACACGCGAATAGCTTCGCAAAGGTGAGCGTGCCCCAGATCTATAAGCGGCAGCTAATATACAGTGAGATTATGCATATTCATAACTTTTCTGAGAAATGAGTTACATATGCATTAGATTCCCTGGAACTATTTACAATATCTGCATCCTAATTACGCATGCGCTTTCTTGCTGGGTGGTGGTCTCGAGGGGTCCCTGGTGGTCGTTGGTAGTCTTCCTCACCATGTCTGCTGGTTGACCTCAGTGCTCACTCATGCTCACAAAGGTCTGTTTAGGAGGTGTTGTGCAGCTGTGTTGTGTCTTGAACTGGTTTGTTTTAATTTGTCCTGTACTTGATCCTGTTATATTCAAGAATAGGCCCCAACTGTCTTATTCATTATTGTCTTATCTTCAAACCCCTTTCTTCTTCACAAAAGCACCAACATTCAGCACATTCCAGAAGCTACATTGACATTGAACTACTTTATTCTCAGTAAAAAAATGTTTATCAAGATGAAAAGCAAGATGAAAAAAAATGTTAGCAAGACATTTTAGCTTACATTTCCCCCCCCTTTGAGACTTATACAATAATGTAATATCCCGTAAGTCTCATTCCATATCAATTTCCATGTTTGATCCTAACAAGAGTTACAACATTAAATAAGGGGTATGCAAATTTTACTTAACTCCTAGATATTCTCCCACCTTTTTAACCATTCTGCAACAAAATGGGGACCCCTATCAGAAGACATACCTGCTGGTACACCAAACCAGGGTAATATTTGATTTAGCATTTGTTTTACTACCTTACGTGCCATATTGGTGCGACAGGGGTAGGCCTCTGGCCATCTGCTAAACGTGTCCACCAAGACTAGGAGATATTTATAGCCTCCTGTCCTTGGTAATTCAGTGAAGTCTATTTGCCAGTATTTCCCTGGGGTTATTCCTGGTTTTGTTATCCCTAATATTACTCTCTTACCTGTGTTAGGATTATTTGTTTTACAGATCTCACATTTTTCAACTACTGATTTTACAGTCTCTCCCATATATCTGCTAAGTAAGGTCTTCCTTAAATGTTTAATCAGACTTTCTGTTCCTCAATGAGTGGCTTCGTGCTCTTTTGCAGCCACCTCTCTCGTTAGACTAGGAGTGAGTATTATTTGCCTTTGAGGGGTTATTGCCCAGCCATCTTTCTGTTCTTTTGCCCCCAAATCACTAATAAATTTTCTATCATGTTCTTCATAATGCGGGGTTTGGTCCAATATCCTTGGTACTTTTTCAGGAATCAAGGCTAGAATTTTTGCTTTGGCCGCATCTTTTGCTGCTTTGTCAGCCAATTGATTTCCTCGTATGGCAGCATCATTATCTCCTTTCTGATGAGCTTTACAATGCATAACTGCCACTTGTGCAGATAGCTGGATTGGCTTCCAATAGCTTCAGAATTTGGCTTGCATGTTTTATTTCACTTCCTTGGGAGGTCCAAAGTCCTCTTTTCCAAATAGCCCCATGAGCATGTATCACACTAAAAGCATACTTTGAATCTGTCCACACATTTACTTTTTTTCCTTGACTTAATTCCAATGCTCTGGTCAAGGCTATAAGCTCAGCCTTCTGTGTAGAGACATTTGAGGGCTGTGCCTGCGCCTCTATAATGGCGTCTGTTGTAACCATGGTATATCCTGTTTTCCTCATTCCATTCTGTATGAAACTGCTTCCATCAGTATATAAGTCCCAGTCTGCATACAAAAGTGGTTGTTCTTTTAAATCGTTCCTGCTGGAATAGACTTCATCGATGGTTTGCAGACAATCATGTTCAGGAACACCTTCTGGAGTTGAAGAGGATAAGAATATAGCTGGATTAACAATGGCAGTTGTTTTCAGGTTCACATCATCCTGTTCTAATAAGGCAACCTGATACTTCAGCATTCAGCTCAGAGATAGCCAATGTCCCCCCTTTTGTTCCAGTACTGCCAGTACCGAATGGGGAGCATATACAGTCATTTTCTGACCCAAAGTCAATTTCCGGGCCTTGGTAATCAATATCATAGTTGCAGCTACTGCTCTCAGACACCCTGGCCATCCTTGGCTAGCCGTGTCTAGTTGTTTGGAAAAATAAGCAACAGCTCTCTGTTCAGGCCCTAAAAATTGGGTCAAAACTCCAAGGGCTACTCCTTGCCTCTGGTGTGTGAACAGTTCAAAAGCCTTAGTTGGGTCAGGTAAACCCAAAGCTGGAGCTCTCATTAAAGATGCCTTGAATCTCTTGAATGTGGCTTTACTTGCATCATCCCATTGTAGAACATTCTTCTCTGCAGTTTTCAAAACTCAGTTGGACATGGCAGTTAGCCCTGCTTGGAGCAGGACGTGTGACTGGACACCTCCAGGTATCCCTTTTAACTTAACATTTTCCATGACTCCATGATTCATTTCTTCCTAATAACGTCACACTTCTCTGACACGTCTGGGCTCATGTTTCCATAGCCTTTGCAGAGATGTGTCTTGCAAGACACTGTTTCTTGATGCACTGTCTCACTCAGATATGGTCTCTGTTTCTGTTAGATGGTAAGAAAAATGCTAATTTGCAGCCCTGTCTCCTCCTTTCCCTCCAACTTCCTTAGTTTAGTGAGATTTTACTGCTAGGTTTTTGCTGTAGGCAAGTGTAATGCCTTTCTCCCAGTAGATTGATGCTCCACTGAGCCCAGATTCAGCACAACACATAAAGCTGGGTATTTTGTTAGGTGTTTGTTGGAGTAACTTACTGGCTTGTTCTAAATAGGTTCCTATTCTGTTCTTATCACCACAGCATCTTAGCTCCTTTCTGTGTCACATTAGACAGTGTGACTAATATCTGTTGCACACTGTTCTGTTGCCTTTTCCCAGAGGGAGAACAGTGTGAAGCATTAAGTTTTGCTGGCCTAATTTTATCTTGTGCATTGTTTTAACTTGTCTGGGGTTGGTTTGCATATCTCTACAATGATTGCTGTGTGTTTGCACAGAGGAGGCAGGCAAATTAAAGATACTGTGTACTTCAATGAGAGGTAGTGAAGTTTTCAATAACTCTCTGTTACTTCTTCTTTAGACTTAATTTCATACTGGCTTCTAGGAAAGGTCTGACTCTCTTAGAGATGATCTTTGTCGGTAATTTATGTCAGAGGAGCAAATTTCTTCCTATGCTTTACCCCATGCGTGAAAAGGTCCAATATTATGAAGACCATTTCTCAGACAAGTCACCACAGCAAATATTGTCCATAGCAGAAAGCTCAGTTTAGCCTAGAAGAGCTCAGTACAGGTTTTGAAGATATGACCAAGCTCTACCCATATCCTACCACACTGTGCACCTTATAGGTTTGATCTTTGCTCTTGTTCAAATGGTAGTTGAAGTTTAGCTGAAGTTTTTTCCCTTATTTTGGCTCTTCACAGATCATCCTGAAGAACCTGACTAATCAAGAAGTGGCCACATTTACTTATGGTGAATGGCTGTCAAAGCTGAAAAATGCCAAGGGAAGTCTTGTGTGTGAGATGTCAGCTGTGATAAATGACGAGCAGATGATGGAAGACACGACATACACTCTTCAGGTTGAAACCAGTGATGTTGGAGGCAAGTCCATGGTGGATATTTTATGACTTTTCTAGTATGAAGTTTGATTTTTAGCAATGGAAAGCATCTCCTGCTTAATTTGAAATTATGTTAAAAAAAGCTTAATTTAGCCCTACTATGCTGGAACATCTCCATTTTGTCTGGATGTTCATCATAACTGTTACACTGTGGAATTCATTCTCATCTGAGCACTGGGCATAAAATATTTAGACACAAAGCCTAGATTTGACTGCTCACTGCTTCCTCTGAAGACACCTTAAGCTACTGCCAGTCCATGTTGCAATGGTCAGGAGCTCCCTTTTTCATTTTGGCCAGGTCAGGTCCATCCACATAGGATGGAAGAAAAGGCTACAGTCAAAGCTGGTGGGCTCCAGGTTTTCAGTCAGCACTATCTAATTTGGCTAAAGAGAGGAGTAATAATTCACCTTCCTTTTCAAAGCGTTTTGAGACCATTTATCCCAGGCTGTGAAAAAACATCCCTAAATGCACACCGGATAGAAGAGGTGGAACAGAGTATAAAGAAAGCTGCAGAGCTTCAAGAGCCAAGAAATGGGATTTTTATGTCATTTCCTGGGATCATTGCCTCTTTTCATGAGAACTCTTGTCAGGCTGCTGAATGAAAGCTGCAACCACATACAAGCTGCCTTGTGCCAAAATGGGGCAAGCTAGACATTATCTTGCAGACACCTTGTTTGAAAGGTTGACCCTCAAAGGGGATTCTGCCATACCAGTGCACATAATCACCTCTTGTTCTCTACCTCTCCTTATTTTCTCCTTTTTTTTTTTCTTTTTTTTTTTTTTTTTCCTGGATTTACCAGTGGTAATTTATGCAGCTTGTGAGGTTTGATCTGAGAATATCAAAATTCCCCTGGCAGAGTGTCTTCGTGCCACCTCACCATTTTTTGTCTATCTATCTATCTGCTCTGCCTGCTACTTGTCTGAAAAACATGTAGCGAAATACAAAAAACACAAGAGAGAGAGGAAGATTTGTTTATGTATCTGGCAATCCATCTAGTATAATGGTAGATCTTTCTGTGACCTTTTTGTGAAATCCAGCCCTATCTCACAAAGGCAATGGAAATAAATAGAAATGAGAGGAGAATAGATGACAGCAACAGCAGACAGATATGCCCTTCCCATTGAATGATGACGAGTATTAATGATGAAACATTTTATTTCATTATGAACAGCGACAACCAGTAGGAAAGAGCAGATTACAGAGAGGTTTCAGAGAGCCTGTTTATGATTAGATCACACAGTACACTGACATAATACTGAACTTTATCCAGCTTATCTAAAGAGTGTACAAGTCATGAACCATCTCCCCTCTTTGATCATTATGTATTCAACGATTACTCCTGTTTGTACCAATTCAGGAAAAAAGACATTTTATGCTTGACAGTTAGTTTAAACATGTTATATCATCTCCTGCCACACTGACATTGTCTAGGGGCAGAAATCCTCCACAGTGAATAGAATCAGATGTGTTTATTTCTAGGTATAAAGTTTTTCTCTGCAATATCTTTCAACTTTCCAGTGCACCAGAGGCATTGAAACAAACAAAAAAAAGAAAATGTAGGGTAGGATTCATCTCATTATTTGTCACTCTCAAAAAAATTATAGTTGTGGTCTTAATCCTTCTAGTCTAGACTGCCTCTGGTCAATTCATCTGGGAGAGGAGTCTTAACCACTGGTCTGGATCACCCTCTGGAGGGTCTCTGTCACTCTGTCTTCATCAGATTCAGACAGAGACAGCACAGTTAAGTTAGGCTAGATGGCTAAAGTTAGGGAAAATGAATCCCACAAAAAATGTCCTGCAGCAAACTAGAAAGCAGCAGTCATTTCCTCCCCATCATACATACATATTTAACAAGAGTCCTGTTTTACTTTTTCCTCAAAGAAACCTTTGAGTTACAATGTCGTAATTAGCTCTGCCTCATTAAACCTGCCGACCCACATGTCAGTGCTGCTCAGGTCGCAGAGACTAATACTGCAGGAGGTTAAAACCTTCTCGGGGACATCAGCACAAACACCAATGTGGTGGATACAAAATGTCCATTTATTAAACTGCATATTTCACATATATACGTTCGCCAAGCACCTCCTTTGTGGGTGTGCCCTTAGCGTTACAAGCCTATCCATCACCTTACCTCTTAACAAGGGAGGGCTACAGCTATTCCTTCCGTACATCGGCGAGATCTTCCGAACGCCACTCCCTACACTTCCCCCTCCCCATGCTTTATAACATCGTTATTCTTGGTTGATTGTCATTATTGCGCTGTTCCAAGCGGTGATGAGCAAGACCCATATGTCGGTCTAAAAACAAAACATTAACCTTCTCAAACAATCCACGAACTACGGCGCTAACACATGTAAAGGCAATACAAATAGCGAGAAGCACACCACATATCCCAGTAATTCCCCAAATGAGCCAATCCCAACTAAGCTAATTAGTAATCTAAGTCCACACGTTGTCAAGCCACCCAAACCATTCTGGTTTTACAAAGGTGGCTGTGATGAAGACATAGCAAGATTCTGCCCCTGTATCCAGAGGAAAGCAGACGTCTTCGCGGTGATGTGCTCGTGCCCGCTCTCTCCAATATCCTGCGTGAGTCGGCGACACGCAACCAAGGAGGGTGATCCACCACCAACGCTGTAACACAAAACTCCATCTTATGTTAGATCAGGTTTTACACACCGTGCGGGTATCCATTTGATTAGGCCGTCCTTTTCCACTGCTGTGTACCCACGCCCAAACACCCTCAGTGACCACCCCGACTCCCAAGCTATGGCGCCCGGTTCCCTGATCTGGACCAAAGGATAGTTTTTCGTCGCCTGGGCTGGCATAAAGTGTTTCCACAGGGGAGGTGTAGACTCATCGCCTCGAACAAAATGATTTAAGGTATACAAAGCGCGTGACAAAAGAGCCTGTTGGCGGTCTATGGGTATTGTCCCTCTATGACCTTCCCCCTCCCCAAGCTGTTGGAGTTTTGCTTTCAGGGTGCGATGTGCACGTTCCACTATCGCTTGTCTTTGACTGTTATAAGGAAGGCCGTGTACTAATTTGATGTCCCACAATGCACACCATTCTTTTGTGCGTCTAGCAACAAAACAAGGGCCGTTATCTGTTTTGATCTCTTGTGGCTTCCCTAACAAGGCGGTAACGCCTTCCCAATGAACAATAATGTGTCTGGCTGTTTGCTTACGAGCCATTGTGGCTAATATTGTAGAGCTAAAGGTGTCAATGGTTACTATGAGATACTTATTTGGTTTTAACAATTCACATGCTGTTACATCAGTTTGCCATATCTGATTGGAAGAGAGACCCCGTGGATTGACACCTGCCTCCCACAGTGGGCCTTTTTGACAGTAGGGACAAAGTGCCACTATGTTTTTTGCTTGCGACAGAGAAATATGCCATGTTTTCGCTAAGGCTTTTGCTCCAAGGTGTAGAAAGGCATGTAAGCTCTTTGCGGCGTCCAATGACCACACACCCCGTGCCGCTTGGTCAGCCTTATGATTGCCTTCTACAATCGGACCTGGTAGGGATTGGTGACTGTTTACATGTGTAATAAAGGCCTGCCCTATGCACTGTTGTAGAGCTTCATAAAGTAAGGTCGACACTTCCGTCTGCACAAATCCTACTGTTGCCATTTTGTGTACAAGTTTATAAACATATAAAGAGTCTGTAACAATATTAACAGGATTCTCTATCTCTTGCTGGAGTGCCATCTGGACTGCTTTGGCTTCTAACCATTGTACAGATTTGTTAGTCTGGGTCCACATCCTCTTTTCCCAGCGTCCCTCGGTTTTCCATACGATTGCAGCTGTTTGCGATTGTGATGAGGCGTCTGTAAAATATGTTGTGCCGTGAAGAGGGCGCATGGATAGAGGTAGGGTGAATTGTAGTTGAAGTGTCTTCAGGTGTGTAATCCATTGTAGACCCTTTCCTGTCGTTATGGAGCCCGGAAAGTCAAAGATGGCACATTGTAAGTCTTCTGAACACGTAACCATGTCCTCCCATACCTGCTGCTTCCAGGGGATGAGTATAGTGTCAGGTTCCCTTCCGAAGTGTTGAAGAGCCATGTTGCGTAGGCGTCCTATGAGGTCTGCTAAAACAGCGACAATGGTAACAAGGGCAGCCTTGTTGGTACTTTGGTAAGCCCAGGCTAAGGGCACGAGCTTGCCGTCCGTGCCTTGAAACAGGATGCCTACTGTGCCATGTTCAGAAATAAAGCAGCCCGCTGTTTTTGCCTGCTACCTTGGCACAACTCAGTAGTTTCTTATCTATCTTCCAAGGCCTGTTCTTCATCAACCCTAGCTATTGCTCAGAGGCTGTGTAAGGCTGACAGGCCAATGCCTCCCACATCTCCCCTTTCTTTGTTTTGCAGCAGCACCTGCAACACTTATTTCAAGACTTTATGAATTAAGGGTTAGGCAAACTTCAAAAAATGCAGCATACTTAAAACAGTTTAACAGAATGCTAGAAACAATACAGCAGTTACAGTTATTAGGTAAAAAAAGAGTGGTCTAATTTCAGTACCCATAACTAAGGGATATGACTAAATACTACAAAAATAAACAGTAAGGAAAATACGGAATAGCACACTTACTTAATGGGGTACTAACATTCAGATCCGCAATTGCTGGGGAACCCTGGATGCAACGAGAATTTAGAGTACCCTTCCTCGCAAACCGGAAATCCTACGCGATGCGTCCATCCGTAGGTGAGGCATCCAACATCGCTGCAAGCAGGTCCAGCCTCATATATCTAAATCATCAGGCCAAAATAACTGGCAATTTTCTTTGAGCAGAAACATCTGATTTCATCCTCCTGTTGGGTTCCACCCAGAGCCTGGCCACCACTCAGGGGGGAAACCAAGGGAGTTTCTAATAAGGTTAAACACTTGAGTTCTTAATTCTTAATATCGCTAAACAAGGAAAGTTGAGTACACACATTCTTATAGCATTACATCCTACATTTTGTCTAAGCTACATCTTTCACTGGTGACTAATAAGCTTATATATTTCATTAAGGAGTTGCAATTACTGTTAGCATTTTCTCTGAAAAGAATTGGCAACGGTAGTGTATTTTGTCCTATTGCAGTAGCAAGCATTACCCCTACATTCTGCTTAAATGATCAGTTGAAGAGATGGCGAACTGTTGGCACAGGGGTATCCATAGCACCCACAGCTGGCTCCTGAATCAATCATGGCCTGTACTACTATTTTTTCTATTCTTCCCAGGCGAGGCTGACTTATCCAAACGGTGACCATGGGCTTGTCGCTACAATCTAAGACCAGAGCCACGGTTCTTGCTCCGGCGCCTCCATCACTGGTGGGGTTTTGTCTGGGTTGCTCTCTTGAGGGTATCCCTGGGCATATCTTACTGTCACTCGGGGAGTATAAGAGGAGTTGTCTCTGCTCTGTGGGGGCTGTTTGTAGTGCATAGGAGGAGCCCTGCCCCCGTTCCTGGCTCCCCCGCTCTCGTTTCCCTGCTGCGAGCGCTTATGCCAGCAGTCTCGCGCCCAGTGACCTGATTTCTTCTTATGGAACTTGTATGATGCTGGTAGGTCATATCTAAGTTCTGCTATGACTTCCATTCATCTGCTTTCTTTTGAATGTGCTGCCGTGTTGAAGTTTTGTGAAGGGAATATACAGCGGTTTTTGCCATTTGTAAAGCAGTTTTCAGAAAAATCATATCCATTCCTTTATTATGCTTGGTACCAAACGGAGGGTTCATAATAACTGTGTCAAAAGTCTCTGACATGCTGTCAGATAAAGAACAGACATCACACTGAACCATGTTGATGTTCGTGAGCTCAAAGTCTTCAATATTGCTATTAAATATTTCCAGTGCATCTGCATCTATGTCAAATCCCACACACGATCCTGCTCCTAACATTGCACTTCCAATGCTGAGCATGCCACAACCACATCCTATATCTGCAGTTGTTTTGTTTTCAATATCATCAAAAGTATTGTGAATTGTATAAAGCATACATGCTGCGATATGAGGTCTTGTTGGATACTGTTCAAGGAATAGTTTTGGACTTTCAAAAGTATCAACTTGTTGAAGACAGCTTTCCAGTTCTTTAAGCTTTAATTTCTTCATGTTTATAGTTTAACGCGGCCCCGGCGGGGCGGGCTGAGGGGCTGGGCCGGGCCGGGCCGGGCCGAGGCGCCGCCGCGCACTTCCACCGCGCCGCCCGGCCCCTCGCCGCCAGCCAGCCCCCGACGCCGGGCCGGGCCGCCGCTACACTCCATGGCGCAGCACCCATGGGGGATTGGGGGACGCCCGGCAGCCAATCAAGGAGCGGGTCCTGCTCCTGAGCAACTTGTTGTTGCCGGACCGCCTCCATCTCCGCCCCCCAACGCTGCATGTCCGCCTTCCATTTTTCTGCTAATTCTCCCCTACCACCTCGGTTTCCACCCCCTGCATCTCCCCCCAAGGGTACACAGGAGGAGACGCAGGGGGCGCAGACGGGATCGCGTCTCTCCTTCCCTGTTCTCCACCCCCGTCTCCCCCTGGCTGTTTGTCTTCTACCGGCCACACCTCTGGATTTCCCTTTGTGTCCTCCCCCAAGCCATTAAATGCTCCAGCTTTCCTAATTTCGCTTGTTCTGCTAACTCCGCCTCTATTTGTGGCCAGAGCTCTGGCTTCATACCGTCTATCGGCTCTGCTAAAACGCCGAGCCTTATCAATCTTTGCAGCATCACTTTCAATGTCCTCGACTTCATAGAAGTCTTATGTTGTTTACCCCATCTTTTCAGTGCCTTAACTGTGGCATCCATGGCGCGCCGTGGACTCTCCCGTCCTGCGTGGAGCTCCTTCAGCTCCTGCTGTGCACCACCGACTGCCACAGCTCGTCTCTCGCCGGATCACGTCAGGGTCACCATTTGTTGTAATTAGCTCTGCCTCATTAAACCTGCCAACCCACATGTCGGTGGTGCTCAGGTCGCAGGGACTAATACCGCGGGAGGTTAAAACCTTCTCGGGGACATCAGCACAAACACCAGTGTGGTGGATACAAAATGTCCGTTTATTAAACTGCGTATTTCACATATATACATTCGCCAAGCACCTCCTTTGTGGGTGTGCCCTTAGCGTTACAAGCCTATCCATCACCTTACCTCGTAACAAGGGGGGCTACAGCTATTCCTTCCGTACATCGGCGAGATCTTCCGAACGCCACTCCCTACACCTGCCCAGAGCGCATGTGTAGTTTAGGCCTTGGTACCTCCATCTCACCTTCATGGGCCCAGTAATGACCTTTTAAAGCCCAGGCCCCATTAGCAAAGGGACCTTGCCCTGGTTTGGTATCTATTTTTTGCTCATAATACTGGCAACAGAATGACCTAAACCCACAAATTCGTTTTCCTCCCATTCTTGGTTAACACTTAGGAAGCCGGAGCTTCCCCCAGAATCAAGGGAGAGGAGAACGGTCACACAAAGCAATTTTTGCAATGATAGACAATACATCTTAGAAATATTAATAAGACAGTGAACATCAACACTGTATAAAAATTTAAATTCACATAAGGATCCCCCATCGTGACTCAGGATAACCTTCTTCCAGGGGGTTTTACCTGCAAGAAAAAGGAAAGAAAAGTTTCTCGGTTCATTTTGAGAACCGGAAGTGGGTTATAATTAGAAAGATGGGATAATCCACCTTGTATTAATTTTGTGCTCCTTTCCATGAGCATCTTTGGCTTTCCAGGTATACTTGTTTATTGGGGTATCCAATACCAATGGTACTGCTCCCACCGTGGGGAGTTCGAATAAGACAGGTTGTCCTGGAAAATAAGATGGATTTCTGGGGTGGTCAGGGCCATGTGGGGCTGGCTTGATCGTTGGAGCTTTTGGACAGAATGCTGTGATCTTTGGGCATTCATTCACTGACACATTTAACTCCCCTTCTCCTTCCTGCAGAGGCCATAAATCTAAAGCCTTTTGAATGGTTTCTTTAGCTAAATCAAAAGCAGCTTGTTATTCATTTCCCCATTCAAATTAATTTTTTTTTTTGTCATCTTATACAAAGGGGTTAAAATTTATCCCAAATGGGGAATATGTTGTCTCCAGAAGCTGAATAGCCCAATAAATCTTTGAGCTTCTTTTTTTTTTGTTTTGTTTTGTTTTGTGGTACAGCAAAATCCAAAATTTTTGTCGGGCTTTAGGCAGTATTTCTCCATGCCCGCAATGCCACTGAATTCCCAGAAACTTCACTGTCTGAGACGGTCCTTGCATTTTTGCAGGGTTAATTTCCCAACCCTTCTGTTTCATATGATCTACCACTAATTCAAGAACTTGTTGTATTTCCTCCTCATCATTTCCTTGAATCAAAATATCATCTATATAGTGGCTTAATTGTGTGTGAGGAGGCAGCTGTATTTCATCTAAGTGTTCAACTACAATTCTATGATGGATAGTGGGGCTGTGCAACCATCCTTGTGAAAGCAAATTGGTTCCAATGCTCTTCTGCAACTGGGACAGTAAAAAACGCACGAGCTAAATCTATTACAGCGTACCGAGTTCCTGGATGTTTCTGAACTTCTTCTATTAAAGTGACAGTGTCTGGCACAGCTGCTGCAAGCGGTGCAGTATGTTTGTTTAGGTCTCTAACACTGTCATTCTCCAGGATCCATCACTCTTCCTGACAGGCCACACCAGACTGCCACCTCAAAACTTCTACATGTAATAAATCTCTAATTGTCTGTGATATCTCTTCATGTCCTCCCAGAATTCTATATTGCCTCATCATAACTAACTTAGTTGCAGCCGGGATCTGCACAGGAGGCATTTTTACTTTGCTGACCATAACAGGTCTGATACAAATACAGGGTTTAACTCCACATTGATACTGACCATCAGAAAGATTTAAAGTTAGTCTTTTTAGAATGTCTATACCAATTCTATATTCAGGAATGGGGACAATCATGACTGAATATAATCGTTTTGGGAGGTTTCCTATTTTCATTTCCATTTGTGTTTGTACAGCTTTAATTTATTTTCCTCCCAAACCTGTAATAACTACAGGTTGTCCTTTAAATTTCCTGGGATTCCCATATATTAAGGAGGCCTCTGCTCCAGTCTCAATTAGGACATTTACAGTTTGTGGGGACTGGTTGTTCTAAATAAAAAACAAACAAACAACAACAACAAAAGGAAAAAAAGACAAACAAAAAAACCCCACCTTAAGCTCTACATGGGGCCATCGGTCCTTCTGCACCCACTGCCCTGGAGCTTGGCCATTAATTCATATGTGCTGATTATAATATTGATTCACCTCACTTGCCTCCTGCAAAGGGTACAAGTCAGAAAACGCTGCCCAATCCTCTTTCACCCCCGGAACCGGTGATCCACTCACAGGGGGCCCTCCATGGGCAGGTGGAAGGTCCCGTTGAGGTTCGAGAAGGGGTGCCATAGGCTGAGTTGTCCCTGGATTCTTAGTTTTAGCACTCTGCACTCTCTTGCTAGGTTTATTCAGCCCTCTCTGTGTATATATTCGCCACGGCTCGTTAGTTGGAACACCATAAATTTTTTCATGAGACATGCTGTCTTTTAACAAAGCCGTAAACATTTCCTTACGAGAAATCCTGTTTTCACTGCCTTTAGGGCTGTCTCGAGTATCTCGATTCCCTGCACTCCCTCGGGGGCCCCACTCTTCAAGGTCACGTAACTGTTGCACTTTTTCTATTACTTCATCGAGGGGATCCCCCATTTCAATAATGAAGAGGGGCATAATTACATTTTTATATGCCAGTGGAACGGTTTTAATCACTCTGTTTCTCATAGTGACCGGCAAAGGATGCCACATCATAAAGTCAGCGTCTCCTACAAAAATAGCTGCTTTCATCCCTTCCTCTTTCATTCGCTGTATGCAATCTCGCAAAGTATACCACTGCCGGTCAGATGCCGGCCAATCATTCTCTGGAGGATATTTGGTATTACATCCCAGAGCAGCCAGTGTTAACAAATTAATATCCTGAGTGTTGTTTTGAAATGTATCCTGCACAAAAGCATTTGAACTTAAAATCAAAAACCTTTTAGAATCTCCTGCATCTAGGGTTACCCCTGCCACTCCCTGATCCTGCAAACGCACCATCCAAGAGAGCAAGGATTCCCCCGGTCTCTGCTTAAATCTTTCAATTATATCATTTACTTCATACTGTGTATAATCCTCTATCATATCCTTCCTCACAGCTTGCCCACTATTAGGATCTCTACCAGGATCCCACTGCACACCCGCTTCTGCAATCACCGCATGCACTTTCTTACAGTTTCTCCTTTTCCTATACTTATATTGTGCTACTCGCACCGCAGCTTTCTCCGCCACTGTCTGATAAGTATCCAGCTTATCAGCAAGCAACTTATTCTGGCATTGCAACATCACTATTTGACTCTGCAAATCACATCTCTGTCGCTCCATCTGGGAGCGCTCTAACAACAGCCTCTCTTTACTCTGGTGTTGTTTTCTACATGCAGTTAACAAAATCCACCCTCGTTTACTTGAATTTGTAGTTTCTTTTCCTTTTTCAATAGGTACCTTTTCATACAATTTAAAACATCCAATGGTCACTTTAAATAATGGCATTTTTGTCGAATCCCACTTCTGACACCAATTTATGTTTTGCTGATCAGGGATATCAATTAAACTCAGACACCAGAGTGAAAAGAGCAGGTGTATTTTACTAGAAATAACTAAATAATATAACAGAATAATACAGAAAACATACAGTAAGAAAAGACAGAACAGTGCACTTAAACAGATAGGAAAATACAGGGTAATGCATCAAATCATTACTACCTGAGAGAGAGAATAGTGATTAAGAAAGATCCATCACCACTTGCATACGTTACCATCATCCAGATCCGCAGTCACTGGGCAGCCCCGGTTACAGCGAGGATTTGGAGAGCCTGTCCCGGCAAGTGGGAAATCCTACGCGGTGCATCCACCCGTAGGTGAGGCTTCCAAAGTCGCTGTGAGCGGGTCCAGCCTTATATACCTAAAAGTCAGTAAGCCAGAATAGCTGGCACCTTTGTTTTAAGCGGAAATATCTGGTTTCCATCTCACATTGGGTTCCCCCAGAGCCTGGCCAGGGCTCAAGGGAGAAGCTAAGGGAGTTTCCCTGCTTATCTAGTTGATTTATGAGCAAGGTCACTGTGGTGGTTTGACCTTGGCTAAATGCCAGGTACCCACCAAGTCGCTCTATCACTTCCCCCCCTTCCCCTTTTTTTCTCAACAGGGCAAAGAGGGGAAAGAAAATAAGATAGGAAAAAAAACCAACCCTTGTGGGTAAAACAACAGCAGTTTTAATATAAGCAACGCGAAGCAAAGGTCTGCGCGCGGAAGCAAAAAAAAAGAAAACAGATTTATTCTCTACTTCCCATGAACAGGCGATGTCGGGCCTTCTCAGGAAGCAGGGCTCCAATACGCGTAGTGGTTGCCTCGGAGGACCAAGGGTGACCCCACCCCCTTCCTCCTTTTTCCCAGCTTTATACTGAGCAGACGTCATATGGTCTGGAATATCCCTTTGTCAGTTCGGGTCAGCTGTCCTGGTTGTGTCCCCTCCCAAGATCTTGCCCACCCCGTCCCACTGTGGGGGGGAAATGTTGGCAAGAGCCTTGGTGCTGTGTAAGCACTACTCAGCAGTAGCCACAACACCAGTGTGCTATCAACACCCTGCCAGCTCCCAACATAAAACACAGCACCATGAGGGCTGCTACAGGGGAAAACCAATTCTGGCTCAGCCAGACCCGGTACAGTCACACATCAGGTCACAGGGCCAGACAACTGTCTCTGTGGCCCTGTTATCTTGCTCACACACACAAAGAAGGATGCATTCAAGATAAACATGTTTTATGATGTTTAAGCTATATCTTCTATGCATATTTCACTAATGACTACATACTGAGTTAGCAGTGTTCGTTCAGGGCCTGTTGCTCAGGTTTCAATACTTCCACCTTTTACATCAGAATAGGTGGTTTGCTATAACTTAGTATAATACCTATTAGCACAATGGTTATCAGTTATAAAATGTACAGGATTCATCTATAGGTCAACTCTGGCTTGGGCCTATTGTCCAAGCCTTAGCACTTCAACAAGTAACTGAAGGCACCTGGATAGAATGTGAGCAGCTGGGGACTAAAGAAGATGGGGGTGAAAATTTCTGCAGAGAAAAAGTCTACTTTATATATTTTAATAAGAACTCTGGAGAAGATGAGAATCAAATAAGTAGGAAAAGGCAATATGTACTTTTCGTATTTGGTACAAAAGGAATGGGGTCCCTGCTGTATCATCTTTAACTACATGGCAACTGGTAAATGATTCCCTGAAACAGTTAAAAAGTGATTGGACTGCTGTACAGGTCAGAGAGAGAGAAAAAAGTGATTGGACTGTTATGGTAGCTGTAGCCGAGTCCAAGTCACTTAGTGGATCCGAGTCTCGGATGGATCCTATAGTTGTGGCTGAGACACCCCCAGAAGCTGTTGCTGTAATGTATGAACTAGGACGTCAGCCACATCGGGAAGGACTTTATTTTTCTGTTATTAAAGAACTACAGAGAAATGCAGTAATGAGGACAGACTTAAAGATTCACAACAAGTATACTGGATTTTACAGAAGGTGTTCACACTGTGATGTGGTGTCCCTTGTCTATTTTAAAAGGATTAAAGTATACTAAAGGTCTTGATTTAAAAACAAAGAAGAGGGAATTCTTTGGATACACCACATGGTCAACAAGCAATGGCTTTGTGTATTTTTAATGGTGTTTTGATGTTTAAAAGTCTTGAAGCTTAAGGAAGTTAAAAATAATGCAAAGCTTAAGGAAGTTAAGTTAAAAATAATGTAGATTGTAATATTTGGTAAGTTTAAGGAAAATAATAAGATAATGTAGATTGTAGTATTTGTTAAGCTTAAGGAAAATAATAAGAATGCAGATTGTAGTATTTGTTAACTTAAATAGTGTAGATTTGAGTATTTGTTAAGCTTAAGGCTTGTGTGATTGGAGTGATGATGTCAATAAAGTATGTAAGTAGCAGAGAGACTGCTTGTATGACCGGAGTGATGAGCCCCTCAAGGAGTTATCTTCCTTATTTTGTAATCATTCTATGTATATTGTGTTGTCTGAAGTTTGTCTGAAGTTTTGTCTAAACCTTAATTGATAAAGCCTTTGCAGGTGCAGTTGTAAAACAAAAAAGGGGGAGATGTGGGAGTGTCAGCTCTGCACAGCTGTGGGAGGTTCAATATGTTAAGAGTTAAATCATGTGTTACTGGTAAATGATTAAGAGGCCAGTCGGCATTGGCCTGTCAGCCCTGCACAGCTGTGGGAGATTCAATACTTAAGAGTCAAATTGACATCAGCTGGTCAGCTTGGTCAGAGAGCTCAGCTTTGGGGAGCTTGGTGAAGGTGCAGCGCTCTGCTCAGGAGCACTGTTTTGTGCAGGCTTGGAGGAGTGTCAGCTCTGCTCTGTACAGGCCTGGAGAAGCAGCAAGGCTTTAAGGAGAAACAGGCCTTGGAAGAGAGATAAGAAACTGCCAGGCTGTGCTAAGGTGGATGGAACTGTTTGTGGGAGAGAGGGTTGATGACTGTCTAGTTGCTGATTTGCTTATCATGAAGAAAGAGCTTGAATGAGAGTATAAGTATGTATTATTGTATGAGTATGTATTAATGTAAGAAGAAAAAAAGAATTTAAAGAAAATAAACAGCCCCTGCCCTGCAGAAAGAAAGAAGAATATTGTGATGTGTGAATTATTTTGGCTGCTACAACTTAATACAAATTATTACAACTTAATGCAACTTAGTAAAATTTAATACAAGTTTGGGGGGGTTGAGAGGTCCTGACAGTTCTACTTCCAGGTCCTGTTGGTAGTCAGACAAAGAAAGGTTATGTTCATAATGAGAGATCTCTGCTGACTTATTATTTACATCCCAGAGACATTAAACATCTCTCTTCCAAGAACTCACTGCCATGTGCCTACTTCCTTAGTTTGTAAATATTAATCCTCTTTAGCCCTGAAAAGAAAATGATGCCACCTTTTTGTATTATGTCAACAAGTCACCATGTTCCCGTGGACTGTGATCCCTCCACACCATGTGTGGGCAGTTTTCTACCAGACTCACAGCCATTACTGCTTTGTACTTTGGCTTCCCGAACCTTTTTCAAGCTAGGAAATTACCTGCTACAAAGCATAGACCTCAACCAAAGACACCATTTGCCCCTTGAATTTTTGGGGCACAGAACTGCAGAATCACTGTGGCTGGAAGGCACCTCTGGAGAATGTCTAGTCCAACCCTCTGCTTAGAGCAAGCTCAGCTAAAGCAGGTTGCTCAAGGCTGTGTCCAGTCAGTTTTTGAATATCTCCAAGGATGGAGACACCACAACCTCTCTGGGCAACCTGTGCCAGTGTTTGATTACCTGTGCAGAGAAAAAAGCTTTTTTCTTATGTTTAAATGGAATTTCCTGTATTTCAATTTGTGCCCATTGCCTCTTGTCCTGTCACCGGGCACTGGTGAGAAGAGTCTGGATCAAACTTCTTTACTCCCCCCATCAGATATTTGTACACATTTATAAAATCCCCCTAAGCCTTGTCTTCTCCAAGTTGAACAGTCCCAGCTCTTTCAGCCTCTCATACAACAGATGCTCCAATTCCTTAATCATCTTTGTGGCCCTTCACTGGACTATCTCCAGCTGTCCTTGTCTCTCTTGAACTGGGAGGAGAGTGCCATGTGCCAGTGACAAACCCTGTGCAAATACCATGGGTGCAGCACCCAAGCATGCAAGACCTCCTCCAGGCTCTAGCAGCAGGACAAAGGTACTAAGTGGGGTTTGGGGGCTGGGCTGGCATGCAGTACCCTCACAGATCCTCACCGGTTTATTGCCTCCTGGGCAGATCTTAGCAACTTGCTCTTTGGGGCTGCTTGGAAATTTATTCTAAACATGTTGGCAGTGTCAGCTGTTAATCTTTTTGGCAGGCTCATTTACATTTAAGTTCAATTAATATCTCTGCAATATATTCAGGAGGCTGCTTTGCTTCCATCAAAACTTTAGTTAAAACAGTACAGGATGAAAGAAAGAAAACATCCCATCCTTCTCCAGTGAGAGATATCAATGACTGCAGACTGGGATAGAATAAATTGGTGATATTAGTCCTGTTGACAGCAGTGAACAGCATGATTGGGACAGGATCAGTGCTAAGCAGCAGTATCAGAAAAGAGACTGAATGAGATGCACATACCCTCCTCCCTCTTCTCCAGTCTGGTCCCAGCAGCCCCTCACCAGGAGAGCTGCAACAAAAACCTTCTCTTTTATCACAGGGAGAGATGGGCCAGAACTGATTTTCCAGCACATGTTGGAGTTGAGGGCAAAGCAAGCACAAAGCTCAGCTTTTCCTGGTGTTCCCTGCAAAAGATGAATTTATCAGCTCTGGGCTTTTTAAAGAGCAAGCTCTGGGCTCTGTCAGGGGATCGACACTGAAAAGCAAATACCAACACGGTGTCCCTTAAAGCACAAGGGTACCTCAAATCAAGAAGCTGGTTGGTCACTCTTAGAAAAATGGTGCTACTGCCCCAAAGCATCCTCCTGTCTGCTTTAAAGAAAAAATATTTCTCTTCCCTCTCACTAGAACTGGTCTTTCCTTTTTCCTGTTTTCCTTCCTGATGGTTAGCAACTTAAATTAGATTAGGAGACCTGGAAGCTGTAGAAGTATCCTATATCGCTTTTCATTTCTCAAGAGAAATAATTCATCCCAGGTGAATGTTGTACAGGCTATGTCCAGAGCAGCACATCTTCCCACCCTGTCCATGTCCCCTGGTTCCAGGAGTGGTGTCACATCAAGGGTTTCACAGCCACAGCATTAAACCCCATTTAAAAGCTGATATGGCATTGGAAGGGGCTGAAGGAATGGTTCGGGGCTGAAGAAACTATTCTGCTTTACCAGACAAGGTATTGTTTTTCTCTTGTTTCAGACTGGGAAATGATACATTTAATTTATTTTTGCATTGATCTGGAAAAAAAATGCAAAGTCCAGTAATGCATAGAGTCTAAATGTGAGACTTTCTCTCCGCTGAGATGGTTCTGTGTGCTGGGGAACACATCAGTGTAAGGAGAAGAAACCATGTTTGCAGAACCACTTTTCAGGTCATGAAATACTGGTTTCAGGATATTACCCTGTTTACACCTTCTGTTCCTGTGTGGCTTTTGCAGAGCGATGGGCTCAGAGACATTACAGTGCCTAAGAAACAACAGGAAAGGAAACTACATCCCATATGGATGTAACCCCAGAGGCATCAAATCCTCAGAACAAGCTGGTTTATGGAGTGAGCATCAGTGAAAGGTGAAAGAGTAAGGAAGAGGAGCCAGAAAAGTGGTGTAGACATAGCAGGGTGGAAGGACTTTCCTAGGTCCTGTCCACTGCTCACACAGTCTGGCCACTTAGGAAAAACTGGAGGATCTCTGCAGCGATGGCTCATCAGCCTTTTCCCTGGATACTGTTGGATGGTGGATCCTGATCCACTGTGAAAGCCACAGCTGCTCCATCACTCAACTTTCGGTGCTTGCAGAAGAGCCAGAGCAGATCTGTTTGTATCTCATTGGCATGTTGACCAACAGTACCAGGAGAACAAGGGCTCAGGAACAAATCAACTGCATGAATTCCTTGGAGAGCATCTTGGGCTTTTCTGCAGTGACCCCAGTACAAACCGGGATGACTACATATGTCTCCATTACCGCTTTGGGGCAGAAGGGAAGAAATAGCACATATCTGAGCACTTCCTGCTTGATTATGCAGGTCTTGGTCTTTAAAATAGTTTGGCCACCACTGTGCCTTTCTGGAAGATCCCCTATTGTGGAATCGCTGGAGAACGAACATGTTGTGAGCGATCCAGACCAAGGGGCCTCACTCTAACAACAAGCTGCAGCTGTGTTCAAGGACATAAGCAAGGCCAAGACAGATTGAGAAACTACATTCCTGGGCAAAAGATAAAGAAGTTGGACTGTTGAAAACAGGATGCCTACCTAGTGGGAGAGCAGCACGTGGACACCACACCGGGACCAATCATAGAGGGCAGAAGGGTGCGTGAACAAGTAGCTTTAGCCTATTAGCAATAAGACAGCGGCGCGTGAAGCTTTGTGATAGCGTATAAATTGCTGTGTAGCCTTTAATAAAGTGGCATCAACTTGATCACATTGGTTGTATAAGTTGTGTCCGGGACTTCCGCATCAGCAAGTGGCGCCCGAACAGGGACCTGAAAGAGCCTTATCAAAAGTACGTGGGACTTGAATCCTGGAGAATAGGGACCCTCTCGTCGGTGCTCTCCCGAGCAAGAGAAGACGGCCCAGAGGGGGCAGAAGCAGCCGTAGCAGGCGCTGCCCCGGCACCTGGGAAGACGCGCGCGCAATCGTCGGGAATCTCGCCCTGATCAGGTGAGCGGCTGGGGAGGAGATGGGGTCTGCGCTGGGTAAAGAAGAAGCGGCAGTGGTTAAGCTCCTCCAACATATACTCTCCAAGAGAGGATTATCTTATGATGAGGGGAACCTGAGGAGGGTGCTGTTGTGGGCTTGGCAGCACGGATTAATCCCCTCAGTGAGCGCAGCCTTTGAAGCAGCTACTTGGGCGCAGCACTGTGGGACGACATTAGCTCAGGCTCTAAAGACAGTGGGAAACTCTCCACCGTGTGGAGATTGGTCCTAGACACTCTGACAGAACTGAAAGCGGAACGGCAGACCCCCACCTCCGCTTTTGCTGCCTGGTCAGCAGAGGCAGAACGCGCTGGCGCTCAGGATTCCGCCACTGCTGGGACGTTCGCGGGATCCCTGTTCCCCAAGGCGGCTCCTAAAAGGAGGGACGGGGACGCTGCACGCGCAGCATCCGTGCGGCAGGGAAGTCAAGAGCAAAAATCAACAGATTCACCACCGCTTGAGTCCCCCCCTCAAGCTCAAAGGACCAATCCCCGGAGCGCCCCGCCCCGCCCCGCTCCCGCCACCCCCCGCCTCGCCAGAGGAAGGCGCCGACCCAGCCCTGCCCCCGTCCTCGCCCCCGTCACCCCGACCGGTGCAGGAACAATCTCGTGATGGTTTACAAGATCCACACTTGCGAGAGCTAACGAGAAAACTAGAGCAACTTGAGATCCGAATGCAGCAAGCGGCTCAGCCTATTCCTCCGGCACCGCCGCCGCCCCCTCTTCCGATTAACCCCTTTTTTCCCGACACTGGGGGGGGTGGTCAGGGGGAAACGGTGGCGATCGGGCCGCTGCCATCGTCGGCTCAAATGGGAGGGGGGGCACTGGGAGGCGCGGGTGGTAATGGTAATCCGGCACATTGATGGCGGGGAGTTACTCGGGATGTGATAATTGAGGGGCAGTTTAACGAGCTGGGACCAATGGCGTTCCCGGTAACAGTAACCCCACAAGGCAAGGAGTGGGAGGCCTGAGACTGGAAAGTGATTAAGGAGGCCAAATTAGCCGTAACAAAATATGGGTTAAAATCACCATATACTAATTCAGTAATTCAGCAGATTCTTACAGCACATTTATTAACTCCATATGACGTGCGCATGATTGTACAAACCTTACTAACAGCTTCCCAACAATTGCAATTTTTTCCAACGTTGGCAAGTGGCCTGCGAGGCTGCGGCAGCCACACCCCGTCAGCAAGGAGATCCTCTACATGGGGTGCAAGCTCAGATGCTGATGGGCACAGGCCCTTTTGCCAACCCAGATTGGCAAGCAGGGTTTCAACCGGAAGTGTTAACGCTTAACCCAAGAATTAGCCCTAAAACCGGTTTTAGCTGTACATGATGAAAAGGCGGCACCAGCATTTACAGGAATAAGACAGGGGCCCACGGAGCCCTGTCCAAAATTTTTGATAGACTACATGCTGCTATTAATGGTAATCCTGACGTAAATGATGAAATGAAAGTTAAATTTCTTGCTATGCTTGCTTATGATAATGCTAATGAGAAAACTAAGAAAGTCTTCAGTCTCTTACCCGCCGGCGGCTGAGCCCGGCACCGCACTCTCGGCCTTCCCCCCCGCCCCCCCCCGCCAAAAGCGGCAGTTTTTACAGAAGGTGCTGACACTGGGATGCGGCGCCCCTTGTCTGCCAACACCTCATAATCAATAAGCAATGGCTTTATATATTCTTAATGGTGTTTTGATGTTTGTAGTATTTGTCATTTGATGTTGTGTGAGTAATAAGTGTAAGGGCCCCTTTGTGTGGGTGTGTGACTGTTCTGCGGGTGTGAGGCGCAGCCCAGCTGCAGCTGCGGAGTGCGGAGTTCTCTGACCCGCAGTCCCGTTATCCCGCGAGGGAAGCGGCCGCAGAGGAACGAAGCGCAGGGCAGACTCTGTACCAGTGGGGGGGTAGTGCAGGACGAGGGAACATTCCTTAGTACAGAGCGCCCTAGTGCCCGCCCGCTGGGTCATCGGTGCTGCCTGTTTGTTCGGGCTCAGTGTTTGAAGTGTCATAGGTGAAATATCTCCTCTAGCGGGAGGCAGTAATTCTGTGTTAATTGTTGTCTTGAATTTAGGTGCGTACTCTGTGGGGAGAGTGTACCTTTGTACCATCTGCCTGCGGGGGTATTGTCATAAAAATCATCTACAACCTTACAGGGGTTGTTCGTTTTACCAGAGGTCATAGATGCATGTTCAGTAACAAAAGGGTCAAAAATTACTCGGCTTGTTTATTTTACTGCGGCTCCCCCTAATAGTATGCCGAGAAGCCGGGGTGACTCAGGATTTGGATCAGCAGGTACTCCTCAAACATTTTGAGCTCAGACAGGGAGACAAAGTCGACCTCTGATAAAATGTGCCCTCACTAAAGCAGAAGAATCTGTTGAACTAACAGCCATTTTAGATACTGGTGCAGATGTGACTGTAATATCTGTGAGCAGATTGGCCGTTAGCTTGGGCAACTCGAGTGCTTTTCAGCAAAGATCTCATTCATATAAGGGACCCAGAAAACTGGGTAGCAAATATTCATCCGTTTATATTGGAAACCCCTGCTACATCATGGGGTCGTGACTGTACGGCTCGATGGGGAACTCAAATTGGATCAAATTTGTCTTAATTGCCACTGCAGCACAACCCACCCCTAAACCCACCCTGAAACTAACCTGGAAAACAGAATCACCTGTGTGGGTGGGTCAGTGGCCCTCACCAATGGAACAGTTGTGCCACCTTAATGACTTAGTTCAGGAACAATTAAGTGCAGGACATCTCGTACCTACCACCAGTCCTTGGAACTCCCTGGTGTTTGTTATTTTAAAGAAATGTGGTAAATGGTGACTTTTACATGATCTCCGACACATTAATGATGCCATGGAGGATATGGGTACATTACAGCCAGGAATGCCCTCCCCAACAATGATTCCCCAGAACTGGCATCTTGTAATAATTGATCTAAAGGATTGATTTTTTTTTTCCATTCCCTTGCATCCGGATGATGCACCTAAATTTGCCTTTTCTGTTCCCAGTATTAATGTTAGTGAACCTGCAAGACGGTATCACTGGGTTGTTTTACCATAAGGCATAAAAAATACTCCCACGATGTGTCAGTGGTTTGTTGCAAAGGCTTTGAGCCCTGTTAGAATGCAGGTCCCCCAGGCTGTTATCTATCATTATATGGATGACATCCTTATAGCAGCAGAAACACAGGAGATCATGGAAAAGCCTCTTGCTTTACCCAAAGTCTCAGTATCTCAAATGGGGTGACAAATAGCACCTGAAAAGGTACAGCGATCATCACCGTGGCAGTACCTGGGGTGGAGAATTTGTGAACAGACCATTGTCCCACAACAGGTTAAACTTAAAACTGATGTTAAGACTTTAAATGATTTACAGAAACTGTTGGGAGCCATAAATTGGATACAGCTGTTGTTGGGCCTAACTAATGATGATCTGCATAGCTTGTTTGATACTTTGCGAGGAGATCCTTCACTGACATCACCCAGAGTACTTACAGAGAAAGCGAAACAAGATCTCCACCGGGTAGCTAATGCCATCTCAGAAACACAGCAAACACAGCTTTCACATGCATTTTTTTTTTTTTCCCACCAAAATGCCAGGGCAATACTAAACCAGTTTTCTTTATCAAGGCCTCAGGTTAAAGACATCATTGCCACTTGCCCTGAATACCAGAGGACTCCCTCTCTTCAACAGCTAGTGGTGTCAACCCTCGGGGACTCACCTCCTCAGAATTATGGCAATCTGACGTCACTCGCTTTGCTGCATTTGGATCGTTAAAATAGGTGCCACCAATATTGCATCACTTCTCGTCGCAGATACCAGATCAACAAGAAGTCCAGGGCAAGGCTCAAGTGTTAGCAAAAAACCTGGAAAGTGGTAACTGGGTGTCGGGGGAGGCAGCGGGTCTGCCTCTAGTCTAACTGAAGAAGAATTTAACCTTGACAAGATTCCAGTGTATCCATGAGAGGCCGGAAAGTCCCGAGAAGTGACATGGAAATAAGATTAGAGAACTAAGATAAGAAGAACTGTCCTGATGATTCAGGCGAGAAACTATCACCCAATCGTGAACTGTTAGTTACTAAAGTAAACCAATCCTGTATGAACACCTACTTTGAAGAAGGTTATAAAAAGGCTTGTTAAAACAATAAAGGGGCTTTTGCAGCCATTTTGGTCATTTCACACAATCTGATGTTTGTCGTGTCCGTCTCTACTGCGACAAATGGTGACCCCGACGTGATCGGGTGAAGTGATCATTTAAAGGCAACGTATTCTGCGGCGGGGAGACCTGCGGAGAAGTATAACGGCGGCGGGAAGAGCCGCGGAGACGGAGCCCGGTGAAGCTGAGAGCAGAGGGAATCTGCTTGGTCCGGACCTGAACTTCGACACCTAAAAAGGTGAGCCACCGGGAACGGGACTGTAATTATGGGGCAGCAATTAACAAAAGAAGAGGAGATGATTTTGTCTACCTGGAAAGCCCTATTAAAAAGAAAAGGGGTTAAAACCTCAGAACAAAGCCTGAAAAAGATTTTGATATGGAGTAAGATGCAAGGCTTTCAAGCCACAACAGTTACTGCATTCAGTGTGAGTGCATGGCAAGCAGTAGGATTGAAACTATGGGATGAGGTCTCTAAAGGACAGAAAGAGGCGTGTGAGTTGGCAACCACATGGCGTCTATTAAGCGAGACCCTGAAGGAATGGAAAGCAGAATGTGAGGCGAATGATGAGCAAAAGAAAGATGAGAAACCAGAAAATGTTAGGAAGGGGAGAGATTGTGGCCAAGGGGCAAATGAAGCCAATGCCTCAGCGTCGGCAATAGCAGGCAGGAAACCCCTCACGGGCAAAAGCAGATCATGCCCTCGCCCACCTCCTCCTCCTCCGCCATTAAATATTTTGCGGGGCGATGAGGGCCCCCCCCCCACCTAGCGGTGCAGCGGTGGCCCCTAGCAGCGCAGCAGCAGAAGGGGTGATTCCATCGGCCCCCCCCAAGGAGGAAAATCCGGCGAATAACACAGAGCCGGAAAGTGAGAACGAAAATGAAAGTGAGGGAGAAGAAGCTTTAACTGCTGCTATGCAAACTCTGCATATTGCAGATAAACCCATAGTGAAAAAAGCCCAGCCATGGACTCTCCCTCCATCCACAATAACTGTAGTCCCAAGATCCCCTGATCGATTTTGGGAGGGAGTTAGGAAGTATGCTGCCGAAGCTGGCAACTGGGATCTGGTTGAACGCCTCAGCCCATACTCTCCAACCCCGGCATGTCCAAAGCCTGTAGATGTAGCAGCAGAGGCTCCTGGTGCATTCCCTGTTTACAAAGCTGCTTCAGGCACAAAGCAGCATGATGAGCACAATCCAATCAGCTGGAAAGTGGTGCAGGATTTGCAGAATAAAGCACAGAAATTTGGAATCAATTCTCCTGAGGTGATGCAACTTATTCGAATAATCAGCACAAGATCTGCTGTGTCCATATGACGTTACACATCTCGCACAAGTGCTGTTTCAGCCGGTGCAATTACAAGTGTTTCAATCTACTTGGAGGCAGATGGCACACGCAGCTGTGCAGAATAATTTACGACTGCCACAGGATGACCCGAGGCTGGGCCTCGGAGAGGATGCTTTGCTTGGTGAGGGGCCGTTTAGCAACCCTCAACTGCAAGCTATGTGGCCTCCGATTGTTCTTGAACAGACACAACATATAGGAATTACAGCATTAAAGCGAACCATGGAAATGGCAGCTCCAAAACAAAAATACATTGCCATCCGTGAAGGCCCCAGAGAGCCCTTTTTGCAGTTTGTAGAAAAAATATCTGCCGCACTGGAAAAACAGGTAGAAGATGAGACGTTAAGGCAAATGTTGTGCAAACAGTTAGCAAAAGATAATGCTAATGAGGACTGTCAAAAGATAATACAGTCTTTACCGGGAGATCCTTCCATTCCTGACATGGTGGCTGCGTGTTTTAAGGTTGGGACAGTGGAACATAAGGTGGCTGCCCAGATGGCAGCGCAAGTGGCCGCCCTAGCTACTGCCATGAATATGAGAAATTCAGGGAAATGCTTTCGGTGCGGCAAACAAGGACACATGAAGGTAGCCTGTCCCAAACAGAACATCACCAGGTAAACAACCGGTGAACATCCTACTGGGAACTAATTGCAACAAATGCAGAAAACTGGGACATTTTGCAAAACAATGTCGTTCCAAATTTCATGTTAACGGGCAGCCACTACAGGGAAACCACAAAAAGAGCGCGAAAGGGCGCACGAGGACAACAAATCCCCTCCCGACAGCCGGCCAACTCCCCTCTGCAAACAGCTATCAGCCACAACAACTGGCTCAGCAGGGTTGGATGTATCCACCGCCGACACAGTAACTATAGTCACCAAAGACATTGTTAAGGTCCCTCTTGATGCGAGGGGTCCTATAGGACGAGGACTGAGTGCATTGCTACTAGGAAGATCAAGTAGCACGTTAAATGGACTGATTGTGCATGTAGGAGTTATCGATGCCGATTTTACAGGTCAAATTTGCGCACTGGTTTCAACCCCCTACCCACCAGTAACAATCCCAAAAGGTACTCGCATTGCTCAACTTATTCTTTTTCCGAGTTGTGTTTCAAAAGCAGAACAGCGTCTGCAATGCGATGGAGGCTTCGGCTCTACGGGACCCCCTCAAGTTTGCTGGTCTCAGACTGTTTCATCATCCCGACCACATATGAAGTGCACGCTGTCGAATCACGGACAATCGCCAACCACAGTAAGGCTTGCGGGGCTCCTGGACACCGGAGCCGATGTGACTATTATTTCTGATTATCTGTGGCCATCCACCTGGCCAACAGAGGATGCAGGTGCGGGGGTAGTGGGGCTGGGAGGATCCGCACAAGCAAGGACGGCAGCCACAGCGGTTCTGATTACCAATCCTGAGGGCCAACAAGCAGTCAAACCATATGTGACGGTAGCTCCCGTCAATTTATGGGGGAGGGATTGCTTGTCACAATGGGGGGTGAAAATTACCACGGATTTTTAACGGGGGCCACTGTGCTGCAGGGTGTCAGACAGCCCACACTTGTTTTAACTTGGTTAACGAATAACCCTGTGTGGGTGGATCAGTAGCCCCTACCAATTGAGAAATTAAAGGCCCTGCAAGAATTGGTGGCAGAACAGCTAGCTGCTGGACACATTGAACCCTCTCAGAGCCCATGGAACACTCCAGTGTTTGTAATAAAAAAGAAATCAGGAAAATGGTGATTTTTGCATGACCTGCGGCAAGTCAATGCTGTCATGGCTACAATGGGGGCTCTGCAACCAGGCATGCCTTCACCGGCCATGATCCCTCAAGATTGGGAAATCATTGTCATGGACCTTAAGGACTGTTTTTTTACAATACCATTAGCCTCTCAAGACAGAGAAAAATTTGCATTCTCTGTGCCTTCTGTCAATCATGCAGAACCCGCAAAAAGATATCAATGGAGAGTTCTGCCACAGGGCATGAAAAATTCACCAACAATTTGTCAATGGTTTGTGGCACAAGCTTTGTCACCTGTAAGGGAAAGATTCCCTACCAGTTATTGTTACCATTACATGGATGACATCCTGTTAGCATCAAACAGCAAGGAGCAGTTGAATGACATGGAGAATTTAACCAGAGATTCGTTACAACAATATGGATTAGTTATTGCCCCTGAAAAGGTGCAGAAAGTAGAACCCTGGAAATATCTAGGAATGACAGTTACAGGTAAACAAGTAATGCCTCAACCTGTGAAACCTAACCTTGAAGTTAAAACCCTTAATGATGTACAGAAATTAATGGGATCCCTGAATTGGATTAGGCCCTATCTCGGACTGACCAATTCGCAACTGCAACCTTGATGGGAATTATTAAAAAATTCCAATGATCCAACAGAACCCAGAATATTAACTGAGGAAGCATCAAATGTAATTCACATGGTGGAACAATCTATACACGAGAAATTTGTTTCTCGAATAGATCTGTCTCAATTGGTGCAACTCTTTGTACTAATTGACAGAACTGTGCCATTTGGTGCTTTAGTGCAGTGGAATTCTGAGTGGGATGACCCATTACATATTTTGGAATGGATGTTTCTGTCATTCTGACCACGAAAAACTGCTCCTGGACTGTTTTGAGCTTATTGCTGATGTAATCATAAAAGCCAGAAAACGATGTACAGAACTAACAGGGCGTGACCCAGCTACAATTCTTTTACCTGGTCAAAATTGGTATTTTGAATGGTGTCTGGCGAATAATCATGAGCTGCAAGCAGCCATGGCAGGCTTTCAGGGACAGATATCATATCACCTGCCATCACACCCGCTGCTGAAATTTACTCGAGAAGTACCATTTGGTCAGAAAAATTTAAGCCAACCAGAACCAGTGAATGGCCTTACTGTTTTTACAGATGACTCAGGAAAAACAGGTAAAGCAGCAGTAGTATGGTATGAAAACAACAACTGGAACAACAAAGTAGTATATCAAAATGGCTCTCCACAAGTAGTAGAGCTGCGTGCAATGGCTGTTGTTTTTTCTATTTTTTTGACTCCTGTAAATATTGTAACTGACTCAGCGTATGTAGCTAACTTAGTTTCTCGACTAGACAAAGTAGTTTTGACCATGTCAGACAATCAATTATTATCTGATGTACTCTTAGAACTCTGGAAAGGTATTCAACTACGAACAGAACCTTATTTTATCATGCACATCCATAGTCATACCACTTTACCAGGATTTTATACGGAAGGTAATGCCAGAGCAGATGCTCTTGTTTCTGCTATGACTCTGAGTACTGTTCCTAACATAAAGCAACAAGCTGTATTATCACATCAATTTTTTCACCAAGGATATCGAGCTTTACGACAGCAGTTCGGCTTGTCTCATACTGAAGCTCGTTCCATTGTAGCTGCCTGCCCTGATTGCCAAGGAACTCACACACCAGTGTATTTTGGTACTAATCCCAGAGGTATGCAGGCTTTACAGATTTGGCAAACTGATGTTACTCATATAAATGAATTTGGCCGACAGAAATATGTTCATGTTTCTATTGATACTTATTCTCATACCTTAGTAGCAACAGCACATAATGGAGAAACAGGAAAAGATGTAATTCGACATTTCCAAAAGGCTTTTTCTATGCTTGGAGTACCACACCAAATTAAAATGGACAATGGCCCAGCATATGTTTCACAGAAAGTTCAAACATTTTTTAATTTGTGGGGTGTTACTCATGTTACAGGAATTCCCCATTCCCCAACAGGACAAGCAATTGTTGAGCGTGCACATAGCACGTTGAAGCGGCAGCTTCAAAAACAAAAAGGGAGAATGATTGGGGAACCACCACAGGCATGTTTGGATAAAGCAGTTTATGTTCTTAACTTTCTCCATTATGGGGATAATTCTTCTCTACCTCCTCTTTTTCAGCATTTCTCTTCTCTTTTTTAAAACAGGATTTGCAAAAAGACATCAAAGTGCATGTTAGAGATCTAATTACTGGCCAGTGGAGTGGACCATGTGAGCTATTAACCTGGGGCAGGGGTTATGCTTGTGTCTCTACAGATGCCGGCCCTCGCTGGGTTCCTGCTCGGTGTGTTCGGCCTGTGCTGGAACCTGCATCAGGGTGAAGGATGGGTAGTTCCACAACCCAAGCAGAATGTCTGGGTAACTTTGGCAAACATGACACATCAAGAAACCTTGTGCCTTTCTACTGCGAACCCGGAAAATCCATTCTCCACGTGTTTGGTGGGATTGCCAGTAGACACATGGCCAATCCCACAAGCCCTTCAGCCTTTCTCTCTTTGCAACTCTCCACAAAATTGTATAAATAATTGGGATGGTGTATATAGTCATCTTCCACAGGTTACGCAAGAACCCCAAGAACTAGAGTTGCTAGGCTCTGTCACAATGGATGCTTGTGGTTTTTTTAATTATTCTTATAATACTTCTGCACGGAGAGGGCAAAATGTGAATGCAACTAATGCTGCTTATCATAACTCAACCGCTTGGTGCAATTATACCTCGACTAACATCTCACGGTCTTCTGTCATTCCTCTTGCGTTACCTCCTGGTATGTTTTTAATCTGTGGAGATCGTGCCTGGGGAGGCGTTCCATCTAAACTGAATGGAGGCCCGTGTAGCCTCGGATGCCTCACATTATTAACACCAAATGTGTCAATGATTCTGAATATGACTCGAAAACATAAGCGAGTCCAAAGGACTGCTCATCAGTTTAGCAGTTCTTGTCAAGATAACACTGAATTCTGGAATCCAGGACAGATCATAGCAGCCTCCATATTGGCACCAGGAGTTGGTGTTGCAAATGCCCTAAGAACTTTAAATAAGTTGGGATGCTGGCTTAGCAAACAGACTAATGCTACCTCTTTAGCTTTAAGTGGCCTTTTAACTGATGTTGATAGTGTTAGACATGCTACGTTACAGAATAGAGCTGCTATTGACTTTTTGCTTCTAGCGCAAGGACATGGATGTGAAGATTTTGATGGAATGTGTTGCATGAATTTGTCTGACCATTCAGAATCTATTTTCGAAAGCATACAGCAGCTAAGGGATGGTGTCAAGCATTTAACAGAAGAGGATGGATTAGATTGGTTAACAAGGATGTTTAAAGGTTGGGGACTTTCTGGATGGTTGATATCTCTGGTCAAAACTGTGGGGGTCGTGATCTTGGTAATTGTGACCGTGCTTTTAATGTTGCCCTGTCTTGTCAGTCTTCTGCAAAGGGCCCTGCAGAAGACTGCTCTCGCAATATTTCTAACACAAATACAAAAAGGGGGAATTGTCGGGGGAGGCAGCGGGTCTGCCTCTAGTCTAACTGAAGAAGAATTTAACCTTGACGAGATTCCAGTGTATCCATGAGAGGCCAGAAAGTCCCAAGAAGTGCCATGGAAACAAGATTAGAGAACTAAGATAAGAAGAACTGTCCTGACGATTCAGGCAAGAAACTATCACCCAATCGTGAACTGTTAGTTACTAAAGTAAACCAATCCTGTATGAACACCTACTTTGAAGAAGGTTATAAAAAGGCTTGTTAGAACAATAAAGGGGCTTTTGCAGCCATTTTGGTCATTTCACACAATCTGATGTTTGTCGTGTCCGTCTCTACTGCGACAACTGGGAAGGACCATATCCTTTAATAACCCGGGGAAGAGGTTATGCTTGTGTCTCCACAGGTCACAGTCCCCGGTGGTTACCGGCAAGGTGTGTGCGACCATACCTGAGGCGTGAGAGGCAGCTTTTGGTGGACACTCAGGAGCCAGCTGTGGGTGCTGTGGGTGCCCCTGTGCCGACAGTTTGCGGTCTCTTCGACTGATCATTTAAGCAGAATGTAGGGGTAATGCTTGCTGCTGCAATAGGACAAAATACACTATCTCTGTCCTTAATCACACTACAGTTGCCAACTCTTTTAAGAGAAAATGCTAACAGTACTTGCAACTCCTTGATAAAACATATAGGCTTATTAGTCACCAGTGAAAGATGTAGCTTAGACAAAATGTAGTTATTAATAAGGATGAAATGCTATAAGAATGTGTGTATTCAACTTTCTTTGTTTAGCAATATTAAGAATTAAGAACTCAAGTGTTTAACCTTGTTAGAAACTCCCTTGGTTTTCCCCCTTGAGTGGTGGCCAGGCTCTGGGTGGAACCCAACAGGAGGATGAAATCAGATGTTTCCGCTCAAAGAAAATTGCCAGTTATTTTGGCCTGTTGATTTAGAGGCTGGACCTGCTTGCAGCGATGTTGGATGCCTCACCTACGGATGGACGCATCGCGTAGGATTTCCGGTTTGCAAGGAAGGGCACTCTAAATTCTCGCTGCATCCAGGGTTCCCCAGCAATTGCGGATCTGAATGTTAGTACCCCATTAAGTAAGTGTGCTATTCCGTATTTTCCTTACTGTTTATTTTTGTAGTATTTAGTCATATCCCCTAATTACGGGTACTGAAATTAGCCTACTCTTTTTAACTAGTAACTGTAACTGCTGTATTGTTTCTAGCATTCTGTGAAACTGTTTTAAGTATGCTGTGTTTTCTGAAGTTTGCCTAACCCTTAATTGATAAAGCCTCGAAATAAGTCTTGCAGGTGCAGCTGCAAAACAAAGAAAGGGGAGATGTGGGAGGCATTGGCCTGTCAGCCTTACACAGCCTCTGAGCAATAGCTAGGCTTTGATGAAGAACAGGGCTCAGAAGATAGATAAGAAACTGCTGAGTTGTGCCAAGAGGGCAGGTAAAAACAGCAGACAGCTGCAACACTGAACTGTGAAAAAGTACTAAGCTGTGAGAAGTTACCATCGCGGTAGGGCGGAATGTGCCAGGGAATATGGGGAATTAGTTCAATTGACCCATGAAACTGATAATGGACCAGCCTCTACCTCTCAAAAATTCGCTTCTTTTTGTCAACTCTGGGGTATACGTCACATCACAGCTATACCACATTCCCCCACGGGGCAAGCCATAGTGGAGAGAGCGCATGAAACTTTAAAAGCGCTTTTGCAAAAACAAAAAGGGGGAGAGGTCTTGGCTGCTGCAGAACCACTCGCAAAAGTGGTGTATGTGTTAAATTACTTACTTACGGCTCACAGGTGATAGGGAGGAACCACCAGTAGTAATACATAGTTTGGGTCTGAAATCCGGTATAAGCCGGTGTGGAGATGGTGCTTTTGCTCAGTACAAAGATGTTGCTACAGGAGAGTGGAAAGGACCTGTGGAACTAACAATGACGGGTCGAGGCTATGCCTGCGTTATTACCGATACCGGCACTAGATGAGTTCCGAGTCGATGGGTGCGACCCTGGAAAAGGGAAGTTAAGAAAGATGAAACAGAAACCGAATGAGATATTAACTTGGAGCAGGGTTTGTGTTTTCACAGATGCCGGCTCTCGCTGGGTTCCTGCTCGGTGTGTTCGGCCTGTATTGGAACCTGCCTCAGGGTGAAGGATGGGTGGTCTCACAGCCAAATACCACCGCAAGCCCTGAAAATCCGTTCTCTACATGCTTGGTAGAAATACCTGTGGATACATGGCCGAACCCACTGCAGTTTTGGCTTGGCAAACAAACTAATGCTACTTCTTTGGCTTTAAGTGGTTTTTTAACCGATGCTGATAGTGTTAGACATGCTACGTTAGACATGGACTGTTGAAAACAGGATGCCACCTAGTGGGAGAGCAGCGCGTGGACACCACACCGGGACCAATCATAGAGGGCAGAAGGGCGCGTGAACAAGTAGCTTTAGCCTATTAGCAATAAGATAGCGGCGCGTGAAGCTTGAGATAGAGTATAAATTGCTGTGTAGCCTTTAATAAAGTGGCATCAACTTGATCACATTGGTTGTATAAGTTGTGTCCGGGACTTCCGCGTCAGCACCCTATCACCATAACAAGTGTTCAATGTTTGTAACAAAAGGTACTTCACTCCAGGCCTGTTTTGCTGAATCCCCAGCAGCAAACCTGCCCTAATAAAACCCGTGGATGTGCCACATAGGCTCCTTAATGGTCCACATCTGGAAGTGACATTTTCAATAGCATGCAAAATATTTCAAATGTAATTAGAGGAGCAAAACCTTCCCCGCAGGAAGAAGCTTATGAGGGCCTCATGCTGTGACATTTCTCTCACAAGCAATTAGCACGAGATGGGAAAGAAAAGAACAGAAATTGCTGAATCAATGTACATTTCACCTATTTGGGTCTCTGATTTTTCTGTTGTTGTTAATTCCAGGAAACTGTCACGCACATTTAGGAACTGTAACAAATTTGACAAATGAGGAGATGAAGGTACTGTGGTTGCACAAGACTTAACTGACAATGAGTGCAATAGTTCATGGGTCAATACTGGGGTCTGCAGCACTGAACTTCGTCATCAACACCCTAAACAATGACAGAAGGCATCCTCAGCAGATTTCCAGATAACATTAAATTTGGGGGAGTGAGTGACATGCTGAATGGCAGAGTTGAGAGCTGCTGAATGGCAGCTGAGATTTGAGAGTTGTAAGGCTCTGGGGAGACCTTATAGCAGCCTTCCAGTACTTAAAGGGGGCCTGCAGGAAAGATGGGGAGGGACTCTACTGATAGGACAAGGGGTAATGGCTTTAAACTGAAAGAGGGTAGTTTTAGATTAGACGTAAGGAAGAAGTTCTTCACTGTGAGGGTGGTGAGGCACTGACACAGGTTGCCCAGAGAAGCTGTGGCTGCCCCCTCCCTGGAAGTGTTCAAGGCCAGGTTGGACGGGGCTTTGAGCAACCTGGGCTAGTGGAAGGTGTCCCTCCCCATGGCAGAGGGGTTGGAACTAGATGATCTTTAAGGGCCCTTCCAACCCAAATCATTCTATGATTCCAACCCAGATGGACCTTGAGAAACTTGAGGACTGGTCAAACAGAAATCCCATGAAGTTCGGAAAGGAGAAATGCAGAGTTCTGCATCTGGGGTGAAATAAACCTTGTACATGTACATGCTGGGGAGTTGGAGACCCAAAAGTTATAGCAGTAACATTCATATTCAGGTTGAATCCAAGCTAACAGCAAGTTTTCAGTGTTCAATACAAACCACATATTTGAAAGGGAAGATCTTATCCCCTTTGCTCAGCACTGAGGAGCCCACACGTAGACTGTGGTGCCACTTTGGGTCCCTGGGTCATGTCAAGACACTGAGGAGGGCTCAGCAGATGGTTGCCAAGATGGACCGGAGCTGGGGTACAAAACTGTGAGGAGAGGCCAAGGGAGATGAGCTGGGGCAGGTGAACAAGGGCCCCTTGACCACATGGAGAGACGGTGATAACAATGACAGGGTCATGTGCTGTGGAGATGTCAGACCACACCCCAGAGAACCACAGCAACAAATTGCTGGGGAGGCTCAGGTTGGGCATCAGGAAAAAAAATATTTCTTAGGAAAATGGTAGAGGTCTGGATCAGGTGCCTGGGGAGGTGGTGGCTTCACCATCCCTGGAGGTGTCCAAGATTTGGCTGGGCAGAGTCAGCTGATTTGACCTAATTCTGGCAATAGTCCCTTGAGCAGGAAGATGGATGAAATAACCTCCAGAGGCCCCTTCCAACAAAAGTGTCTATGATTTTATGATTCATATTGAGCAGCTGCATCATTTTTAAACAAACTGTAGGCTTGAGTCACAGCCTTCTGAGGCCAAAAAATATCCTTCTTTTGACTTAACAGAGACTTGGATAAGGCACTAGGAACTGACACCAACTGTCCTAAATTATGTAATTTGTAAGCTGTAACTGAGCTGACAACATAATAATTAATCTTATAACAACAGAGATAAAAACCTCCTGCTTTGTTAATTCTTGGAAAATGAGAAAGCAGTATTTATTCTTTCTCCATCTTTACTGCATTACCATGTATATGATGCCTGCATACAGAATACAGAAAGTCTGTGTAAATCAAAATTAACAGGTGAGGACATTTTTGTGCCACAGAAAGAGCCATCAGGTGGTCTGGCTCTATTGCAGCTGTGTCTGTGGGTCATACCTTGAAGAAAATGAGATTGAGTTACTTCTCTTATAAGATCAAAAGTAAATCAAGATCTTAGTTTTAACCAAAGATTACCCATCTGACTTGGGATGTGTCTGCAGTAACAACCCCTTCTCCCCTTATCTGTGTGTACTCTGAGAGCTGCCATCTGAGGTACTTCTGGTGGCCTCTGGATTTGACCTTTGAAAGAGAGGAGATTTGACCTCTGCAAGAGAGGAGTCTTTCCCTGACGCAGCCTCTGTATGTTACATGATCATCCAAGTTGAATGACTTCTGGAAAGCCAAACTGTAATGTAGGGAGTGGCATTCGGAAGATCTCGCGATGTACGGAAGGAATAGCTGTAGCCCCTCTTGTTACGAGGTAAGGTGATGGATAGGCTTGTAACGCTAAGGGCACACCCACAAAGGAGGTGCTTGGCGAATGTATATATGTGAAATACGCAGTTTAATAAACGGACATTTTGTATCCACCACACTGGTGTTTGTGCTGATGTCCCCGAGAAGGTTTTAACCTCCCGCGGTATTAGTCCCTGCGACCTGAGCACCACCGACATGTGGGTCGGCAGGTTTAATGAGGCAGAGCTAATTACAACAGTCTGGGGGCATGGAAACCCATTTTCCTGCTGCGTAGTCAGACCCCCAACTCCAGCGAGGCAGACCACCATCTTCAGCTCCACAATGGACAGCAACAACCAGAATATTTTCCCTTGTGATATGTATGTGTTGGTCTTGTCAGTGTCCATATAAACCGTCTTGTAATTGTACTTGTTCATGCAGACAACCACCTTCTCACCCCAATCCCCAAGGACAGGGAGCACATCCTTAGGCCCAGCATGGGACATATTTTGGTTAAATATGTTTGGTTAAAATATTGTTAATTGACATTGTTATTGTTACTGTTACCTTTATTATATGTTTGATTAAAATGTTGTTAACCATTGTCAGTGTTAATATTGTTTTATTTGTTATTTGTAGTGTTATTGCTCATTTACCTTTGTTTAAATCTGGGATAGAAGTTTCTAGGCCCAGATGACACACGCACTTTAGGATAAGGGGGCGTGGAAAGCCATTTTCCTGCTGCGTATGCTGACCCCAACTTCGGCACACCAGGGCAGCAGACCGCGTGGATTGCCAGGGCCACAAACACTCAGTGGTACATTGCCAGAACCGCGGAAAAATAATGGATAATATGTTAGTGGTGATTCCAATTCACTTTATAGCCTTAACTTTGTCAACTATTATCTTAATTGCTCTTCTAATATGTCTTTTTTGTCCTTGTAAATGTCCACCATGTAAACTTCTGTCATGTTCTTCTACTGATTCCTCGCAACCTTAAAATCGGTTTGTAGAATGTTTTGGTTTTGTAGAGTTAGTTAATTTTGAGCATGACATGTTTGTTAGAGATGTTGTTAACTATATGCTTGTTAACTGAAGATATTCATATTTGTTAAAGATATTGTTAGTTACATGTTTATTAATGGAAAATGTATATATCTGTTAAAGATGTTATTAGTTATATGTTAACCAGAAATATCGTTAGTTGTCATGTTGCACGCTATTTCTGTCCTTTCTTTCTCTCTCTCTTTATATCTCTATCCTTCACGCCACCATGAGGACAGCAATGTCGAGCCACGGGGCGGTGTGAGAGACTGTGTTGTCTCGACATTGCTGCTGCACCACTACCACTACCTGGCCTCAGCATCCTGTTGCCATGGAGGAGTGCGCTCTGAAGGAGACAAACTGTCCCCGAAGAAACCACCATATCTGCCTGAAGCCAGAACAACAACATCCTTGGCAGTGCCTGCCAAGCTGTTGTTGCGCACGAGCCAGGTGGAGAAGAAATCAGGGTGAGGAAGGGATGCAGAGGCTGAAGACACCTCAGGCTGACACCCCCCTCCTTGAGCACGACCACCGTGAAGACCTGGGCATGCGCGCATGAAGGAACACGGGGCAGCACGTATGACAATGAGCTCTGTGGAAATGGGCGGACTCTTTGGAAAAATTGTGGGGACTGGGACAATAAAAAGACTGCGTACTCCTCTCTCAGGGCTCGGAGCTGGGATTTCAGGAGAGATCGAGCCAACAGGACGCCCCTGGATTCGTGGTGGTGGTAACTGATTTTGCTGCATCTCTTCTGTTTGCTTGCTTAGGTATTCTGACTTTTTCTTTCTTCTCCCCTGTATTCTATTGCTATTATCGCTTGTTAAAGGAAATAGAGCTTACAAGGTTGCATGGCATCTAACCTCATTTGTGTCTTAATATCACTACTGAGATCGTTTAAGAACCCTCCCTGATATTGGATCGGGACATGCCTGACAAGACATCATCAACTGATGAACGAAAACTAATGTCACTAACCATAGAGATGGTTTGAGAGCCATGATTCACCTATAGGTCAAAGGACCGAATGAAGTGCTAAGGCTTGGACAATAGGCCCAAGCCAGAGTTGACATATAGATGAATCCTGTACATTTTATAACTGATAACCATTGTGCTAACAGGTATTATACTAAGTTATAGCAAACCACCTATTCTGATGTAAAAGGTGGAAGTATTGAAACCTGAGCAACAGGCCCTGAACGAACACTGCTAACTCAGTATGTAGTCATTAGTGAAATATACATAGAAGATGTAGCTTAAACATCATATAACATGTTTATCTTGAATGTATCCTTCTTTGGGTGTGTGAGCAAGATAACAGGGCCACAGAGACAGTTCTCTGGCCCTGTGACCTGGTGTGTGACCTTGCTCATAAATCAACTAGATAAGCAGGGAAACTCCCTTAGCTTCTCCCCTGAGCCCTGGCCAGGCTCTGGGGTGTGAGAGACGAGAAACCAGGCCTGTGAGAAACTAAGAAAAACAGCCTGAGAAAGCAAAAGTTGAGGCTGATCAAAGAAATGCCTCAAACACTCGCAAGACAAAACTATGAGTCACAGGGTGCATTCTGTGGAGGTCGAAGCTGATAAGGCTGCCCGAATAACACAAGATGGGACTGGAGGAGGGAGCCCTGTGAAGACAGGACGGCTCTGCTCTGGTGCACCTGGCCAAATTTCAAGGGCCATCTGTCCGGTGAATGACCTTTGCTTCATTATCCACGAAATGCATATTAAAGTTAACACCCCTCAATATGCTAATGAGGGCTAACATGATCATGCTAATTACATCATCCCATGAAACACCTCACCCCTCCCCGTACATGGGATACGTAGGTATGTGGGTCGACCTAGGGGATGGACCCAAGGAAAGTGGGTATAAATCAAGAAGGGAAGGGGGGGGGGCGCGGCCCGGGGAGAGAGAGTGCAGTGAAGCGAAGAAGACGGATGCCAGCGAAAAAGACGGATGTCTCCTGTGCCTCTCGGAACCCTCGTCGGCAGGATCAGCGCAGAAACCCAGACCGGTGATCTGTATTTCCCCATTCCCTCTATCTCCCTCTTTTCCCTTTCCAATTAAGCAATGCAAGGCATATTATATTGCTTCCCACAACTTGCTATATACTTAGCCAACTATCGTGTGTTCAATTAGTACATTGTGAGTAGTTAATAAATGTTTAGACTTGCAGACTTGTTGTCCGCTCCATTGGGGATTTGCGAATCTGAGTCACTTGTCCCCCTCGTCTGAGCGGGACGTGACATGGGGGAAACTAATGTGAGATGGAAACCAGATATTTCCACTTAAAACAAAGGTGCCAGCTATTCTGGCTTGCTGATTTTTAGGTATATAAGGCTGGACCCGCTCACAGCGACTTTGGATGCCTCACCTATGGGTGGACACACCGCGTAGGATTTCCCACTTGCCGGGACAGGCTCTCCAAATCCTCGCTGTAACCGGGGCTCCCCAGCGACTGCGGGTCTGGGTGACGGTAACGTATGCAAGTGGTGATGGATCTTTCTTAATCACTATTCTCTCTCTCTCAGGTAGTAATGATTTGATGCATTACCCTGTATTTTCCTATTTGTTTAAGTGAACTGTTGCGGGAGATACAGACATGCAGATGATCACACAGTGATTAAGCAATGCCAACTTTAATATGGTGGACAAGCCTTTTATAATGCAGGTGAAAATCACAAGATACAATCACATGGTACAATTCTTTCTGATTGGACAGTTAGCTTTGCACATGCTCCTTAAGCTCTCTTCTGATTGGCTGAAAACTGCCACATCGACATTGCACAAACTTCTTCTCTGCCCAGACCCACACCCTGAAGTTGTTTAACTTCCTGGGTTCTTCCTCATTCTTCCAGGGTCATTTCGTCACATCCTTGCCAACGCTGAGGCTTTACCAGCCTTGATCATATGCAGGATTGCTCACACATCCATTTTCTCACAGGGACTCCTTCCGAATCCCCACGCACTATTCTGTCTTTTCTTACTGTATGTTTTCTGTATTATTCTGTTATATTATTTAGTTATTTCTAGTAAAATACGCCTGCTCTTTTCACTCTGGTGTCTGAGTTTAACTGATATCCCTAATCAGCAAAACACTTGTCTGGACTAGTCGGCTCACCTCCGCCAATTGTAAAGTTCAGCTGGGCTCCGCTACCACCACTCAGCTCCGCAGTCCTCACTCTGTCCCAAATCGAGATGGGATTTGCCCATCACGGTCACCAGTTGTATTAAATTTTAATAAGTTGCATTAAGTTGTATTAAGTTGTAGCAGCCAAAATAATTCACACATCACAATATTCTTCTTTCTTTCTGCAGGGCAGGGGCTGTTTATTTTCTTTAAATTCTTTTTTCTTCTTACATTAATACATACTCATACAATAATACATACTTATACTCTCATTCAAGCTCTTACTTCATAATAAGCAAATCAGCAACTAGACAGTCATCAACCCTCTCTCCCACAAACAGTTCCATCCACCTTAGCACAGCCTGGCAGTTTCTTATTGTAATGGTTTAGCCCCTGCCGGGGTCTGAGACCAAGCGGCCGCTGCCCCTCCCCCACAAAGGGAGTGAAATACAAAGCCCCAAGACTGAAATAAGGAAAGGTTTAATACAGCAGTGCAAAAGCAACACAACAAACAACAACGATAACAATAAGAATAACAGTAATAACAATGAACAGAGCAAAATATCTACCAATTCAGCAGTGAGAGAAAACCCGGCTGCACCAACCCCACGCGATCACCGATTCTTCCCGCGCTCTGGTGCCTGGACGTGACGTCAGCATGGCATATGAATAACCCGGCTAGAGCTTCCTCCCCACTGCTGGGGAAACTTAACCCTATCCTGGCTAAACCAGGACATAATCCACCCCTTTATTCTATACCATGTGCGTCACATCCAGCTGCCATATAGCAATTAGCATTAACAAAGGAAAATTGACAAAAGCACGGTATAACTCACGGTGTGTTTTCACCCACAATCAAGTCCCCTTGTGGTATGCATCGGACCTCTCCATCCTTCTGCATCACCCACCAGGTGCACCCAGGTCCTTGAGCAAAAACAATCCCGTGGATGGGTTTGCCTTAGCCCCGCGCAGGACTAACCCAGACCATTTTTCCCAGCAGGTCCCTCATGTGCACCACAGGGACTCTATCCCCGTCCACAACACGTGGAAGTTTTGACTGAGCCGGGCCAGCTCGATTGGCAGATCCTCTTGTGTTCACTAACCAAGTGGCCTTTGTCAGATGTGTGTCCCAGTGTTTGAAGGTTCCACCCCCCATTGCTCTCAATGTAGTTTTTAACAGTCCATTGTAGCGCTCGATCTTCCCAGAGGCTGGTGCGTGGTAGGGGACGTGGTAGACCCACTCGATGCCGTGTTCTTCTGCCCAGGCATCTATGAGGTTATTTCGGAAGTGAGTCCCATTGTCTGACTCAATCCTCTCTGGGGTGCCGTGTCGCCACAGGACTCGCTCTTCAAGGCCCAGGATGGTATTCCGGGCGGTGGCGTGGGACACTGGATAAGTTTCGAGCCATCCAGTGGTTGCTTCCACCATTGTGAGCACGTGGCGCTTGCCTCGGCGGGTCTGTGGCAGTGTGATGTAGTCGATCTGCCAGGCCTCTCCATATTTATATTTCATCCATCGATCTTCATTCCGCTGGGGCTTCACCCGTTTGGCTTGTTTGATTGCAGCACACGTCTCACATCCGTGGATGATCTCTGCGATGGTGTCAATGGTGAGGTCCACCCCTCGATCTCGAGCCCACCTGTATGTTGCATCTCTGCCTTGGTGGCCCGAGGTCTCATGGGGCCACCGGGCTATGAACAGTTCACCTTTACGCTGCCAGTCCAAGTCCACCTGAGCCACTTCGATCTTAGCAGCCTGGTCCGCCTGCTGGTTATGTTGATGTTCATCAGTGGCCCGACTCTTGGGTATATGGGCGTCCACATGGCGCACCTTCACAACGAGGTTCTCCACCCGGGCTGCAATGTCCTGCCATACTTCAGCGGCCCAGACGGGTCTGCCCTTGCGTTGCCAGTTGTTCTGTTTCCATTGCTGCAACCACATCCACAGGGCACTTGCCACCACCCACGAGTCATTGTAGAGATAGAGCCTCGGCCACTTTTCTCACTCAGCAATCTCCAAAGCCAAATGGATGGCTTTCACCTCTGCGAACTGGCTCGATTCACCTTGTCCCTCAACAGCTTCAGTGGTTTCTCGTGTGGGATGCCACTCCGCAGCCTTCCATCGTCGATGTTTTCCCACAATGTGACAAGACCCATCAGTGAACAGGGCATATTGTTTTTCTTCCTCTGGCAGCTCGTTATATGGTGGGGCCTCCTCAGCACGTTTCACCTCTTGTTCTGGTGACATCCCAGCATCTTTGCTCTCTGGCCAGTTCATGATCATTTCCACTAATCCTGGGGGGTCGAGGTTCCCTATTCGAGGCTGTTGTGTTATCAATGCAACCCATTTACTCCACGTGGCATCTGTTGCATGATGTGTGGAGGGAGCCTTTCCTTTGAACATCCATCCCAGCACCGGCAGTCGGGGTGCCAGGAGGAGCTGTGTCTCAGTGCCGACCACTTCTGAGGCAGCTCAAACTACTGCGTACGCTGCCAGTATCTCCTTCTCAGTCAGGGTATAGTTAGCTTCAGAGCCTTTGTATCCCCGGCTCCAAAAGCCTAGAGGTCGGCCTCGGGATTCCCCATGTGCTCTCTGCCAAAGGCTCCAGGAAGGGCCATTCTCCCCGGCTGCGGTGTAGAGCACGTTCTTAATCTCCTGCCCTGTCCGGACTGGTCCGAGAGCCACTGCCTGGGTAATCTCCTGCTTAATTTGTTCAAAGGCTTGTTGTTGCTCTGGGCCCCATTTAAAATCGTTCTTCTTGCGGGTTACGTGGTAGAGAGGGCTCACAATCAGGCTGTAGTTTGGGATGTGCATCCTCCAGAACCCCACAGCGCCCAGGAAGGACTGAGTCTCCTTTTTAGTGGTTGGTGGGGCCATGGCTGTTATCTTGTTTATCACCTCCATTGGGATGTGGCGACGCCCATCTTGCCATTTTATTCCTAGGAACTGAATCTCCCTTCCAGGCCCCTTAACTTTCTGTTGCTTGATGGCAAAACCAGCCTTCAGGAGGATTTCAATTACCTTCTTTCCTTTCTCAAAGACTTCCTCAGCTGTGTCCCCCCATACAATGATATCATCAATGAACTGCAGGTGTTCTGGAGCCCCACCTTTCTCCAGTGCAGTATGGACCAGTCTATGGCAAATGGTGGAGCTGTGTTTCCACCCCTGGGGCAATCGATTCCAGGTGTACTGGATACCCCTCCAAGTGAATGCAAACTGTGGCCTGCACTCTGGTGCTATTGGGATGGAGAAGAACGCGTTAGCGATGTCAATTGTGGCGTACCACTTGGCTGCCCTCGACTCCAGCTCATACTGGAGCTCTAGCATGTCCGGCACTGCAGCACTCATCGCTGGCGTAACTTCATTCAGGCCACGGTAGTCCACGGTCAGTCTCCATTCGTCATTAGGTTTTCTCACTGGCCATATAGGGCTGTTGAAAGGTGAATGAGTCTTGCTGATCACCTTCTGGCTTTCTAGTCGATGGATCAGCTGATGGATGGGGACCAGGGAATCTCGGTTAGTACGGTACTGCCGCCGGTGCACCGTCTTGGTGGCAATTGGCACTCGCTGCTCTTCAACCTTAAGCAACCCCACCACCGAGGGGTCCTCTGAGAGGCTGGGTAAGGTGGACAATTGCTCAACCTCCTCCAGGGCAGCTATACCAAAGGCCCACTGTACCCTTTTGGGTCTTTAAAGTACCCTCTCCTGAGGTAGTCTATACCTAGGATGCACGGGGCATCTGGGCCAGTCACAATGGGGTGCTTATGCCAGTCCTTCCCAGTTAAGCTTACTCCAGCTTTTAATAGGGTCAGCTGTTGGGACCCCCCTGTCACTCCAGAGATGCAGATGGATTCGACCCCACTGTGGCTTGATGGCATCAAGGGGCACTGTGCGCCAGTGTCTACCAAGGCGTTATATTCTTGTGGTTCTGATGTGCCAGGCCATCGGATCCACACCTTCCAGTAAATCCGATTATCCCTTTCCTCCACCTGGCTGGAGGCAGGGCCCCTCTAATCCTGCTCACCATCACTCACTTGATCTAAGAGTGACTCCTGCAAGAATGACTTCCTGGTCCCTTCAAGAGGGTCAAGCATACTGTTGGCCATTCTATTCTGTCTGGGGGATTTCCGACTGGACACTGGAGCTGCATCTCTCTTGGAAGACTCCCCTTTCATGGTGGTCTTCCCTTTCAGCTGCTGTACTCGTGCAGCTAGGGCAGAAGTGGGCTGTCCATGCCACCTCCTCATGTTTTCCCCATGGTTGTGGAGGAAAAACCACAGGGTGCCCCATGGTGTGTGCCTTCCACTGCCCTTCTCTTGGGTGGGGAAGCGCCTGCTTCTAATGGCTGAGACATCGGCCTGTGCAGGTGGAACATAGGACATGTCCTCTTCCACTTTCTGGAGCCTCTGAGATAGTTCCTCTACAGCTGAAACCAAAGCATGTTGGGAGGAAGGGAGACTTCCCTCATAGTGCCGGAGCTGGATAGTCACTTCGTCCACTGTCTGAGTCTGGGTGTCTCGCCACCAGGATGCTACCGCTAATGCTTTGGAATGTCCCTCTGGTCCACTTTGCAGGAACTTCCGCCACATCAGCTGTGTGCAAGGGGCCTGATCTGGATCCATTGGTGACTGCTCATCATTCAGATCACCATAGACCATGTCCAACACAGCCATTTCCCTGAGATTTTGAATGCCCGTCTCCATGTCGGTCCACTTGCCTAACCAACATAGAGCATCATCCTTGTAGGGGTACCTCTCCCTCACAGCGAGCAGGAGTCACCTCAAAGGCTGAGGGTTTGAGCCTGTTTCCCTATTGCCTTGTCAATACCAGCCTGCTTGGCTAAAGGTCCCAGCTGCTTGGCCTCTCTCCCCTCCAATTCCAAACCAGCAGCTCCACTATCCCAGCACCGGAGCAGCCAGGTGCAAATTTGCTCGCCTGGACTGCGGCCGAAATCCTTCCGCATATCTCGCAACTCAGTGAGGGATAGAGATCGGATGATTACCTCCGGCTCTTCCTCCTGCTCTCGTGATGGGCCTGGTTCATTATCACCCTGTGCACTGCGAGGGGATTTTTTGGTATATTTGGTTTTCCGTATCGGGGCAACTGATATTGGTACTGCTTGTCCCTCTGGCCCAGCTGCTGTGCTGGTGGAGGCGACTGGTACTGGCTCTGCCTGTCCCCCTGGTCCAGCTGCTGTGCTGGTGGAGGCGAGCGGTACTGGCACTGCCTGTCCCCCTGGCCCAGCTGCTGTACCAGCAGGTTCACTTTCAGATCCTGCAGCCCTTTCTCCCCCTTGAGGGCAGTGATCAGTGTTAAGGGCGATGCGGTAAGCATGGGCAAGCCCCCAGCACATTGCAGCGAGTTGCATCTCCCCGGGTTTGTCAGATTGGCAGCACACCTTTTCCAAACACTCCACCAGTTTATCAGGACTCTGCACTTGTTTGGGAGTGAAATCCCAGAACATTGGGGGTGACCACTCACTCAGGTACTTGCCCATCTTCTCCCACACACCTTGCCATTTATTACTATCTGCCCTCGGGGCAGGTTTCCGGGTGGTGCTATTGTTGGAGAAGTACCGCATGGCCCAAAACAAGATCTGGCAGACATTCAGAAAGCACAGAGCCGCAAGCAAACTGGCCTGGGTGCTCCAGGGATAGCTGAAACTCTCAAAAACCGAGAGAATCTCTTCCCCTGGCTCACCCACAGCGGGGGTGAGACCCTTAACAAAAGCCCAGGCAGCAAACAGGTACCGGTTCACCCCAACAAGCAGCGAAACGAGCCCATTATAAGCAGACCGTAACCAGTATAGCAAAATAAAACCCTTGACACATTTTCCACCAACAATAAATGCCAGCACTAGGAACACAGAGTGGAGATGAGGATTAATCCAGCCCCACCACGCAAGCAAATTGCCCAGCATTGCAAACATTTCTTATCAAACAATACAAGTAAAAACAGAAAAGAAAAAAAATTACACCTAACAGATTGCTCTAACACACTTCTCCTTTTGTCCTTATTTCAGTCTTCTCCAGCCTCACGTTGGAGCGCCAAAGTTCTGATGGTTTAGCCCCTGCTGGGGTCTGAGACCATGCGGCCGCTGCCCCTCCCCCACAAAGGGAGTGAAATACAAAGCCCCGAAACTGAGATAAGGAGAGGTTTAATACAGCAGTGTAATAGCAACACAACAAACAGCAACAATAGGCGGCTAGCCAGCTCTAAGGAGGCTGGCAAGCCGGTGGGCGGGCAGCTGAGGAGGCGTGGGCTGTGAGCAGAGCCCAGGGCCGGTGGCGCCTCTTTTGAGCAAGATGTAAACACACCAACGGTCATTCACCAAGGAAAGCAGTTCACACCCACCCCTTGGCAACGAGCTGGGAGGGCTTCCTAATTAGCGTGGGTGGAACCAGCACCACCCACCGTTAATTTGGTGATAAGAACCCTGTGGCACGGAGCTCAGGATGATCAGATAGTACATGTGAACCACCAGCTGATAGTACTTGTCAACCACTGGTAACCTGAGCCATGGTCTCCACTCACCTCAAAAGCACCACCAGCAAGAATGTGGTGACCCAGACAGAGCAACCATGCAAACATGCAGCAGTCCAGGTCCCAGACTCCAGGGAGTGCCTGAGCCTGTCAGTGCTGTTGGAGGGCCGCAGTGACAGCGCCTGTGTGCGCTGCGACCAGCTGGATGACCTGCTCAGCCTGGTGGCAGAACTCAAATAAGAGGTCGAGAGATTAAGAAGTATTAGGGAATGTGAAAGGGAAATTGATTGGTGGAGTTCCACCTTGGCACCCATGAATCAACAGGAGCAAATAGAGGCTCCAGGCAAGGCAGGTGATCCCTCACCCTCATGCTACCAGGCAGGAGGAGGGGACCTAAGAGATGAGGGAGACTGGAAACAGGTCCCTGCTCAGGAAGGCAAGAAAATTCTCTCCCAACCTCCCTCACCCTCCATGGTGCCCCTTCACAATAGATTCGGGGCCCTGGAACTTTTGAATGAAGACATGGAGGAAGAGAATGAGACAAACAATGAGGAAGACCGAGGACCACCAAGGCCAGGTCACTCTAGAAAAGGTATTAAAACCAGCTCTGAAAAGAATCCCAGAAGAGTCATTGTAGTGCGGGACTCCATTCTGAGGGGTGTCGAAGGCCCCATATGCAGACCAGACCCGCATCATAGGGAAGTCTGCTGCCTCCCTGGGGCCCGCGTCAAGGACCTCACAAGAAGACTCCCCTCTCTAGTCAAACCCAAGGACTATTACCCTCTTCTGGTTTTTCAGGTAGGTAGCGATGACATTAGCAGGAGAAGTATTAAATCAATGAAGAGAGATTTCAGGGCCTTGGGGAAACTGATCAAGGGGTCGGGGGCACAGGTTGTGTTCTCCTCCATCCCTCCAGTTGGGGGAATAGATGAGGATGAACACCGAAAAACACAGCAGATGAATTCGTGGCTTCAAGACTGGTGTCACCGTCAGGGCTTTGGATTTTTCAATCATGGGTTGGTATACAGGGCACCAGACCTCTGGGCGTTAGATGGGATGCACTTGTCCCAGAAGGGGAAGAGGATCTTGGGGCAGGAGTTAGCTGGGCTCATTGACAGAGCTTTAAACTAGATTTGAAGGGGGAAGGGGGCAAAACACCAGCCCATCTGAAGTGCATGTATACCAATGCACACAGCATGGGTAACAAACAGGAGGAGCTTCAAGCCGTGATGAAACAGGAAAATTATGATGTTGTGGCTATCACAGAAACATGGTGGGATGCCTCCCATGACTGGAGCATGCCAGTTGATGGCTACAAGCTCTTTAGGAGGGATAGACAAGGTAGGAGAGGCAGTGGGGTAGCACTGTATGTTAGGGACTGTTATGATTGCCTTGAATACAAGTGCAGTGAAGACAGGGTGGAGTGTCTTTGTGTTAGAATCAGGGGGAAGGTCAACAGGGCAGATGTTGTAGTAGGAGCCTACTATAGGCCACCCACACAGGACAGAGAGGTGGATGAAATATTCTATAGGCACTTGGGTGAAATCTCACGATCGCTTGCCCTTGTTCTTGTGGGGGACTTCAACTTCCCAGACATCTGCTGGAAATACAACACAGCAGAGCGGGACCAGTCCCAAAGATTCCTGGAATGTGTGGGGGACAACTTCCTAACACAGCTGGTGAGAGAACCAACCAGAGAAGGTGCCCTGCTGGACCTCCTCTTTGTGAACAGAGAAGGACTGGTGGATGATGTGGCGGTTGGAGGACAACTAGGGCACAGCGATCATGAAATAATAGAGTTCTCTATTCTTAGAGAGGCCAGCAAAGGGCTAAGCAGAACTGACATCCTGGACTTCAAAAGGGCTGACTTGGACTTGTTTAGGCACCAGCTTGACAGGATCCCTTGGGAGATGGTCCTGAAGGGTATAGGGGTCCAGGAAGGCTGGGCGCTCTTTAACAAGGAAGTCTTAATGGCTCAGGAGCAGGCAGTCCCCAGGTGCTCTAAGAGGAGCAGGCAGCAGAGAAGACCACCCTGGCTGAACAGGGAGCTTTGGCTGCAACTCAAGGAGAAAAGGAGAGTTTACAGCCTTTGGAGGAAGGGGCTAGCCACTCACAGTGATTACAAAGAGGCTGTGAGGCTATGCAGGGCAGAAATCAGGAGGTCCAAAGCCCAGCTGGAAATTAATCTGGCTTCAGCAATCAAAGATAAAAAGAAATGTTTCTATAAGTATGTCAATAGCAAAAGAAAGACCAGGGAGAGTCTCCATCCCCTGCTAGATGTGGGAGGAAACTTGGTAGCAAGTGATGAGGGGAAGGCTGAGGTACTTAATGCCTTCTTTGCCTCAGTCTTTAATAACAAGACTAGTTGTACTGAGGGAATCCAGCCCCCTCAGCCAGATGATAGAGACTGGGAGAACGACCCCCCCGCAATCCAGGAGAGAGTCAGTGACCTACTACATCACATAGACACACACAAGTCTATGGGACCGGATGGGATACACCCAAGAGTGCTGAAGGAGCTGGCTGGGGTGCTCGCCAAGCCGCTTTCCAGCATTTACCAGCAGTCCTGGCTGACCGGGGAGGTCCCGACAGATTGGAAATTGGCCAATGTGACGCCCATCTATAAGAAGGGTCAGAAGGATGATCCGGGAAATTACAGGCCTGTCAGCTTGACTTCGGTACCCGGGAAGCTGATGGAGCAGCTCATCCAGAGTACCATCTTGCAACACATGCAGGACAACCAGGGGATCAGGCCCAGTCAGCATGGGTTTATGAAAGGCAGGTCCTGCTTGACAAACCTGATCTCCTTCTACGACAGAGTGACCTGCTTATTGGATGAGGGAAAGGCTGTGGATGTAGTTTACCTCGACTTCAGTAAGGCCTTTGACACCATTTCCCACAGCATTCTCCTGGCAAAACTGGCTGCCCGAGGCTTGGATGATTGCACGCTTTGCTGGGTAAAAAACTGGCTGGATGGCCGGGCCCAAAGAGTGGTGGTGAATGGAGTTAAATTCAGTTGGTGGCCGGTCACGAGTGGTGTCCCCCAGGGCTCGGTTTTGGGGCCACTCCTGTTTAACATCTTTACTGATGATCTAGACGAAGGGATCAAATGCACCCTCAGTAAGTTTGCAGATGACACCAAGTTGGGTGGGAGTGTTGATCGGCTCGAGGGTAGGGAGGCTCTGCAGAGAGACCTGGCCAGGCTGGAGCGATGGGCTAAGGCCAACTGTAGGAGTTTCAATAAGGCCAAATGCCGGGTGCTGCACTTGGGCCACAACAACCCCCAGCAGTGCTACAGGCTTGGGGAGGAGTGGCTGGAGAGCTGCCAGTCAGAGAGGGACCTGGGGGTGTTGACTGACAGCCAGCTGAACATGAGCCAGCAGTGTGCCCAGGTGGCCAAGAAGGCCAATGGCATCCTGGCTTGTATCAGAAATAGCGTGGCCAGCAGGGACAGGGAAGTGATCTTACCCCTGTACTTGGCACTGGTGAGGCCGCACCTCGATGACTGTGTTCAGTTTTGGGCCCCTCGCTACAAAAAGGACATTGAATGACTCGAGCGTGTCCAGAGAAGGGCAACGAAGCTGGTGAAGGGTCTGGAGCACATGTCGTACGAGGAGCGGCTGAGGGAACTGGGGTTGTTTAGGCTGGAGAAGATGAGGCTGAGGGGAGACCTCATCGCCCTCTACAGCTGTCTGAAAGGAGGTTGCAGAGAGCTGGGGATGAGCCTCTTTAACCAAGTAACAAGCAATAGGACAAGAGGGAATGGCCTCAAGTTGCGCCAGGGAAGGTTTAGACTAGATGTCAGGAAGTATTTCTTTACAGAACAGGTTATTAGGCAGTGGAATGGATTGCCCAGGGAGGTGGTAGAGTCCCCATCCCTGGAGGTGTTTAAGAGTAGGGTTGACATAGTGCTGAGAGATATGGTGTAGATGGGAACTGGCAGTGTTAGGTTAATGGTTGGACTAGATGATCTTCAAGGTCCTTTCCAACCTAGTTGATTCTGTGAATAACAATAAGAATAACAGTAATAACAATGAACAGAGCAAAATATCTACCAAATACAGCAGTGAGAGAAAACCCAGCTGCGCGAACCCCATGTGATCACTGATTCTTCCCACGCTCTGGCGCCTGGAAGTGAGGTCAGCATGGCATATGAATAACCCAGCTAGAGCTTCCTCCCCCACTGCTGGGGAAACTTAACCCTATCCTGGTTAAACCAGGACACTTATCTCTCTTCCAAGGCCTGTTTCTCCTCAAAGCCTTGCTGCTTCTCCAGGCCTATGCAGAGCAGAGCTGGTGCTTCTCCGAGCCAGCACAGAACGGACCTGCACTTCTCCAAGCCTACACAAAACAGTGCTCCTGAGCAGAGCTCTCCACCTTTGCTGAGCTCCCCAAAGCTGAGCTCTCTGACTGAGTTGACCGGCTGATTTCGATTTGGCTCTTAAGTATTGAATCTCCCACAGCTGTGCAGGGCTGACAGGCCAATGCTGACTGGCCGCTTAATCATTTACCAGTAACACATGATTTGACTCTTAACATATTGAATCTCCCACAGCTGCACAGAGCTGACACTCCCACACAAACTCAACAAGATCTTCTTCTATTTCAACAAAGAAATCAGGAAAATGTTTCCAAATTCCCTTTTCTTCATTTTCAAGTTGCTTTTCCACTGGAAAAAAAAAAGAAAAAAAGGAAGTAGAAAGCTAAAAGGGAGCTATGATTCTTCAGAAGGCCCCAAGGCAAAAGTTAGGTGATTTGGTGGTCCCTGCTGGAGCATCCATCACTTTAGTCTGTCCTATGTTCATGTCCAGTCACAACATTAGTGAATTCACCCCAGTTGCCTGGCAAAGTCAGGATAGCATGGGTAATTTCCTTGCATGTGCTATCTGGCAGGGCCAAAGGAGCAAGTTGTAATTTACCTTCTGACCTTCAAATCCAAATATGAAGGGTTTGGGGGCAATACAGGCCATAGAGAAAGACACTAAACCCTACAGCTTGTGGCCAACTAGCACTCCCAAAACGTGAAGGGACCACCACAAACCATGCACACACTGCTATGTCTTTTTTAGTAGCTATGGACATGTGTGGTGGAAGGGTGGGGGTTAAGTGGAACATGAACTCATATCTTTCTTTTGGCTTTAAGGCTACATGTTGCCCTTAAAATAGAAGGAAGAATCAGCAGCAGTTTCTGTGACAGAAGCTGCTCCATTAACTTTTGCCCCCAAACCCTCTGATTTCCAGGAGATTTCATGCTTCTGGCTCTGGCAAACAGTTCTGCAGGGCCCTGATTTCCCTGGGGCTTTGTAAGGGTTTGCTGTCCCTAAGCCACAGTAGTGCTTCTTCCTGGGACGGTTCCTGTGTTGGTATGTTGACAGGGGACACACCATCCCCATCTCTCCCTGCTCACTGCTGCTACTGGTATTGCAGAAGCCTCATCTCGTGCAAAGTGCTGGGCAAGGACAAGCGATGGTCCCTTGCCCAGAGAGCTTGAAATCTAGCTTATCCAGGACCATGCTCCAACACCCTTATATCTGATCAAAAGCCAGCAACTCCCTCAAAATCATGGCCTGACTCTAGAAGGGGGATCAGATTATGGTTCTGAGCAAGTCGACATTGCTTTTGGTATCAGAACAACATCATGTTCACTGGTGACATTATCTGAAGCAAATACTAGTCATTTCTAGCACAAGAAGAAATGTTTCTCAGTAGCAGAAGTGCTACTGAGGAGAGGTATCTCACCTCCTTACCCAAGCTATGTGAAAATATCCAAATCTTTATTTTGTTGTTTTACTAGGAATTGCACCAGGTTGGTACTTGGAATATATTGATGTGATGGACTCTGCCATGGACAAGACATTTTGCTTCCAGTGTGATCCGTAGCTGACTAAAGGTGAAGATGATGGGCAGCTCATACGGGAACTGACTTGTGCCAATAATGACATCCTAGAACTGCAGGAACAGACCGGTAAGTTTAGAGTTGACTTGTTACATTTGCTAAGGGACCTCAGAGGCCATAGGACCACATCTCCTGCAAGATGCTCCACAAAGCATTCCCATACAATAGGTGTTTGTATTTGCAGGCTTTAACGGTTGGATTATTTAAGGTACTATTTAGTTCAGAAGTGCAATGCTGTGATAAGAAAGAAACGAATCAGGATTTATCAAGAAGAAAAAGATCTTATTCTGACTTGAAACCTAAGAGGGCCCCATATGCAGCAGTTCAGTCCAGCAGTAAGCCATAAGAACACCTGGTTATGGTCTTGTTGAAATATAGTTACTAATTTAATCAGAAAGGACAGTGTACTGGGTCTGGCTGAGCTGGAATTGGTTTTCCCCTGTAGCAGCCCTCATGGTGCTGTGTTTTATGTTGGGAGCTGGCAGGGTGTTGATAGCACACTGGTGTTGTGGCTACTGCTGAGTAGTGCTTACACAGCACCAAGGCTCTTTCCGACATTTCCCCCCCACAGTGGGACAGGGTGGGCAAGATCTTGGGAGGGGACACAACCAGGACAGCTGACCCGAACTGACCAAAGGGATATTCCAGACCATATGACGTCTGCTCAGTATAAAGCTGGGAGAAAGGAGGAAGGGGGTGGAGTCACCCTTGGTCCTCCGAGGCAACCACTACGCGTATTGGAGCCCTGCTTCCTGAGAAGGCCCGACATCGCCTGTTCATGGGAAGTAGAGAATAAATCTGTTTTCTTTTTTTGCTTCCGCGCGTGGACCTTTGCTTCGCTTTGCTTATATTAAAACTGCTTTTGTTTTACCCACAAGGGTTGGTTTGTTTTTTTTCCTGTCTTATTTTCTTTCCCCTCTTTGCCCTGTTGAGAAAAAAGGGGAAGGGGGGGGAAGTGATAGAGCGACTTGGTGGGTACCTGGCATTTAGCCAAGGTCAAACCACCACAGTCTTTTTTGGCGCTCAACGTGGGGCACGACAACGGCAGTTTTATATTAATTGTGCTATAGCTATAGCAGTGAGTAAGCGACAAGCTCTTGTGCTGGTCACGGGTTTGTTGATTGCTCTGCTTATCTTTATTTTGCTAAGCTCGGGAACATGCTGGAAGAAATTGGGAACATCATGAGTGGTTTTATTCTGCAGGTTCCCGAAGTACTTATTAATCCTTATGTTAGCTCTTTGATACTGTTCATTAATGCTATTCGCCTATTGTGGGTTGTGTGGAGCTCGGTAGGTTTTTGGTGTAAGAGAAGGCAAATTTTGGGTCAGTCAATACCAAAATGTGCCCTGAGGCGGCCTGTCCCTGGGTGGCAGGGGGAGTGGAAGGATTTGGGCAGATTCCTAGGACGGTTATCACCTCCCGTAGCCTGGGATCTTACCCCTGAACAGGAAAGCAACCCCGCAAAATTGACACAACACCTGATAGAAGGGTGCCTTGCCTATCCCAGTGAAAATCAGCACCTCCTAGCGCTGTACTGGGGCCTGGCCTGTGCTTATCGAGCTGCAGTTCAGTGCTCTCAAAGGACTGTGGTGGAGATGGGAACTCAAACAATAACAACAACAGCAGAGATTGCCCCAGTAGTAAAAAAGAAACAGTGGACAAGGAGAACAACAGGCCCATACCCTCGATTAATAAGGGAGGAGAAAGAAGAGGAAGAAGCGGGTCCTTCAGCAAAGGGGTCAGAAGAGGGAATAACAGAACTCAAACAGGAGGCAGAAACTACCCGGTCCCTGACGTCATCAGAACTGCGAGATCTGCGGAAAGACTATAGCCGCCAGCCGGGTGAGCGGATTGCTGCCTGGCTGCTTCGATGCTGGGATAATGGGGCTGATGCTCAGCAGCTGGAAGGTAGGGAAGCCCAACAGCTGGGTTCCCTTGCTAGAAATTGAGGAATTGAAAGGAGAATTGGAAATGAAACAGCAATTTGCAGTCTGTGGAGACAGCTCCTTTCAAGTGTTAAAGCAAGATATCCTTTCAAGGAAGATCTTACGGACAACTCCCCAGGGAAGTGGGCTACTGCGGATGAAGGTGTCCAGTACCTGAGAGAACTAGCAGTGCTGGAAGTCATCTATAGTGATCCAGATAATGATGAAGCCCCTAAAAATCCAGAGGATGTCCTGTGCACACGGGCCATGTGGAGGAAGGTGATTAAATGTGCACCATCCTCGTATTCTGCCAGCTTGGCTGCGATGTACTACCCAGAAATGGATGTGGGAGAAGGACTAAGATGTACACCAGCTGTGGAGGCAGTCTCTTCCTGGCTTCAGAACTTTGAAGAGAGTCTTGGTACCTCCTCATCTCTACGGGCGAGTGCCTTAGATGTCAGGAGCACCCCAAGAAATCAGTTCTCTTCCACCCCAGTCAGAGGGAAAGGGAAACCCAGGCGCATGACACGTGGTGAACTTTGGTTCTTCCTGCGTGACCAGGGGGAGGACATGAGGAAGTGGGATGGTCAACCCACCTTCAAGTTGGAAGCTCGTGTACATGAATTGCGAGGAAAGACCCCTGCCAAGAAGAAGACATCCAAGAAGGTTGTTAATGTAGCTGGTGCAAAACCACAAGAAAGTAATCAGCGATCTCCCAGATACAGGAAGACTGAGATCACCTCCCTTGGCCCTGATGAAGGAATCTCCGGCCTGGCAAGGCAAGGGTCAGACAGTGAATACTCTGACCAAGAACAGGAATAGAGGGCCCCTGCCTCCAGCCAGGAGGAGGAAAGGGATGATCGGGTGTATTGGACAGTGTGGATTCGATGGCCTGGCACATCAAATCCACAGAGGTACCAGGCTTTAATCGACACCGGGGCACAGTGTACATTAATACCATCAAGTTATAGAGGGGCAGAACCTATCCGGATCTCAGGAGTGACAGGGGGATGTCAAGAACTGTCAGTACTGGAGGCCGAGGTTAGCTTGACCGGGGACAAGTGGGAAAAACATCCCATTGTAACTGGCCCAGAAGCCCCTTGTATCTTGGGCATTGACTACCTCAAGAGGGGGTATTTCAAAGACCCAAAAGGATACCGATGGGCTTTTGGTGTGGCCAGTGTGAACACAGACAAGGTCAAACAGTTGTCTACTCTGCCTGGCCTCTCAGAAGATCCTTTTGTTGTAGGACTGTTGCGAGTTGAAGAACAACAGGTGCCAATTGCTACGACGACTGTGCACCGACGACAGTATCGCACAAACTGAGACTCTCTGGTTCCCATCCAAGGACTGATTCGTCAACTGGAGACCCAAGGTGTCATCAGTAAGACACATTCGCCTTTTAATAGCCCAATATGGCCAGTGTGAAAGTCTGACGGAGGGTGGAGGTTAACAGTAGACTATCATGGCCTGAATGAAGTGACGCCACCACTGAGTGCTGCTGTACCAGATATGTTAGAGCTCCAATATGAACTGGATTCAAAGGCAGCCAAGTGGTACGCCACAATCGACATCGCCAATGCATTCTTTTCAATTCCTTTGGCAGAAGAGTGCAGGCCACAGTTTGCTTTCACGTGGAGGGGTGTCCAGTATACCTGGAATCAACTGCCCCAGGGGTGGAAGCACAGCCCCACTATTTGTCATGGACTAATTCAAACTGCACTGGAAAAGGGTGATGCCCCTGAACATCTACAGTACATCGATGACATCATTGTGTGGGGCAACAAGGCAGAAGAAGTGTTCAAGAAAGGACAAAGAGTGATTGAGATTCTTCTGAGAGCTGGGTTTGCCATCAAGAAAAGCAAGGTCAAGGGACCAGCACAAGAGATTCAGTTCTTGGGAATAAAATGGCAAGATGGACGCCGTCATGTGCCTATGGATGTTGTCAACAAGATAGCACCTATGTCTCCACCGACCAACAAGAAGGAAACACAAGCTTTCTTAGGACTTGTGGGATTTTGGAGGATGCACATTCCAGGTTACAGTCAGCTGGTGAGCCCTCTCTATCAAGTAACCCGAAAGAAGAACCATTTTGAGTGGGGTCTTGAGCAACAACAAGCCTTTGAGCACATCAAACAGGAGACAGCTCGGGCGGTAGCTCTTGGGCCTGTTCGGACAGGACCAGCTGTGCAAAATGTACTTTACACAGCAACTGGGGAGCATGGCCTCACATGGAGCCTCTGGCAGAAGATACCAGGTGAAACTCGGGGTCGACCATTAGGATTTTGGAGCCGGGGATATCGAGGATCAGAAGCCCACTACACTCCAACTGAAAAGGAGATACTGGCAGCATATGAGGGGATTCGAGCCGCTTCCGAAGTTGTTGGTACAGAAGCACAGCTCCTCTTGGCACCGCGATTGCCTGTACTACATTGGATGTTCAAAGGAAACATCCCTTCTACACACCATGCAACCAGTGCTACCTGGAGTAAATGGGTAGCGTTAATCACGCAATGAGCTCGACTGGGAAAACCCAACCGTCCAGGGATCCTGGAAGAGATCATGGACTGGCCAGAGGGTAGAGATTTTGGAGCACTGCCTGAGGAGGTGGCTCGTGCCCAAGAAGCACCGCCATATAACGAGTTACCAGAAGGTGAAAGGCGGTATGCTCTGTTTACTGATGGATCCTGTCGTGTGGTAGGAAACCATCGGAAGTGGAAAGCTGCTGTGTGGAGTCCCACAAGACAAGTCGTTGAGGCCACTGAAGGAGAGGGCGAGTCAAGTCAGTTTGCAGAAGTAAAAGCGATCCAACTAGCCCTAGAGATTGATGAACGAGAAAAGTGGCCAGTACTGTATCTCTACACTGACTCCTGGATGGTGGCTAACACCCTGTGGGGGTGGCTACAGGAGTGGAAGAAGACCAATTGGCAGCGCAGAGGTAAACCCATCTGGGCTGCTGCATTGTGGCAGGACATCGCTGCCCGAGTGGAAAATGTGGCTCTAAAGGTACGTCATGTAGATGCTCACGTGCCCAAAAGCCGTGCCACCGAAGAACATCAAAACAATGAGCAAGTAGACAAGGCTGCCAAAATTGAAGTAGCTCGGCTGGACCTGCGCTGGGAGCGCAAGGGTGAGCTATTTGTAGCTCGATGGGCCCATGAAACATCCGGGCATCTCGGGAGAGATGCAACGTACAGATGGGCTCGTGATCGAGGGGTGGACCTGACCATGGAGGCCATCTCACAGGTCACTCATGAATGTGAAGCATGTGCTGCAATCAAGCGAGCCACACGAGTAAAGTCTCCCTGGAACAGAGGGCGATGGCTGAGTTTTCGATATGGTGAGGCCTGGCAAATTGACTATATTGGACCATTGCCACGAACACGCCAAGGCAAGCGCTACATACTCACCATGGTGGAAGCAACTACTGGTTGGCTCGAAACGTACCCTGTAAATCATGCCACTGCCCGAAATACCATCTTAGGTCTTGAAAGGCAAATTTTATGGCGACATGGTACTCCTGAAAGAATCGAATCAGACAATGGGACCCATTTTTGAAATAATCTTATAAACTCCTGGGCAAAGAAACACGGCATTGAGTGGGTGTATCACATCCCTTATTACCCACAAGCGTCTGGAAAGATTGAAAGATACAATGGACTGTTGAAGACTATGTTGAGAGCACTGGACAATGGGGGATGGAAACACTGGTGTAGGGAGTGGCGTTCGGAAGATCTCGCGATGTACGGGAGGAATAGCTGTAGCCCTCCCTTGTTACGAGGTAAGGTGATGGATAGGCTTGTAATGTTAAGGGCACACCCACGAAGGAGGTACTTGGTGAACGTATATAGGTAAGATACACAGTTTAATAAACGGACATTTTGTATCCATCATATTGGTGTTTGTACTGATGTCCCCGTGAAGGTCTTAACCTCCTGCAGCATTAGTCTGCGATCTGAGCGCCACTGACATGTGGATTGGCAGGTTTAATGAGGCAGACTAATTGCGGTGTTGCAGTATTAGTCTCTGCAACCTGAGCGCCACTGACACGTGGAGAGGCAGGTTCAAAGAGGCAGAGCTAACAGCAACAAATGGTGACCGCGACGTGATTTACGACATGATTCTGGGAAAAGATAAGCTGTGGCAGTCGGCGGTGCACAGCAGGAGGTGAGGAGCTCTACGCAGGAAGGGAGACTCCGCGGCGCGCCATAGATGTCACAGTTAAGGTACTGAAACAAAATAAGACTTCTATGAAGTCGAGAACATTAAAAGCAATGCTACAAAGATTGATAAGGCTCGGTGTTTTAGCAGAGCCGATAGACTGTATGAAGCCAGAGCTCTGGCCGCAAATAGAGGCGGAGTTAGCAGAACAAGCGAAATTAGGAAAGCCGGAGCATTTAATGGCTTGGGGGCAGGCAAATGCAATGATGAAAGCTACCCCGGAGGAGCACTCAGCGAGCTCTGACGATGGGGCGGACCCCCGGAGGAGCACTCAGCGAGCTCCGACGATGGGGAGGGGGAAACCGAGGTGCATAGGGGAGAACTAGCAGAAAAATAGAAGGCGGACATGCAGCGTTGGGGGGCGGAGATGTGGGAGGCATTGGCCTGTCAACCTTGCACAGCCTGTGAGAAAGTGCTAGGCTTTGATGAAAAACAGGCCTTGGAAGAAAGATAAGAGGCTGTTGAGCTATGCCAAGGTGGCAGGGATAAACAACAGACAGCTGCAACACTGAACTGGGGAAAAGTACTGAACCGCGAGAAGATGCTACCACGAGAACAGCGCGTGATCAAGAGGGTGATTGGCCTGCAAGTGCAGAGTTGACGGCGGCGGCCCTGGGCCTTCCCAAGCCCCCCCCCCCTCCAACGCCAGGAGCGGCAGTTTTTACAGAAGGTGCTGACGCTGGAATGCGACGTCCCTTGTCTGCCAAGACCACATAATCAATAAGCAATGGCTTTATATATTCTTAACAGTGTTTTGATGTTTGCAGCGTTTATCATTTTATGTTGTGTGAGTAATAAGTGTAAGAGACCTCCTTGTGTGATTGTTTTGCGTGCATGAGACGCAGCCCAGCTGCAGCTGCGGAGTGTGGAGTTCTCTGACAGAGCACCTTAGTGCCCGCCTGCTGGGTCACTGGTGCTGCCTGTTTGTTTGGGCTGAGTGTTTGAAGTGTCATAGGTGAAATATCTCCTCTAGCAGGAGGCAGTAATTCTGTATTAATTGTTGTCTTGAATTTAGGTGCATACTCTGTGGGGAGAGTGCACCCTTGTACCATCTATCTAAGAAGGGTATTGTCATAAAAATTATCTACAACCTTACAGGGGTTGTTCATTTTACCAGAGGTCAGACTTACTCAGCTTCTTTATTTTACTACAGCTGGGGTGACTCAGGATTTGGACCAGCACGTACCCCTCAAACATTTTGAGCTCAGACAGGGAGACAAAGTCGACCTCTGATAAAAAGTAACCTCACTAAAGCCGAAGAATCTGTTGAACTGACAGGCATTTTACATACTGGTGCGGATGTGACTGTAATATCTGTGAGCTTCGGTAACTCGAGTGCTTTTCAGGGTTGGTGGTCATGCTGTAACATTTCAAAGCAAAGATCTCATTCATGTAAGGAGCCCAGTAAACTGGGTAGCAAATATTTATGCATTTATATTAGAAACCCCTGCTACATCATGGGGTCGTGACTATATGGCTCAATGGGGAACTCAAATTGGATCAAATTTGTCTTAATTGCCACTGCAGCACAGCCCACCCCTAAACCCACCCTGAAACTAACCTGGAAAACAGAATCACCTGTGTGGGTGGGTCAGTGGCCCTCGCCAATGGAACAGTTGTGCCACCTTAATGATTTAATTCAGGAACAATTAAGTGCAGGACATCTCGTACCTACCACCAGTCCTTAGAACTCCCTGGTGTTCATTATTTGAAACAAAAGTGGTAAATGGTGACTTTTACATGATCTCCGATGCATTAATGATGCCATGGAGGATATGGGTACATTACAGCCAGGCCTGCCCTCCCCAACAATGAGTCCCTGAAACTGGCATCTTGTAATAATTGATCTAAAGGATTGGTATTTACCATTCCCTTGCATCCAGATGATGCACCTAAATTTGCCTATTCTGTTCCCAGTATTAATGTTAGTGAACCTGCAAGACGGTATCACTGGGTTGTTTTACCATAAGGCATAAAGAATACTCCCACAATGCAGGTCTCCCAGACTGTTATCTATCATTATATGGATGACATCCTTATAGCAGCAGAAACACAGGAGATCATGGAAAAGCCTCTTGCTTTACCCAAAGACTCAGTATCTCAAATGGGGTGACAAATAGCACCTGAAAAGGTACAGCGATCATCACCGTGGCAGTACCTGGGGTGGAGAATTTGTGAACAGACCATTGTCCCGCAACAGGTTAAACTTAAAACTGATGTTAAGACTTTAAATGATTTACAGAAACTGTTGGGAGCCATAAATTGGATACAGCTGTTGTTGGGCCTAACTAATGATGATCTGCATAGCTTGTTTGATATTTTGCAAGGAGATCCTTCACTGACATCACCCAGAGTACTTACAGAGAAAGCAAAACAAGATCTCCATCAGGTAGCTAATGCCATCTCAGAAAGACAAGCATTGTGATGTGTGCCCGGCCATCCGTATCAACTGATATTGTTTAATCCTTCAGGGCAGCCCTATGCTCTGCTGTTCAATGGGATGAAACACTTAGTGACCCTCTTGTTATTATTGAATGGATTTTTTTTTTGTCACACCAAATGCACAAGATGGTCACTACTCATCCAGAAATGTTTGCCAAACTGATAATGAAAGGTGCCACCAATATTGCGTCACTTCTCATTGCAGATACCAGATCAACAAGAAGTCCAGGGCAGGCTTCAAGTCCTGGAAAGTGCTAACTGGGAAGGACCATATCCTTTAATAACCTGGGGAAGAGGTTATGCTTGTATTTTCACAGGTCACAGTCCCGGTGGTTACCAGCAAGCTGTGTGTGACCACACCTGAGGCGTGAGAGGCAGCTTTTGGTGGACACCCAGGAGCCAGCTGTGGGTGCTGTGGATGCCCCTCTGCCAACAGTTCACGATCTCTTCAACTGATCATTTAAGCAGAATGTATGGGTAATGCTTGCAACTGCAATAGGACAAAATATCTCTGTCCTTAATCACACTATGGTTGCCAACCTTTTTAAGAAAAAATGCTAACAGTAATTGTAATTCCTTGGTGAAATATATAGGCTTGTTAGTCACTAGTAAGAGATGTAGCTTAGATAAAATGTAGTTATTAATAAGGATGGAATGCTATAAGAATGTGTGTATTTAAGTTCCTTGTTTAGCAGTATCAAGAAGCAGGACCCCAAGTGTTTAACCTTATTAGAAACTCCCTTGGTTTTCCCCCTTGAGTGGTGGCCAGACTCTGGGTGGAACCCAACAGGAGGATGAAATCAGATGTTTCCGCTCAAAGAAAATTGCCAGTTATTTTGGCCTGTTGATTTAGAGGCTGGACCTGCTTGCAGCGATGTTGGATGCCTCACCTACGGATGGACGCATCGCGTAGGATTTCCGGTTTGTGAGGAAGGGTACTCTAAATTCTCGCTGCATCCAGGGTTCCCCAGCAATTGCGGATCTGAATGTTAGTACCCCATTAAGTAAGTGTGTTATTCTGTATTTTCCTTACTGTTTATTTTTGTAGTATTTAGTCATATCCCTCAAAGTAGTGAAATTAGCCTACTCTTTTAACTAGTAACTGTAACTGCTGTATTGTTTCTAGCCTTCTGTGGAACTATTTTGAGTATGCTGCATTTTTTGAAGTTTCCCTAACCCTTAATTCATAAAGTCTTGAAATAAGTGCTGCAGGTGCTGCTGCAAAACAAAGAAAAGAGGATGTGGACTCAGACTAACAAATCTGTACAATGGTTAGAGGCCAAAGCAGTCCAAATGGCACTCCAGCAAGAGATAGAGAATCGTGTTAATATTGTTACAGACTCTTTATATGTTTATAAACTTGTACACAAAATGGCAACAGTAGGATTTGTGCAGACGGAAGTGTCAACCTTACTTTATGAAGCTCTACAACAGTGCATAGGGCAGGCCTTTATTACACATGTGAACAGTCACCAATCCCTACCAGGTCCAATTGTAGAAGGCAATCATAAGGCTGACCAAGCGGCACGGGGTGTGTGGTCATTGGACGCCGCAAAGAGCTTACATGCCTTTCTACACCTTGGAGCAAAAGCCTTAGCGAAAACATGGCATATTTCTCTGTCACAAGCAAAAAACATAGTGGCACTTTGTCCCTACTGTCAAAAAGGCCCACTGTGGGAGGCAGGTGTCAATCCACGGGGTCTCTCTTCCAATCAGATATGGCAAACTGATGTAACAACATGTGAATTGTTAAAACCAAATAAGTATCTCATAGTAACCATTGACACCTTTAGCTCTACAATATTAGCCACAATGGCTCGTAAGCAAACAGCCAGACACATTATTGTTCATTGGGAAGGCGTTACCGCCTTGTTAGGGAAGCCACAAGAGATCAAAACAGATAACGGCCCTTGTTTTGTTGCTAGACGCACAAAAGAATGGTGTGCATTGTGGGACATCAAATTAGTACACGGCCTTCCTTATAACAGTCAAGGACAAGCGATAGTGGAATGAGCACATCACCGCGAAGACGTCTGTTTTCCTCTGGATACAGGGGCAGAATCTTGCTATGTCTTCATCACAGCCACCTTTGTAAAACCAGAATGGTTTGGGTGGCTTGACAACGTGTGGACTTAGATTACTAGTTAGCTTAGTTGGGATTGGCTCATTTGGGGAATTATTGGGATATGTGGTGTGCTTCTTGCCACTTGTATCGCCTTTACATGTATTAGTGCTGTAGTTCGTGGATTGTTTAAGAAGGTTAATGTTTTGTTCTTAGATCGACATATGGGTCTTGCTCATCACCGCTTGGAACAGCGCAATAATGACAATCAATCAGGAATAACGATGTTATAAAGCATGGGGAGGGGGAAATGTAGGGAGTGGCGTTCGGAAGATCTCGCGATGTACGGAAGGAATAGCTGTAGCCCTCCCTTGTTACAAGGTAAGGTGATGGATAGGCTTGTAATGTTAAGGGCACACCCACGAAGGAGGTACTTGGTGAGTGTATACAGGTGAGATACACAGTTTAATAAACGGACATTTTGTATCCATCATATTGGTGTTTGTACTGATGTCCCCGTGAAGGTCTTAACCTCCTGCAGCATTAGTCTGCGATCTGAGCGCCACTGACATGTGGATTGGCAGGTTTAATGAGGCAGGCTAATTGCGGTGTTGCAGTGTTAGTCTCTGCGACCTGAGCGCCACTGACACGTGGAGAGGCAGGTTCAAAGAGGCAGAGCTAACAGCAACAGGCTCCCATCTGTCAAGATGGATGTTCAGGACAGGAGCAGTATGTTTGACTGTTGGACTCTGTATCGGGTCTGGCTGAGCCAGAATTGGTTTTCCCCTGTAGCAGCCCTCATGGTGCTGTGTTTTATGCTGGGAGCTGGCAGGGTGTTGATAGCACACTGGTGTTGTGGCTACTGCTGAGTAGTGCTTACACAGCACCAAGGCTCTTTCTGACATTTCCCCCCCCACAGTGGGACGGGGTGGGCAAGATCTTGGGAGGGGACACAACCAGGACAGCTGACCCCAACTGACCAAAGGGATATTCCAGACCATATGACGTCTGCTCAGTATAAAGCTGGGAGAAAGGAGGAAGGGGGTGGGGTCACCCTTGGTCCTCCGAGGCAACCACTACGCGTATTGGAGCCCTGCTTCCTGAGAAGGCCCGACATCGCCTGTTAATGGGAAGTAGAGAATAAATCTGTTTTCTTTTTTTTGCTTCCGCGCGCGGACCTTTGCTTCGCTTTGCTTATATTAAAACTGCTGTTGTTTTACCCACAAGGGTTGTTTTGTTTTCCTATCTTATTTTCTTTCCCTTCTTTGCCCTATTGAGAAAAAAAGGGGAAGGGGGGGGAAGTGATAGAGCGACTTGGTGGGTACCTGGCATTTAGCCAAGGTCAAACCACCACAGTCTATTTTGGCGCCCAACGTGGGGCGGGACAACAGCAGTTTTATATTAATTGTGCTATAGCTATAGCAGTTAGTAAGCGACAAGCTCTTGTGCTGGTCACGGGTTTGTTTATTGCTCTGCTTATCTTTATTTTGCTAAGCTCGGGAACATGCTGGAAGAAATTGGGAACATCATGAGTGGTTTTATTCTGCAAGCTCCCGAAGTACTTATTAATCCTTATGTTAGCTCTTTGATACTGTTCATTAATGCTATTCGCCTATTGTGGGCTGTGTGGAGCTCGTTAGGTTTTTGGTGTAAGAGAAAGCAAATTTTGGGTGAGAGAATACCAAAATGTGCCCTGAGGCGGCCTGTCCCTGGGTGGCAGGGGGAGTGGAAGGATTTGGGCAGATTCCTAGGACGGTTATCACCTCCTGTAGCCTGGGATCTTACCCCTGAACAGGCAAGCAACCCCGCAAAACTGACACAACACCTGATAGAAGGGTGCCTTGTCTATCCCGATGAAAATCAGCAACTCCTAGCGCTGTACTGGGGCCTGGCCTATGCTTATCGAGCTGCAGTTCAGTGCTCTCAAAGGACTGTGGTGGAAACGGGAACTCAAACAAAAACAATAACAGCAGAGATTGCCCCAGTAGTAAAAAAGAAACAGTGGACAAGGAGAACAACAGGTCCATACCCTCGATTAATAAGGGACGAAAAAGAGGAGGAAGAAGCGGGTCCTTCAGCAAAGGGGTCAGAAGAGGGAATAACAGAACTCAAACAGGAGGCAGAAACTACCCGGTCCCTGACATCATCAGAACTGCGAGATCTGCGGAAAGACTATAGCCGCCAGCCGGGTGAGCGGATTGCTGCCTGGCTGCTTCGATGCTGGGATAATGGGGCTGATGCTCAGCAGCTGGAAGGTAAGGAAGCCCAACAGCTGGGTTCCCTTGCTAGAGATCGAGGAATTGAAAGGGGAATTGGAAAAGAAACAGGAATTTGCAGTCTGTGGAGACGGCTCCTTTCAAGTGTTAAAGCAAGATATCCTTTCAAGGAAGATCTTACGGATAACTCCCCAGGGAAGTGGGCTACTGCGGATGAAGGTGTCCAGTACCTGAGAGAACTAGCAGTGCTGGAAGTCATCTATAGTGATCCAAATAATGATGAAGCCCCTAAAAATCCAGAGGATGTCCTGTGCACACGGGCCATGTGGAGGAAGGTGATTAAAGGTGCACCATCCTCGTATTCTGCGGGCTTGGCTGCGATGTACTATCCAGAAATGGATATGGGAGAAGGACTAAGATGTACGCCAACTGTGGAGGCAGTCTCTTCCTGGCTTCAGAACTTTGAAGAGAGTCTTGGAACCTCCTCATCTCTACGGGCGAGTGCCTTAGATGTCAGGAGCACCCCAAGAAATCGGTTCTCTTCCACCCCAGTCAGAGGGAAAGGGAAACCTAGGCGCATGACACGTGGCGAACTTTGGTTCTTCCTGCGTGACCAGGGGGAGGACATGAGGAAGTGGGATGGTCAACCCACCTTCAAATTGGAAGCTCGTGTACATGAATTGCGAGGAAAGACCCCTGCCAAGAAGACAACATCCAAGAAGGTTGTTAATGTAGCTGGCGTGAAACCGCAAGAAAGTAATCAGCGATCTCCCAGATACAGGAAGAATGAGATCACCTCCCTTGGCCCTGATGAAGGAGTTTCCGGCCTGGCACAGCAAGGGTCAGACAGTGAATACTCTGACCAAGAACAGGAATAGAGGGCCCCTGCCTCCAGCCAGGAGGAGGAAAGGGATGATCGGGTGTATTGGACAGTGTGGATTCGATGGCGTGGCACATCAAATCCACAGAAGTACCAGGCTTTAATCGATACCGGGGCACAGTGTACATTAATGCCATCAAGTTATAGAGGGGCAGAACCTATCTGGATCTCAGGAGTGACAGGTGGATGTCAAGAACTGTCAGTACTGGAGGCCGAGGTTAGCTTGACCGGGGATAAGTGGGAAAAACATCCCATTGTAACTGGCCCAGAAGCCCCTTGTATCTTGGGCATTGACTACCTCAAGAGGGGGTATTTCAAAGACCCAAAAGGATACCGATGGGCTTTTGGTGTGGCCAGTGTGAACACAGAGAAGGTCAAACAGTTGTCTAATCTGCCTGGCCTCTCAGGAGATCCTTTTGTTGTAGGACTGTTGCGAGTTAAAGAACAACAGGTGCCAATTGCCATGAGGACCGTGCACCGACGGCAGTATCGCACGAACCGAGACTCTCTGGCTCCCATCCAAGAACTGATCCGTCAACTGGAGACCCAAGGTGTCATCAGTAAGACACATTCGCCTTTTAATAGCCCAATATGGCCAGTGCGAAAGTCTGACGGAGGGTGGAGGTTGACAGTAGACTATCGTGGCCTGAACGAAGTGACGCCACCACTGAGTGCTGCTGTACCAGATATGTTAGAGCTCCAGTATGAGCTAGAGTCAAAGGCAGCCAAGTGGTACGCCACAATCGACATCGCCAATGCATTCTTTTCAATTCCTTTGGCAGAAGAGTGCAGGCCACAGTTTGCTTTCACGTGGAGGGGTGTCCAATATACCTGGAATCGACTACCCCAGGGGTGGAAGCACAGCCCCACTATTTGTCATGGACTAATTCAAACTGCACTGGAAAAGGGTGATGCCCCTGAACATCTACAGTACATCGATGACATCATTGTGTGGGGCAACAAGGCAGAAGAAGTGTTCAAGAAAGGACAAAAAGTAATTGAGATTCTTCTGAGAGCTGGGTTTGCCATAAAGAAAAGCAAGGTCAAGGGACCAGCACAGGAGATTCAGTTCTTGGGAATAAAATGGCAAGATGGACGCCGCCATGTGCCTATGGAGGTTGTCAACAAGATAGCAGCTATGTCTCCACCGACCAACAAGAAGGAAACACAAGCTTTCTTAGGACTTGTGGGATTTTGGAGGATGCACATTCCAGGTTACAGTCAGCTGGTGAGCCCTCTCTATCAAGTAACCCGAAAGAAGAACAATTTTGAGTGGGGTCTTGAGCAACAACAAGCCTTTGAGCACATCAAACAGGAGATAGCTCGGGCGGTAGCTCTTGGGCCTTTTCGGACAGGACCAGATGTGCAAAATGTACTTTACACATCAACTGGGGAGCATGGCCTCACATGGAGCCTCTGGCAGAAGGTAGCAGGTGAAACTCGGGGTCGACCATTAGGATTTTGGAGCCGGGGATATCGAGGATCAGAAGCCCACTACACTCCAACTGAAAAGGAGATTCTGGCAGCATATGAGGGGATTCGAGCCGCTTCCGAAGTTGTTGGTACAGAAGCACAGCTCCTCTTGGCACCGCGATTGCCTGTACTACATTGGATGTTCAAAGGAAACATCCCTTCTACACACCATGCAACCAGTGCTACCTGGAGTAAATGGGTAGCGTTAATCACGCAACGAGCTCGACTGGGAAAACCCAACCGTCCAGGAATCCTGGAAGAGATCATGGACTGGCCAGAAGGTAGAGATTTTGGAGCACTGCCTGAGGAGGTGGCTCGTGCCCAAGAAGCACCACCATATAACGAATTACCAGAAGATGAAAGGCGGTATGCTCTGTTTACTGATGGATCCTGTCGTGTGGTAGGAAACCATCGAAAGTGGAAAGCTGCTGTGTGGAGCCCCACAAGACAAGTCGTTGAGGCCACTGAAGGAGAGGGCGAGTCAAGTCAGTTTGCAGAAGTAAAAGCGATCCAACTAGCCCTAAAGATTGCTGAACGAGAAAAGTGGCCAGTACTGTATCTCTACACTGACTCCTGGATGGTGGCTAATGCCCTGTGGGGGTGGCTACAGGAGTGGAAGAAGACCAATTGGCAGCGCAGAGGTAAACCCATCTGGGCTGCTGCACTGTGGCAGGACATCGCTGCCCGAGTGGAAAACGTGGCTCTAAAGGTACGTCATGTAGATGCCCACGTGCCCAAAAGCCGTGCCACCGAAGAACATCAAAACAATGAGCAAGTAGACAAGGCTGCTAAAATTGAAGTAGCTCAGCTGGACCTGGACTGGGAGCGCAAGGGTGAGCTATTTGTAGCTCGATGGGCCCATGAAACATCTGGGCATCTCGGGAGAGATGCAACGTACAGATGGGCTCGTGATCGAGGGGTGGACCTGACCATGGAGGCCATCTCACAGGTCACTCATGAATGCGAAACATGTGCTGCAATCAAGCGAGCCACACGAGTAAAGTCTCCCTGGAACAGAGGGCGATGGCTGAGTTTTCGATATGGTGAGGCCTGGCAAATTGACTATATTGGACCATTGCCACGAACACGCCAAGGCAAGCGCTACATACTCACTATGGTGGAAGCAACTACTGGTTGGCTTGAGACGTACCCTGTAAATCATGCCACTGCCCGAAATACCATCTTAGGTCTTGAAAGGCAAATTTTATGGCGACATGGTACTCCTGAAAGAATCGAATCAGACAATGGAACCCATTTTCGAAATAATCTCATAAACTCCTGGGCAAAGAAACATGGCATTGAGTGGGTGTATCACATCCCTTATTACCCACAAGCGTCTGGAAAGATTGAAAGATACAATGGACTGTTGAAGACTATGTTGAGAGCATTGGACAATGGGGGATGGAAACACTGGGATATAAATTTAGCAGAAGCCACTTGGCTAATTAATACCAGAGGATCTGTTAACCGTCCTGGTCCTGCCCAAACAAAACCCCTTCATACTGTGGGAGGAGATAAGGTCCCTGTAGTACACACAGGGAAATGGCTGGGGAAGGCAGTATGGATTGCTCCTCCCTTGGGAAAAGGCAAGCCCACTCGTGGGATTGTTTTTGCTCAGGGACCTGGATGTACTTGGTGGGTAATGCGGGAGAATGGGGCTACTCAGTGTGTGCCTCAAGGAGATTTAACCTTGGGGGGGAAATAATCTGTGAGCTGAGTTGTATGTTGCAGGAAGTGATGGAGGAAGTAGGAACGACGAAGAGTGAACCAGATACATGCGATGATGACCCAAACCTAGCCGGTGCTGGAGTCCAACAGTCAAACATACTGCTCCTGTCCTGAACATCCACCTTGACAGATGGCAGCCAAGTCACTGAACATCTAGAGGAGTGAAGAAAGCTTACGGAATGAATAAATGAGTGTTATGTGGGACCTGGGCATGACGTAAATAGTATGGAATAAGGGGTGGAGACTGTATCGGGTCTGGCTGAGCCAGAATTGGTTTTCCCCTGTAGCAGCCCTCATGGTGCTGTGTTTTATGCTGGGAGCTGGCAGGGTGTTGATAGCACACTGGTGTTGTGGCTACTGCTGAGTAGTGCTTACACAGCACCAAGGCTCTTTCTGACATTTCCCCCCCCACAGTGGGACGGGGTGGGCAAGATCTTGGGAGGGGACACAACCAGGACAGCTGACCCAAACTGACCAAAGGGATATTCCATACCATATGACGTCTGCTCAGTATAAAGCTGGGAGAAAGGAGGAAGGGGGTGGGGTCACCCTTGGTCCTCCGAGGCAACCGCTACGCATATCAGAGCCCTGCTTCCTGAGAAGGCCCGACATCGCCTGTTAATGGGAAGTAGAGAATAAATCTGTTTTCTTTTTTTTGCTTCCGCGCGCGGACCTTTGCTTCGCTTTGCTTATATTAAAACTGCTGTTGTTTTACCCACAAGGGTTGTTTTGTTTTCCTATCTTATTTTCTTTCCCTTCTTTGCCCTATTGAGAAAAAAAGGGGAAGGGGGGGGAAGTGATAGAGCGACTTGGTGGGTACCTGGCATTTAGCCAAGGTCAAACCACCACAGACTCCAGCACTGGCTAGGTTTGGGTCATCATCGCACGTATCTGGTTCACTCTTCGTCGTTCCTACTTCCTCCATCACTTCCTGCAACATACAACTCAGCCCACAGATTATTTTCCCCCCAAGGTTAAATTTCCTTGAGGCACACACTGAGTAGCCCCATCCTCCCGCATTACCCACCAAGTACATCCAGGTCCCTGAGCAAAAACAATCCCATGAGTGGGCTTGCCTTTTCCCAAGGGAGGAGCAATCCATACTGCCTTCCCCAGCCATTTCCCTGTGTGTACTACAGGGACCTTATCTCCTCCCACAGTATGAAGGGGTTTTGTCTGGGCAGGACCAGGACGGTTAACAGATCCTCTGGTGTTAATTAGCCAAGTGGCTTCTGCTAAATTTATATCCCAGTGTGTTGCTGTTAGCTCTGCCTCTTTGAACCTGCCTCTCCACGTGTCAGTGGCGTTCAGGTCGCAGAGACTAACACTGCAACACCGCAATTAGCCTGCCTCATTAAACCTGCCAATCCACATGTCAGTGGCGCTCAGATCGCAGACTAATGCTGCAGGAGGTTAAGACCTTCACGGGGACATCAGTACAAACACCAATATGATGGATACAAAATGTCCGTTTATTAAACTGTGTATCTCACCTATATACGTTCACCAAGTACCTCCTTCGTGGGTGTGCCCTTAACATTACAAGCCTATCCATCACCTTACCTCGTAACAAGGGAGGGCTACAGCTATTCCTTCCGTACATCGCGAGATCTTCCGAACGCCACTCCCTACAGGAGCCAAGTCACTGAACATCTGGAGGAGTGAAGAAAGCTTACGGAATGGATAAATGAGTGTTATGTGGGACCTGGGCATGACGTAAATGGTATGGAATAAGGGGTGGAGACTGTACTGGGTCTGGCTGAGCCACAGTTGGTTTCCCCCTGTAGCAGCCCTCATGGTGCTGTGTTTTATGTTGGGAGCTGGCAGGGTGTTGATAGCACACTGGTGTTGTGGCTACTGCTGAGTAGTGCTTACACAGCACCAAGGCTCTTTCTGACATTTCCCCCACACACACAGTGGGACGGGGTGGGCAAGATCTTGGGAGGGGACACAGCCAGGACAGCTGACCCGAACTGACCAAAGGGATATTCCAGACCATATGACGTCTGCTCAGTATAAAGCTGGGAGAAAGGAGGAAGGGGGTGGGGTCACCCTTGGTCCTCCGAGGCAACCACTACGCGTATTGGAGCCCTGCTTCCTGAGAAGGCCCGACATCGCCTGTTCATGGGAAGTAGAGAATAAATCTGTTTTCTTTTTTTTGCTTCCGCGCGCGGACCTTTGCTTCGCTTTATTTATATTAAAACTGCTTTTGTTTTACCCACAAGGGTTGGGTTTTTTTTCATATTTTGTTTTCTTTCCCCTCTTTGCCCTGTTGAGAAAAAAAGGGGAAAGGGGGGGAAGTGACAGAGCGACTTGGTGGGTACCTGGCATTTAGCCAAGGTCAAACCACCACAATCCAAAAACCATGAATGTAGATGAGAAGCAAGAGCAAAGGACAAGGATGGTAGCACTCAGCGGGAGTCTGCAAAACCAGGCTATCCCATTGTCTCCGTGGTCCCCAGTGTTTTGCGATCCCAATGAAGTGCTGTGTTTACAAAAGCATTTGGGTGCTGCCAGTGAAAACAAGTATAACTAAGGAGTCCTTTGCAGTGTTGGATGCTAAGAGGGACTGGTTGACTCTTGCTGCAGGACACAGAGAATTGTTTGAAAATCTCTATGAAATTGTTGTGAAACATTTTTGATAGCATCATATAGCTACACCAACTTTATGTGCACGAAGGCAGAATAACTGAGGGCTGTGAAGTATCCATCTTATAATCTCCCCTGCCCCATCAGTATGTGTAGGGGTCCATTTTGACATAGAGAAAAGCTCCATTTAAAAAAACAACCAAAAAAAAAAGATATTTACTGATGGGGTTGTACAGCTCTGAGCTGCAACCTGTGCGGCAGCTGAGGATTTAGATACTACAAAACACAAATAAGGGCTAAGCTTCCTGACCCTGGGCAGCTGCTGCAAGAGCAGATGCTCGCAGTGAATAAAGACATTGCATCTTGGCCCATGCTGTTACACCTTAATGGGCACAACCCCTCTCCCTCTCCAGCGCAGCTAACTGGTTACTGCTCGCTGCACTCGGCAGGGCTGTTATGAGATCATGGCAGTGTGTTTGCTGTGGCAGCTTTGAAGCAAAACCATTTGCCATCTCAAGCAACTGTCTCAGCGCCATTACCCTTTCAAAGGACATCAACAAGATCTCAGCAAGCAACTGAGATTTTCCCCAGCTGGACCAGCAGATCATTTTTAACCTGTTTTCTGTATTTGTAAAAGCTTCCTATAACTGGAGCTTTGTATTGCCTAAATATGGTGCAGCCCTTATGCAGCCTTTGCAGGATGCTGGAGGAGCCAGCAATTCCCTTCGACTATGGGAACCAAATCTCTACGATCAGCAGCCACCTGTCTCCAAGGCTTCTTTAGTCTAATCACATAGTCAAAGCTGGGGACTGGTCTCAGTCTTTCTACATGAAATGCATGAGGAGAAGCAACCAAATTGAGAGTGGGCAGGAGCAGAGACTGGCACCATTCATTGTGGGAAAAAATAAAAGTGCAAGAGGACCTATGAAATGAGCTGTGCAGGATGCAAAGTTGGGTGTATGGCCCATTGGATTCTCCTACAAGTAACAAAAGGATTGAAAATACCCTCAAATATATCTGTATTAGTTTGGGGGATTTTTTTTTCTTCCAATAATTTTCTCTTTCCTTAGTTATTAAATCAGAGACCCACAGGGAGGGACATGCTCCTCCACCAAGAGGATGGAAGACCTGTCAGTATCTCTGCAGGACTTGCTAGAGATATCCTACAGACACTGTGGGTTGTGTTTAGAGGAGAAATTTCTCTTTAACAGGCAATTTCCAGCCTGGTTCTAGAAAGTGATTTTGGTACCTAATCACAAAACTGGTGCCACAGGACATCATGCATGGTGGTGTGACCTGTGTGGAAGCCTCATCTCACCTCTGCCATGGAGCTCAAGCACCAACAGCTCCTGAAAAACAGCTGGGCAGAGTATTTTATACCCCAGCAGCATCTCTTTTGCACATCAAAGTCCAAAGGCATAAACAGTGAAAGAAGAATTGACTCCGACCCAACGAAACAAGAAATGAGCAGTAAATAAGGACCAAGCGATTGTCCTGACAGGTGGCTTCTGTCTGGCACAAGTTTATAGTTAGCAATGCAGTTTATTAGTTATAAATAAAGTACAAAAAATCCACCAAAAGTGAATCTAAGCATTTACACAATTTCTAATGTCTTTTCATTTCTTCAATGCGCTATTGCTTTAATATTAATAATAAGTATTTTTCTAGCTTTCTTCTATAAAATAGTCTATGTAGCAAAATGTTGCACAGCACAACAGAACATCAGTAGGAGTACAAAAATGGTGATCCTTTCACCAGCCCGGGTCATTAAAGGAGAGGATTTTTGTTTGCTTGCTCATTGTTTTACTTATCCCTTTTATAGTGTCTTTGCAGGGGGGGAAACAACCGACCCCCCATCCCCGCATGGCTCAAATTTGCAGCTCCAGGCTATAGGGGAGGAGTGTTACAGAGCAGCAAGGAAAAAAACAGACAGGTTTTAAACCCAGGGTAAGGCAAAGTCGACAAAGCAGAGCAGCACCCTGAAGGGACAGAGAGAAAAAAAATTAAGGTACAGTCATTTTGTGCCTTTCTAACCCAGAAAAGAATTGCATCCAAAGTCTTTGGGGGGGGGATGGCTACTGGCTGAGCACATGCATTGAACCCCACTTCTGTCCATACATAGCCGAGCATCTGCGCTGACCAAGAGCAGTTATGGCTTAAAGATTAAAATATTATCAAAGGTGCTCTAATGCTCTTGTGAGGCTCAAGCACTTGATATTCAGGAGCCTTTTGGGAAAGGGCAGTGCGTTGCAAGAGCAGTGCGGCCATGGCTAGGGATGGGAATGCTTGGCCACCGCTGCAGGAGTGGGATGTCAGCTTGGGGCTGACCCCCTTCCTTGGGGCCAGGAGGGCTCCAGTGCAGGTCCCAGCTTTACAGTGGATTAAAAAGCTCCAAGTCGAGGTTTCCCCCTTAACGGGGGGATGAAACCAACTGATCAAGTAGATCAGTGTTGAGGGCTTCTGCTCCATGCATGTTTCACGGCTGGGTTATAGTAAATGCTCATGGCCAGGCATTACAAAGGGATGCCGAATCACTCCCGCATCCACCCCAGCCCTTCTCAGCTAGACCAGGGGTCAGCCCTTAAAAATTGCAATGAATCCTTCAGTTTTGTTGCCTCGAAGCTCAGGCTCAGTTGACTGCCTCCTTCATCCTCCCCACAGCACCCAGCTGGGTGCACGCACAGAGGGTGAAAAGAGCCAGACCGAGCACTGATAGGCACAAAAATTGGACAGAGACACCACACCTGGGCTTCCTTCCTTGGCTTTTGAAGCAATTTGCAGTCTTGCACTAAATGCATGCATTGCCCCAAGCACAGCCTTATAGTGGGGGCCCATTGGGTGTTATTGCAGGGTAACACATGCAGCAACAGCAGTAGCATCACCAGCGGCGCTGGGGACAGGGCAGTAACAAGAATCGACTGAAACGTTTTGGTTTTGCAGAGCACCGTTAATCACCATCGGTGCGCAAGGACACAAGTGAAAGGATCACCAGAGTTTGATTATGAGTGCAAATAATACTCATATATATGTGCTAAACACAGTCACTATATTGCAGTTTTCCACTATGTCACAGCATACAGAATCAAAGGTTTGCATTTTTATGTTTTTATGGAATGTACCCAAGGTAACAGCACCACAGTAATACAGTTTGTAATCACACACCCTGATTTTTTTCTCTCTCTTTTTTTTGACAATATAAACATTACCCCTCACATCCCATTTTTAATTTTTCTTTAAAGTACCAACACATGCAAAGCATTCCATTCCCAGAAACAATGCAAAAATGAGGTAATAGGAGTAATAAAAAAATTAGTATTAATTTCTAAATAAATAAATTATGATTAAAAATGCAAAAAAACCCTATAAAATAATTAAATAAGAACCCACAGTTAGTCATAAATTATGATTGTTAAATATAAGGCTTTTAAACTCATAAAACCCTGTAAACTATCAATGTTTTGTTCCTAGAGATTTTTTGTTGTTTGTTTTGTTTTATTTTTAAACTCATCCTATTATCGCAGCCTACTCATACAAATTATTTAAACGCAAAGGAACCTGACACACTGATGCAACTCCAGACGCTGTAAATTCGCACACACCTTGGGCAGTCACTCACACAAGACCACGGGAGTTTGGTGCTTTTCTTCACCAAAGATCTTTTTGTTTTGTTTTTTAAAAACTGTGCTTGTTCATTAGGCAAATGGTAATACTTTCACATAGGCTTTAAGAAAATGCACGGTTTGGAAGTGCTCGTCCTTCTCTCCCCTCCTGGCCAGGATCCCAATCACCCCATTCCTCCCCCTGCTTTGCCCCCAGCTCACACCTGGACAGACCAGACCATCTTACAGTGTATTTTACCAGCAAAGCCTTGCTTTGCTTGTCCATATTACTAGTAATATTAGTATTATTTTTAATGCTGCTTCAATCTGCTGCTGTTGGAGCAAGCCCCATAGGTATTGATGGACCACTCCTTGACCCATGGACATCAGGGCTGGGACCACCACATCCACCAAGAAGCCATCGCTTGTGCTGAATGGCAAATATATCAGAATCATAGAATAGTTTGGGTTGGAAGGGACCTTTAAAGGTCATCTAGTCCAACCTCCACTGCAATGAGCAGGGACATCTTCAACTAGATCAGGTTGCTCAGAGACCCATTCAACCTGGCCTTGAATGTTTCCAGGGATGGGACATCTACCACCTCTCTGGGCAACCTGTTCTAGTGTTTCATCACCCTCATCATCATAAAAAATTTCTTCCTTGTATCTTCCTTATATGCCACCATGCATCCCACTCCACTCCCTCCTATCTGAATGGTCATGGCAAGAGAGGGGCTCCTGCAACCTTGCACCCTGTGGGGCTCCCTTCTTTCCCTCCCCTCTCCAGCTGGGAAAAAAAAAGCCTCTGAGGTTGGTGTTTTCCAATTACAGCTCATGGAAATCCCACGATCTCTCAGATGGCAATTTATGATTATTTATACTTGGAGAGGATCACTTGGCTCAGGGTAGCCAGAAATCATTCCCACCACATCAGCATTTTTAATATATAATGTTCCTGACTAATTCCCCTTGCTCCTCTGTATCTCTCTTTTGCTTCCCTAGTATGCAAAAAGAAAAAAATAGATTTTAAATTTAAAAAAAAAGAAAAAAAAGGGGTTTGGCTGTGAATGTCGGTTCTCAAGAGGGGTTTCAGCTCTGTCCCTGCGGCTGGCATGCTGAGGTCTTTATTTCAGGGGGAGCTTGGATTGCAACAGCTCACTCCTTCAGGGACCACCTCCTAATTCTGTTTTGAACATTAATGCAATTAAGTTTCATTTTAATAATCATTCCATTCTCCTTATGGATACAGCCTGAAACATGTATACAAACGCACTCAGGTGCAGGTGCGCATGCTTTGAGGCAGGGTCACAGCCCCTCCAAAAAGCAGCAAATCCCCCTTCCAATATGCCTTTCCCTCCCACGCCGAAATGCTCATGGCCTCAGCAGTGCCTCGTGAGCACTGAGTTTTCTCCTGTCCTGTTATCAGAGATGCTTTTGCATGGGAGAGGAGTCGGCAGCGTATATCTCTCAGCACCCCTCCGGAGTTATTATACCCCAAAGCACAGCTATAGGCACCGATTACAGTAACCATCATTTTGGGCCAGTGTTGAAGCCAACCAGCCTCACAGCTCACAGGAGAAAGCATCATGGACAATGGCAATCAAGAAAACAGCCCTCCCTTGGATTTTGATATACCAAGCTACTTCATTAAGATACAGAAAGCAAAGAAACAGCATCTACTCCAATATTGTGCCCCTACAGAAAGTATCCAGCACCAGCAGATAAGCAGGAACGAAGCTTCTCCCTATTGCTTCATTCATTTCATTCCCAATTTTTATTTTTTTAAGCTTCTCTAAATTTGCAAGACACTGTAAACACAAAGAAAGGAAGCACATGTGGCTGAGGCAAAGAGCACAACCCTTCTGACTGTAAACAGGATTTGCTTTTTCACCTCTTCTCCCCCCAGGGGTGGGAAAGCTTGACCTCTTTATTCTCCCTCTGCAATGTATTAATCAGGCACCAAAATAAAGAATCTATGAAAAAATATTTGGTGCAAATTAGGTAACAGCAACATGTCCACCACAAGATGAATAGGGCATTAAACACAACATTTCTTAAGCTAACATGCTCCAGCTGCCATCCATAGAAATAGCTAAAGGACCCCTAACATGTTTCTATGTATCCGAGAGGTATATATACAATCCTCATGAAATGCAGGATTGACAGGCCAGACTACCACAACTAGTTCCTTCATGTTCAACACTAAATTTTCTGCAGCATGAGGTCTCTGAGCTCCAGGAATGCCGGCTCCCTTTCACCGGGCCCGTATCCCACTAGATGTTGTACTGCTACCTCCTCCTCCTCACTAATGTGCCTGCAGACTTTTCCTCTCAATCAAATGGCTCAGAAGGCAAAAAATTTGCTGCAAGGGTTTATGGCCATACGACCTGGTAAGGAAAATGGTGTGTCCAGCCAGTCCTTTCAGCTGTCCGAGCCAAGCTGTGTTTCAATGTCTACCCTGCAGATCGGGCACTTCTTGCTGGTGACCAGCCACTGGTCCACGCACACTTGGTGGAAGAGATGCATACAGGGCAACCGCCTGCAGAGAGAGAAGTACCACCCCGTTAGGATGGAGGAGGCCCAGGGGACCACAAAGAGCCAGAAAGCAACAGCCAGGGCTGCTTCAAACATGGGGAAGCACCGATGTAGTGACACCAGTTCTGCCTAGGTCCTACAGCCTTCCCCAGACATGCCAGCTCACAGATGGAAGTAGGTCAGAGATGGTGCCCTTCTTGGCTAAAAGCCTTTTAGAAAACCTCACACCCTCCTGAATCAAGCTGTTCCAGTTATTAATTACCCTGGCTGCTGCTTTTTAACCTTTCAGGAGTATTAGGCTATACTCCAAAGCCTCTTGATTCTTCATCATTGCAGCTCATTAGCACCCACCACTCCTATGTGGGTGTCTGGCGTGCCCCAGGGAATGTGGTTGCTTTTCACCTACATCACCTCTGTCATCTCTTTGCTCACCCTCACCAGCCAGAGGGACCCTGAACCACAAGGACCCACAGCAAGAGGATCAGAGTTTTTCTTGATGGTTTAAGACAATTAAAGGGTGAGGAGAAGGACCAGGTAGTGTAGCTGCACTGCCCACCTGCAGCTCCTTCAGCCATGGTAGCTCAGCCCCTTGCAATTGCTTGTTCTCATCCTTTGTCACAGTCAGAGATTTGACCCAGCCAAGAGCCTGGGGATGTCTGTGAGGGATAACTGGGGCTTTGTTGTTGGCTCAGGATGGCTCCCTGTGACCATGTGGGTAAGGTAATCTCGCTTATTCTACAATGAAGCGGCTCTGTCCTGTCCACAAGCCAAACTCCTGTGGACTTCACACCCTTTGGTCATCTGTCAAGCTCAGATGTTGATGTCCCGAGCTCCAGATGTCTGTCTGAGACCTGGGATCCATCCTTCTCTGACACTTGCCACCTGGCCCATTGGCACAGCCTTGAAGCAGGTGATCCAAACCCAGGAGATACTATAAAACTTGGCCCTCCTGCTGCTGCAGAGCTCTTCCTACCTACAGCTGATACCAATATCCATCTAAATGACATTTGGTTTCCCAAACCTGCAACAGCCCAAGGGAGTTTGTCAGGACAGGAACAGGGACAATCCCACCAGCACAAGGCAGCATTAATCCCAATAAACACATCTCAGATGGCATCAAGAGGCAGAGGAGCAGATGGAAGTATTGTACCTGACGTCTTCTCCATCTTCAAGCACGGACAGACAGATTGTGCATTTCTCGTCGATGTCTGACTCCTCTCCATCCTCTTGCTCAGCTTTACCCTCCTGCGGTCTTCTCTGCAGCAAGATTAAAGACATGATTTGGTTAGGACTTGACTTTCTAATGCTCTCCAAGACTGCCTAGTTGCAGGAATACAAATAATAAGAGCTTCATCTATCAGCCAGATCCTCCAGCTTGGGGAAGCCAGCCCAGCCAAAACAGACAGTGAGGGAAGGATGCCACCAACATGCTGCTGATTGGCATGTCTCCTCGGCAGTGGGGCTGGTGGTAGTGCCCCAAGGAGCAGCCTGTCCTCTGCTGCCCTAACACAGCCCCCCACCACCTCCTCCATCCTCCTTGCAGTAGGGATGGCCCCATGGTCTCCTTTGCTGGAGGCTTCTCCTGGAGACCCCAAAGCATGTGGGGCCACCACTGCCAGGAAGGGCAACCGCTGTGCCCCATGCTAGCTTGGCCACTGTCCCCGCCCCACTCTGTGCCATGGGGCAGTGCTTAGCCTGTCAGCTCTCCTCTTTTATCTTCCCCCCACACATCCATTCCTATTAATATAATTTTTCTGGATCCACTGGAGATGCGGTCAGAGATAAGCACAGCAGGAGTTGACTCACTTCCAACTTGGACAATGCAATGTCCTTACTCGTTACTGCCCAGATGGGAATGACCAACATGTGAAATTACTATGCAAACAAGCACTTTTCCCATTTTCTATTTAGCAAGACCCAAAAACATAGCACTGATTTCCTTATGGGCAGGAGATCAGCTCCAACAGAGGAGACACATCTTGCAAAGCGAGGGGAGGACAAGCTCCCCCATGCCATTGAGCCAGCGCCCTCATGGCAGGGCATGCGGGCAGCGCCGCTTGCATGCAGAACGGGGCAGGTTTGCGTGCACGAAGCCCCCTTGGTGTACGCACTTTCTTACCAGGTGCAGACAGGGGGGGAATTGCACCCGCTGCGTGGGAGAAGGTTGAGTCCCTTTTGAAAATTTGGCTCGCAGCTTCCTAGCCTAGAAGTGAGAAACAGCCAGCTGAGCCACACCACCGCTTCAGCCTGGGAGCCCCACAAGATATTAAAGCACCAATTCTGGATTTTACATTCCTCCTCCATTTCAGGGAATATTTTGATTGATGGTGCCAGTTTGCCAACCCTAAGGATTGTGACCCACCAAAGTCCTTCCTTCTGTCCACTCCATGCCCACAACCCTTGGCCAACTGAGAGGGGCTGGCAGTTGTGCTGCAGTTTCAGGGCGCTCACCTTCTTGTACTTGTGGGGGAAGGTGAACCTCTCAATGGTGTTCTGGATAGTGCCCCGGCTCACACTGCCCAGCCTGTCCTCCAGCTGCAGCAGCTCCTGTGGCACAGGAACAGTAGCAAAGTGCCGTCAGCATTGCTCCTGAAACATGAGATCCCACCACTCCAACCTACCTGCTGGGGACCAAGGCTCCCTCCTGCCCTTTCCTTGGTGGAAATGTCCATCAAACCCAAATCAGTTGTGCTTTAATGATGGACCTGAGCCCTGGCTCTTGGACCAATAACTAAGGGTTCAAGGCAGAGAGCAGAGAGCTGAACATCCAATGTTTCAGAAATTAGGGCGGAATTTGAGCTCCATTTGACAGGCTGGGAAACAAAAACCCACAGAACTGAAGCACTTTGTTCACAGACATGAAACAAACCAGAGTCAACCTGAGCCAGACTCAGCCACCCTGGAGTAAACCATCTTTTACCAAACCCACTCAACCCTTTTGCCTCCCAGTTATTACTTTCTGCAAGACTCAGTGCAACTTCCATGCAACAAAACAGTCTTACAAGTTTATGCTAGAGCTTGCATAGATTCCCAGCACTTAAAAATTTAATAATAATTCCAGTCCCCGAGATACATACTTCATAGCTCTCCCGCACAGCGGATGTGTGCCTGCTTGGGTTCAGTCCCTGAAGAGCAAGTAACTGAAGCTGAGGATAAGAGTAATTTCTGATTTCATGAACAACCTGCAAGAAGTGAGGGAGAAAAATAAAGCCACCTGTATTGGCACATAGAAATCCCTTGCATAACCCTGATTTAAATCTAGTGTTTAAAAAATTCAAATGAAAGAGCAGACCAACACCTTCCTAAATGGAAGCCTTTTAATAACCAAAAAATGAGGTTTTATTAAATAGATCTATAAATGATAACTAAGAACATGCATTTCTTCTGAATAAACTATCTGTTATAATAATTCCTGTTGCATCTATAACATTGCAGTTCCATACTCTCACCATGGATTAACTTAAAAAGAGATTTTATTTTATTTAGTTCTAAATGAGTGAACTTCTCTTTATCCAAGCTTTGATTTTTTAAGCCTCGCTGTAGTACACAGGTGTCAGGGTCTGACTACGGGCACAAGGAAAAAACACCCTCGTAGGATTTCTGAGGATGCTTTAAGGATTAGCAGTGTTTGGCATGGCTCAGTTCCAAATACAGCACTGATAGAAAAAGGGCCAGCAAACAACCCCAGTCAAACCCCAGTTCTTGTCAAACCCCATCTCTACCTGGCATCAAGGCTGATGTAGAGGGCAATGATGTGATGAGGGATGGTCCTTGGGGCTGAGCCCAGGGAAGGGAGTCACCTACTGCCAATCCTTCTGCATACAAAAAGTCCTGGGAGCCCACAATTTGTTCCAGTATTGATAATATTATTAGTAATAACTGCTGAGTCTCTCACATCCTGCCCAGGTTTTGCAGACCAGCTTGTGAGCATGGTGCTGCAGGATGGACTGAATCTTTCCAGAGCAGCTGAGCTTTTCTTTCCTTTCTCTAATCCAGAGTGCAATGATGCAACATTATCCTTTCAGACACTCCCTCCCACAGCTGGAGATAAGTGGGATTCACAAAAGACAGGTGAAAGAAAGATAGCAGCCTTTATTTTGACTGCCTTCTGGCAGACAATGCATAAAACATTTCTCAGTAAAAGTGTTTCACTTACCATCTGTGTTGAGGATGTGCTTCTGGGGAAATGGTGCATCCGAGGTGTAGCTAAATAGTGCTGATATGGCTGAGGGACGGGCCGGACCTGGAACTGGGCATGAGTCAGCCCTGCATCGACACTGAGGTCCCTGTGGGCATTCGGATGAAGATATAGCATGGTTTTATTGCGTGGCCTACAGCAAGTTAGATCATGATCATGGCAGAGGAGGGCAACCTCCACTGGTGGGCTCTGGGCTGCTATGGGTTCCTCAACCTGGGTGATGCTACTGCTTGGAAGGGAGTTTCCTTCAATTTAGGAAATCACCCACCAGACCAGCACAAAGGCGTGAGGGGTTGTTTTTATGCCAGTTATCATTTGTGTTAGCTGGGGTCAAGACCTGCACAGATGCAGCCTGATAATTTCACAGCAAGAGCATTTTGGTGGCTCCGATCAATACCCAGGCTTGGTAACTCAACCCGGCCAGACCTGGTCCTTCCTCTGCTGCCATCACTGCAAACAATTACATTTTGTCTTGAATATTTTCACAGAATCACAGAATCTTTCAGGTTGGAAAAGACCCTTGGGATCATCGAGTCCAACCATCAGCCCTACTCTACAAAGTTCTCCCCTACACCATATCCCCCAACATCTCATCCAAACGACCCTTAAACACATCCAGGGATGGTGACTTCACCACCTCCCTGGGCAGCCTATTCCACTGTCTGACCACTCTTTCTGGGAAAAAATTTTTCCTAATATCCAGTCTAAACCTCCCCTGTTGCAGTTTAAAGCCATTCCCTCTTGTTCTATCGCTAATTACCTGTGAGAAGAGACCAGCACCAACCTCTCTACAATGTCCTTTCAGGTAGTTGTAGAGTGATGAGGTCTCCCCTTAGCCTTCTCCTCCTCAAACTGAACAGTCCCAGCTCCTTCAATCGCTCCTCATAGGATTTATTCTCCAGGTCCTTCACCAGCTTCGTTGCCCTCCTCTGCACTCGCTCCAGCACCTCGATATCTCTCTCGTATTGAGGTGCCCAAAACTGGACACAATACTCCAGGTGTGGCCTCACCAGTGCAGAGTACAGGGGGACTATCACCTCCCTACTTCTGCTGGTCACACTATTTCTAATACAAGCCAGGATGCCATTGGCTTTCTTGGCCACCCGGGCACACTGCCGGCTCATGTTCAGCTGCTTGTCAATTAGAACCCCCAGATCCTTCTCTTCCAGACAGCTCTCCAGCCACACCTCCCCAAGCCTGTAACCATGCATGGGGTTGTTGTGGCCCAAGGGCAGGACCTGGCACTTGGCCTTGTTGAAGCTCATCCCGTTAACATTGGCCACCAATCCAATCTATCCAAGTCTCTCTGTAGTGCCTCCCTATCCTCATGCAGATCGACACTCCCACTTAACTTTATGTCATCTGCGAACTTACTGGTGATACACTCTATGTCCTTATCAAGATCATCAATAAAGATGTTGAACAGAAACGGTCCCAACACCGAGCCCTGAGGAACACCACTTGTGACTGGCCGCCAGCTGGATTTAGCTCCATTGACCACCACTCTCTGGGACCGTCCATCCAGCCAGTGCTTGACCCAACAGACCGTTCGCTCATCCAGGCCATGGGCAGCCAGTTTTTCTATGAGAATTCTATGGGGAACTGTGTTGAATGCTTTTCAAAAATCCAGGTAGACAATATCCACAGCTTTTCCCTCATCCAATAGTCGGATCATCTTGTCATAGAAGGAGATCAGGCTTGTCAGGCAGGACCTGCCTTTCATGAACCCATGCTGACCTGGCCTGATCCCCTGGTTGTCCATTATATGACTTGTAATGGCACTCAAGGTGATCTGCTCCATGTCCTTCCCTGGTACCGAGGTCAGACTGACAGGTCTATAGTTTCCCAGATCCTCCTTTCTGCCTCTCTTGTAGATGGGTGTTACATTTGCTACCCTCCAGTCCAATGGGACCTCCCCAGTTAGCCATGACTTCAGGTAAATCGTGGAA